>NC_137030.1:7647927-8045427 GCF_032717465.1 Coenobita brevimanus | reverse complement strand
GTATCCCCTCTTTTGACCTTGTTTGAATTTTTTCCGTCTAAATCTCTGATGGCCCTCAATCATTATTAGAAAATTTGATGCAAACAGACAGAATAGAGAGAGCAAAAAACTTGATCTGTTTGACAGAGATAATTAAAAGGACCACTACAAAATGTTGGGGAGATTTTTATATCCTGATCTTTGTTTGGTCTATAATTTTCATTTACCACAACTTTGTCGTTGCTGATCTACAATTACTGGATAACAGTGGTAAATAAGACAGCGCGTGTGTTTATAGGAAAGTTAAAAGATAAATAAATTCCCTACCTTTTTCCCTCTTATGTACAGAATAGGCGCGCAGAGAAATAGGACAATATAACATCTCTTTTAGATACCCTGATAATTGCCATTTTCTTTGATGTAACATGTTTACAGCATGAAGTCGTGGTTGATATAAATGTCCATAGGGTTTACTGAAACTTGTTTTCAGTGAAGTTTACTCTGTAATCATTTACAATTATATTTTGATAATGAAGACGGTGTTTATTATTCAAATATTTTTTGCAATATCGAATTCTTATAACGTAAACAAAAGAGCATACTCGATGTTTTTGTAAATACTGAGATATTACTCTATCAAGTTATGCTAAATCTTACTTAGGCCAGTTCTTATTAACGTAATCGATCAGCCTTTATCCAATAAATCTAAATAATAATGCGGAAAGTGTAACATCGCTGTTCCTTAGGGTAAACATCCTTGCAAGGCTTAAAAGGTATTACATCATCAAAGAAAATTCTACTGCTCTTTCTATACATCAAGTACCTCGTCTGAGGTTGATTAATGTGGATGTGAAGTTTTCGTACTTGTTTCAAATAATTGCCTCATAAATTATATGTGAATATGACGTTATTGCCACATATATTAAGAAGTAATGTAAGAGCGGAGAGCAGATGGTACCCACTACGGTTGTTGGTAAGTACGAGTGTTTTTTGATGTTTCGTAAGAGGGTGGACCGGTATTTAATAATTTTAACCCACCGGTAGATTATCCACTGACATTTCCATGACCACTGTGATGTCAGTCATTTAGTGGGACACTTGAAAATCTAATTTAGGAAAATTTCTCATCGAGTATTAGCCTGCACAGTATATGTTTCTGTCTCCTGTGAGCATCATCCTTTGACCCACATCTTGTTGGCCCATTAGCTCTCAGTGTTGCTGCATGTTAATTTTTCTGGAAGAGTACCTTGTAGACTGCCCTTCACCTGTTGGCTCTTAGTTGTGAAGCTCAGTCCCAAATAGGCAATTGGAATTCCTTTATCAATTATTGGAAAATTTAATTCTGTCCCCTCAAATAGATACTGGACACTGGTGATTTAACTCTCCTTCTGTCCCTCTTTCTGTAAGGTATTTGGATACCCTAACAGCAAAATTAGGTCTCTAATGATTAATTCTTTACCAAACGAGTGCAACCTTTCCATATTTTCTATTGAAATGAGTCTCACCGGTTACTTGTTACTTTTCCTGGATTACCACGGCTACTGGGCATTTTTATAATCTTACCGCTGAAAGCTATAAATGAGGATTTAGAATGCGTAAATATTCCACTGATGTCTGCCAGTAGCTGGCTATATTAAACATTCCTTATGCGTGTATTTAAATTTGAAAGCTGGCCGTCAAATGCAAGTTAGGTTTGGTTGGATTAGGTTATGTTAGGTTTGGCTAAATCAGTAAGTTTCCTATGGCTTTGAAGTGGGTTACATGACGCGTCCGGTCGCATGGAAGGTTGGTAAATAACATGACCAATTTGAGAGATCGTTGGTAAACACTGCCACGGGTGACATGGCTGTTTCCTTAAATATATATCTAAAAACAGATATATATATATATATATATATATATATATATATATATATATATATATATATATATATATATATATATATATATATATATATATATATATATATACATGTATATATATAATTTTTCCCACACTTCTTGCAGTCACAAATCAGCAGTTAACTATCTGTGTTGCACATGTACCAAAATTACCTTGAGATCATGAGTTTGTTATATATTGGTGGAATTGCCGCACCTGTTTGGTGAAGAACTACCTTGTAATGAGGGTCATCTAAGACTACCACAAGTCACACCCAGGAGGATAGCAGTAGAGTTTTCAGGATATCATTTTTGTTCTTAATTTTCAGTATTATATTTAAGTCCTTGTCTGAATTTTGTTATCATAATCATTATCATACCAACCCAGAAAGCAAGGAAGCTGCAATAGGAAAAATTAATCAAGAGCATGTTATGTGACTTGTGCCACACATGCATTCAGCTACCATTCAAGCCCCAAGAATCCTGACATCTCCTCACACAGGCATGACCATTCACAACCATTTGTTATGTATACTGTATTTATAGATGCACTTCACATTATCTATAGATAGAGCCAGTAAGTTGACTGCCAATTGAAAAAGGGATGCCAAACCCTTGACATGTGAGCCTTGTTTTAGTATATATATATATATATATATATATATATATATATATATATATATATATATGGAGAGAGAGAGAGCTATATAATATTCATCCAGCACAGCCATCTCAATCTCCTTACTGGTACCTTTTTTTGAAGTCTTTTGCCATATATATCTGTCAATCTTCTTGGCCTACCACTCTTCCCATGTTCAAACTCATTCACATAGCTACATGCTTTTCATCATCTTTTCCATTCATTCTTTTCATATGACCATACAGTCTAAGCACATTCTTCAACCCAGTTTATCAACATGTTTCCTTATGCCACTGGGAGAAATTATATTTTTGTGTTAGTGTAGCAGGTTTTTCAGATAATTTTTTAGAATTTGGATATTAACAATGATTTTCATCATGATTAAAATATGTGACAATTGTTTTTACTGCTCTTACACAGTGTACAGTATTGGAACAGTATCTAATTAATGATGTAATTCACTAGTACGGTACAGTAGATGCTGTAAAGATTAAAGCATGTTTTTAAGGGGGCTTTCTTGTTGTTTTACTCTCCTCTGACTCACGTTCTGTCCAGTTTTCTTTTTCTTTTTTCTTTCCAGCAAGAGAGTACTGTAATGGGTTAACCTACCAGTTTTTGCACTGTTCCTTCTTCACTTCACATAGCTACTGGTAGCTGTCAGGTGTGAATTAGCCTTGGCCACCCCGTTAGGGATACATGGCGTCTGACAATGAATAAATGAATGAAATACCATACCACGTTGAGTACACCGCTTCCCGTTCGATCAGCGAAGTTAAGCAACGTTGGGTCTGGTTAGTACTTGGATGGGTGACCGCCTGGGAACACCAGATGCTGTTGGCATCCTTACGTCAAGTGGGGTTGGTGAAGGATTAGTGCCCCTCCCTGTAAAACAATTAACTCTAAGCCCTTGGCCACCCCTTCCTGGGATACATGGTGTCTGGCAATGAATGAAAAAAATACCTTAATAATGATGATGATGATGATGATGACAATGACAATGATGACTGAATTGTTCCAGGCATACCAAAGCCCTCAACCACTGATACTACTACGCACCTTAACCTCGGAGGTGCCAAAGAGTCAGCCTCCTCGGAGAACATCAGGGACAAAGAAAACAGGACCAGTGTCATGGCGGTCCTTGGCAGCCACAGGAGTCATTGGGGCCGGCCTCCTTGCATTTATGTTGTACATAAAAAAGGAAAAGGAGCTGGGTAAGTGGTGGATGTCATTGGAGCTGTTTTTTATTTAGTTCATCTTGATCTTAGTTTGATTTTACTTTGATCTGGATTGTTTGATTTTAGTATGATATGTTTTGCATTGGTTTTATTTTAGTTTGATTTGGACTGGTGTTCATTTCGTTCATTTATATACCGTAAACTGGGGTGAATTCTTACTCGGGGGGAATTCGGATATTATTGCAATAAAAAGTTATTTAAATTAATTAATAATTAGTGAATAAACATATTAGAAATCTGTTTGCGCCCATTTGTTTGTAATTCTTTCACGTGACACATACCAAATATATACTAAAAAGCAAACATATATAAAACGAATAAATTTCATAACATTGGCAAACTTTCTTTGGCAGAAATGTTGATCAATAGATGCAGGAAAATCTTTGGTGCCCAGATGTACTTTCATGCGTAGTGTGAAAGTGCAAAGTAAGTAATTGGCGTTATCTTCTCAATTTATCTCTTACTTGGGCATTTAATGACATTTTTAAAATTTTAATGCAAATTGGAGTCAATTCAGACATTGGGGTGAATTCGGACAGGGGGAGTATGACCGAAAAAATAACATTTTTTACAACGTACAATTGCCTATGATTTGCCAGATGTGGATATTGTGTGTAATTGGGTTCATATTTGTCATTTACAGGTATACTCTTGAGCTTTTTTGGTACTACCTGTTTAACCCTTTAACCGCGAGCTTCTTTTGCTTTTTCTTGCGGCTCCCGCGGGCATATTCGCGCTCCGATAGACTCTCTAAAAATATTTGCCAAAAATCAGTGATTAGTCCTAGAATATTAAAATCATATATGCTTATGGCACATACCTTCAGCTTTCTTCTGGGGTGTTTGTTGAGCCTTCGTCGAGTACTGTAGGACTTGTGGAGACCTATGAAGTTGGGTAACAAAGTCTCCACTTTACACTTCCCGACAACACGTAATATGATTACCACAGTCTGATATTATCACTAGAAACATTATTCTATGATTCTCAAATAGTTTGGAATCCATACTCCAAAAAAAAAAACACTGTGTAAGCAGTGAAAATTATGAGGGCGCATGACTTTCCCACTTGCGCTAGTTCGCCACTGGTGTTCTGTCATTTATTATTCATAAAAACACAGTTTATATTTCCATTACTATATAACACTTATATATATATCTACAGTCTTTATCCATAAGTTTCCTTCAGTAATAGTAGTTTATTGTCACTGTAGGCATTCAATTTCTTTCAGTAAAATACGTAGCATTCACTTTCTCGTCCTGTATACTAGCATTGAGAGTGAATGTCACTTTCACCTTCACTCTCATAACTCATAGTATTCATACATGCTAGAGTGAAACTTTCACTTTCATTACTCCCTCCTAGGGTATATACTCGTATTTTTATAATACTGCTCATTTACATTTCTATTTACGTTCTCTATTTTATTTATGTTATTTACATTTCTATTTTATTTACACTGTGTTATGCACTGTCACTTGAAGTAACTTAAAAAACTATTTTTCACTGTTCACGTATATTTACATTCATTGCTTTCACTTGCTGTTTACACATTATTTACAATTCCACTTGCACTGTTTTACTCAATAGAAAGATCGTAGTCACTCTTTTTCAATTGTCAGCCCTTTACCTCTTTCCACACGAGGTTTAGTAGGGGGTATAGGTCACAGGGCCCTTTGCATGGGGCTATAAAGCGGTGGAAGTTAGCAGGAGTGAATTAGACATACCTTCACCTTGAAAGACGACAGTGAACTGATAGTGGTGGCCTCCTGCTGCCTGGCTAGGGTGAGTGCAATACTACCAACTTTAGCCTTGTGAGACCTGCTAATATATAGCAATGAAATGATTGGCAGGAAACCAAAACAGTACATAATAAATTAGGTAGTTCCAGGTGAATGTAAATATCACTTAGGCTTCTCCCTTCCCTCCTTATATGTATATTTATTATGAAAATAGATTATATGGCATATTTCAAGGGGAAATAAACAACGAAAATTAGCGAACGAGTGCATGTGAGGTGTTGTCAGGTGATAATTAGCCAATTCCAGGTGTATGGCACTATCACTTACCTTATTTCTTTTTTGTATATATTATTTGGTATAAGAATAGGGCATAGGGCTTATTTCAATGGATGAAATCAGTGGAAAATTCCAGGGAAGATTTACTTAGCGTAGAATACAGTGTGGTGGCCTGCAATAATTAGGTAGTTCCGGGTGAATGTAAATATCACTTAGGCTTCTCCCTTCCTTTCTTATATATATATTTATTACGAAAATAGATTATACGGCATATTTCAAGGGGAAATAAACAGCGAAAATTAGCGAACGAGTGCATGTGAGGTATTGTCAGGTGATGATTAGCCAATTCTAGGTGTATGGCACTCTCACTTACCTTAGTTCTTTCTTGTATATATTATTTGGTATAAGAATAGGGCATAGGGCTTATTTCAATGGATGAAATCAGTGAAAAATTCCAGGGAAGATTTACTTAGCATAGCACGGCCGGGCAGGCGAGAGGATAGGATAATGGAGGGGAGGTAGGGAGGGGAGTCAAGAACGGGGAGAAATGGCTAAATTGTCAACAATGGATGGGAGTACAGATGAGATCAGGAGTGCTGACTAGTGTTGGACATTGGCAGTACTGATAGATGATACAAGCCACCACTTGAAAGCCCAGGCGAATTCAAAATATCATAGAATCACAAAAGTGACACCCCGCGGTGTGATCCCTTGCTCCCAAGCGTCACGAAAGTGACGCCCCACGGTTAAGGAGTTCAGCAAGGTCACCCAATGACTCGAAGAGTATATATAAGAAAAGAACTGGTGGAGATCAAGGTCCTTATCATAGTGAAAAAAGCAAGCAGAAAATTGGTAAAGCCAAATAATCATGTTAAATATCACCTTTAACTAATTTTCCATTAGTTTTCCAAAAATGAAATTATTAGTCAGAAATAATTGTTTAGTATATACAATACTAAGGTTTGTAGCTAGATTCATATCATCTACATGTATTCTAATATGTTTTATTTAAACCAAGGAAAAAAAATTAAATTGCTGTTGTGTTCATATCTCATTATAGTCATTAGCTTATTTTGTCAGGGAGTGACATAATTTTTGTACTGGAAGAACATTTTTTTTAAAAGCCCCAGAACGTCTGAAATGGCCCCACATATGGGCGAGACTAAACTGGGAACCCAGGGTAGTCATCTGCAATCATTTTCTATTTATGTACAAATTTATACATTGTGTCCGAATTCACCAATGTTTGAGTACAAATTCGGACACTCATTACTATATTTGCTATAATTATATATGAAACATTCTGAATTTTTTACTGCTATGATTCGATACCCTGGTGGACCAGCCCCACATATAATGCTTAAGATCTTGAATTGAATTAAAAACTAGATTACATGGCACAAAAAAACGAAAAAATCGTCTGAATTCACCCCAGTTTACAGTATATAAAAGCTCCAGCACGCTTGCATGCTTCAGCCTTGGTCACGTAGTGGCAGTTCTCTATGCTGCTCGATTATTTGCAGCCTCCCTATTCAGTTCCTTATCCCTGAGGTCATGCTCTGTGACCTCTTCCCAAGTCTTTTTTAGTCTGCCTCTTGCAACCCTACCCTTGATGCTCACAGCTCTCACCTTCTGCACCCAGTTGTCATCCTCCATCCTCCCAGTATGTCCAGACCATCTCATTTTGCCCCTCTTCATCACAACACCAGTACATTCAAGTTCCATCCTTCCTCTAAACTCTTTTCATTTGCAATCCTAGCCCACCCCCCCACCCCCCCACCCCCCAGTCCTTGCATTGAAGGACACTACACATCCATCTAATCTTAGTCATTTTTGTACTTTTGAGTCTGTGAATACCTTCCTCCTCTACTGGCTAGGTCTCACTACCATACAGCATTACACTTCTAATACATGCTGCATACAAGGATCCCTTAGCATAGTGTGAAAGCTCTCTCGATGTTAGGAGAGGCAACAGCCCCCTGAACCACTCCTTACCCTAGCTCAACCCCACCTCCAGCATGTAACGTGTCCCAAAATAAAAAAATTCCTCCGCAAATTCAAGAGACTTGCCAGCAAGGTCACCCCTTTCACACCTGTCAGTATCCATGTGCTCGCCCTGACACACCTTCATACACGGAATCAGCATTATTTTGCATCCTACCTCTAATATCACCACATCTCTTGTGCACCCTTTTATCACAAACGCTGTGCAAGATGGAGTTACATCCCACACTCTTGTGGCACACTGCATGTGGCCACACTCCCTTTGCTTAGACAGTACTGCCACCAGCCCTGGATATCATCACGTTTGTGTTTCATCTGCATTTACTCCCAATTCTTTTTGTCCCATTCTGTCTCCACTTCCTAAATCTTTCCTTTCCCTCTCTTTCATTCTCTGCAGTCAACACTAAGTCATCAGCATGCAACATCTCCCATAGGAGAGTGTTGTTTTATTTAAATTTTTCCTAGGTTTCATAGTATAGGTTAAAGTGTAGTATGCCAAATGAAATGTTGGGGAAGATGTGTTTCAAAATCTTGTGAGTTGTTGAGAATACAGTAGATCCTCAGTAAACTGGTAAATAAAGGATGCATTCAAACTATCACACCATTCTTTATACAATTAGCTGTGTGAATTAGATAAAGGCAGAAAGCGGTGTTATATGGGAGCAGTGCAGTGTTAATAGAAATAATTAGCGCTGAAGTGGTGACATGCAGAGGTGTGCGGTACATAGGACTACTGGGCCTTGAAAGCAGGCTATGAAGCCCATGCCCAGAGTTTGACACATTTAAAAAAAAAAAAAAAAAAAAAAAATGCAGTTTATTGGAGATTTAACCCCATCACTAGTAAGATGTGGTGGTAGGTGGTGGTGACCATCATCCATTCCCCTGATGTAGTGGTTCTTACTTCTTCCTTCACTTTTATCTTTTTTTTTTCTGTCTGCCCTCCTCTCTTCCTATTTCTCCCATCCTTCGTGTCACTTTTAATTACTCTTCTTCTTCCTTCACCTTTATCATTCTTTTTCAGTCTGACTTCCTCTCTTTGTATGTTGTCCATCCTTCCTGTCACTTTTTATTACATTTCTTTGCACTTCAGGTGTCTCTATGCTGTGTGGCAAGCCAAATGGTTTCCTGTAACCCAGGAAACTGTTTACAGTGCTGAGTGGTAAGTTGGTAACCATAAAACCAAAGTAACAGGGTGATGTGGAGCATACTATGGCTCCCCTATTAATTGGGTGGAGAGACCCAAATGCTGTGTCCATCTAGGAACCAAACCTCCACACTCTTTGCAGCTTTGCCTGTGCCTTGTTGTGATGAGGTGCTGTCTACTTCAAGGGATCATTGAATCACTGCACAGGACGACCCTGCAGGGGCAATTTCTTGCCTGTGGTTGGTGGGTCTGCTTGACCAGACAGAGTGGGGTTACCCAGCAGTAACAACAGAAACTACTAGGATGTCATATTTCAGTTATTGTATCTCTAGATGATTTTTTTTTTTTTTTTTTTTTTTTTTTTTTTTGAATAAAATCATCTGGTGGTTGGTTGATTAAAATGAAAATTATATTATTGTACTACAGGGTTAAGAACAGTAGCAGATCTACATGAAGACTAAATGCTGATTATGAAGAATTTCTTTATGGCTCCCTGACTCACTGATGTTGTTATTTTTTCCCTAGGCTTATTTGAAATGTGAATCCAGTGGACAGCAACCTTAATTTCTTCTCTGAGGGATAGGGAAGTAGTTAAGGAACGTTTGTACAGCTAGGCAGTGGAGCCACCTGGTTGTGTAAGTTCCTTTACATGAAAGTGTCCCTTTCCAGCACTGTAACTCATTGAATCCAAGTGATTGCCTTTATAGTTTACCCTTGCCGCTACCAGGTGATTTTAGTTTGGGTAGGAAAGGCCTTCTGTACTAAAGGGTTGATGATGACAAACTTTAACCCATCAAGGAAAAAGTCTCCTAACTTAAATCAGCTATTTGGAGACAGCAAAAATACAGCAAAGAATGTCACCAGACTGATGGGGTTAATTTTCTGTGAGTAGAAGGTTGATTCAGCATGTATGCCATCTCCATGTAAAAATTTTCGGTGTATCTCATCACAGCCACGTTATTAGCCAAATCTCTACAGCTTTCTCCCAAGTGAATCAGACTGTCAGGTGGTAGCAAATATAAGACTGAATAGACATCATTATACAGGTATACCCCAGTTTAACGATGCAGATGGTTAAGTAAAAACCCATTGGTAGGTGGGATATTGTATTTTGGGGTAGATTTAACATGTAAAGTATAGGGATGCATCTTTAAGCCTTGGGTTTCCCCCCAGCCAAGTCCAAAACCCACCCAAATGAGTCCAACAAGTTTCTAGGTCACCAAAACCCCCAAATAGTTTTAGAACAAGCTAAACGTAGCCTAAAAGCAGTTTATAACTCACCTAAACCCAAAAATAAAATCTGAAAATTATCAAATATAAGTCTGGAAAAAATCAAACTTAGTAAACTGTACCCCAAAATGACAATGTTCACCCCACCTATGATTAAAACACATTAATCTAAGTCTAAAAACAGTTTATAAATCAACCTGAACACAAAATGTAAGTCTAAAATATAATAAAAATTAGTACAGTAATAAAAAAATTAAAACCCATTGTTAAACCAGGCTTTGGTCGTTGTTAGGCGGGATATGGTGGTACTGTCTTTCTACCCCCATCGTTAAGTTGGGGTATCGCATTTAGGGATATTGTATCTTGGGGTATGCTTGTACTGTTAGGATTATTGGAGATTTCTTTTGACTCAGTTTGAAGACACTCTGTTGAGCAAAATAAAACTTACTTTGTAGCAAAAGTGTAGAAGAATGAACATCATCATATTGAAAGAGTTAACTTACATATTCTAACCCTGCTGGACAATGATGTCTTATATTGCAGTGATTCCTTGGTTATCGTACATAATTGGTACCACGCCTAGTGCGTGATAATGAAATTGCGTAATAATGAAAGCACAGAAACAATGGGATTTAACTTAATTGGTACTTGGCACCCCACTTGTAAACCCAAATTTTCCCATTTACAGCAAAATAGACCCATCAAATACATACACACTGTTATGATATGTATCAGAAACACACTGAGGCATGGTTTGGTTAATAGAAAATGATGAAAAGGGCACAATAAGAGAGGACCATGTATACCATACAGAGACCTGAAATGGGATTGAATTAAGGGGTTCTTAGGCTAGGAGGTGGAGGGTTAGTGGTCTCCACCACCTGGGATTAACACCTCAGGTAGGGTCTCAGCTTTGAGCCCCTCAGAGCCACTAGAAACCATAGATTTTGCACCATCATTTCAGCAGAAACCAGCTCAGGTGCTCAATAACAGTGTTTTTTCTATCTATCTATCTATCTATCTATATACCTAGGCTGCTTCCCCCAAGGAAAGGGAGGTAGCCGAGACAGGATGACTCACTCTCCATTTACTCATCCATTCAAACACATTCATTCGCATCTTAGCCCCAAAGGGGAGAACGGACAGATCCTCACCGCACCACACCGCACAAGGGTCAACTGGGCAATGCAATCAGTGACATCCGCAGCAGGGCCCGACAGCAGAACTGGTTTACCCCTGCCACATCATAACAGACCCATCCCCTTACCCGCACCTGACCTGACTAGCTGATCAGACCAAATGCGGGAGAATATCCCCTCAGGGCTGCGTCATCACTTATTCATTCACAATTTCTCTCCATTTATTTCTGTCACGCACAGCCACTCTTCCTTGCTCAACAGACATCCCTCTCGCATCCAGCGCTCTCTTCACACTGTCCATCCATCCTATTCGTGGTCTTCCTCTCAGCCTTACACCTCTCACATCAGATCTAGTTATCTTTTTCACCAATCGCTCATTATCCATTCTCTCCATATGCCCAAACCATTGCAACACCCTCTGCTCAACTCTGCCAGCCATCTCCCGAACAACTCCAGTTCTCCTTCGCACTTCATCATTTCGCACCCGATCCATACGCGTCACTCCACACATACTCCTCAGACATCTCATCTCCATTACATTCAAACTTTTCCTCTCTGCTACACCCATATTCCATGTTTCAGCCCCATATAATGCAGTCGGTACCACAACACCCTCATACAGCCTTCTCTTTACATCCATTCTAAGCGAACGACATTTAAACACTTTTTTCATTCCTCCCAGCACCTTTCCTACTTCATTTATTCTAAACTTCACTTCTGCATCTATTCTTCCATCCACAGCAACATGTGACCCTAGATATTTAAAACAATCTACCTCCTCAAGCAACTCACCATTCAAAACTATATTCATCCCCCTACCATCTATCAACCTCGTACACTTCATCACTTTACTCTTATTCTCATTTACTTTCAATTTCCTCCTTTCACACACCCTTCCAAACTCCTCTACCAACTGTCTCAATCTCTCCTCTGAATCAGTCACCAGTGCAGTATCATCTGCAAACAGCAGCTGCTTCAGATTCCACTCTCCTCCATCAACATTTACCAGACTCAGACCACCTAAAACTCTTGCATTCACCTCCCTTACAACACCATCCATGTAAATATTAAACAACCAAGGCGACATCACACATCCCTGTCGCAGCCCCACTCTCACGGGAAACCAATCACTCACAGCATTTCCCACTCTTACACACGCTCTACTATTTACATAAAAACTTTTCACCCCTTTTAGTAACCTACCATCAAGTCCATACAATCTTAAAACAGTCCACAAAGCCTCCCTATCAATTCTATCATACGCTTTCTCTAAATCCATAAATGCCCAAAACACATCCTTGCCTTTCGCTAAATACTTTTCACACACTTGTCTCACAGCAAACACCTGATCAACGCATCCCCTCCCTCTCCTAAAGCCACACTGCTCATCACTAATCACTCCCTCTGTACCCTCTCTAACTCTCATAATTAACACTCTACCATACACCTTACCTACAACACTCAACAGACTTATACCCCTAAAGCTAGTACATTCATACTTATCACACTTGCCTTTATACAACGGGACCACACAAGCACTTGCCCAGTCAATTGGCACCATACCTTTCTCAAAGCACACATTCAACAATCTTACTAACCAGTCAACAATAGTCACTCCACCACCCTTCAGGCATTCCACAGCACACCCATCCATACCTGCAGCTTTCCCTGTTTTCATCTCCTTTACTGCCTTCTCCACTTCCTCCTTCGTGATCAAGGAATCATTCAACTCTCCCAACACATTTATACCTTGCACCCTTCCATCCGCCACAATCTCAGCCACCCTTTTCCTCCTCTACATTTAACAATCTTTCAAAATACTCTGCCCATCTCTTCCTTACTGCATCCATCTCAATTAACATCCTTCCATCCTCTGATTTTACTCGTTCTTCCTTCCCAGACTCTCCCTTTCGCACCCTTTTCACCTCCTTCCAAAACATTTTCTTATTCTGCTGAAAATTCTCTGTCAGCCGCCTACCCCACCTCTCATCTGCTGCCACTTTAGCATCACGCACAGCCCTTCTCGCTCTATTCCTCTTCTCCTTATACCTTTCATATGACATCTCATCCTTCCTCTGCAGCCACACTTCATATGCACGTCTCTTCTCAGCCACAGCCATACTTACTTCCTCGCACCACCATTCACTTCCTTTTCTTACACCACCACCCACACGTCTCACACCACACACCTCTTCTGCATGCCCCACCACAGCACTCTTAAACAACTGCCATTCCTCCTCCACGCTGCCATTTTCCCGATCTTTCACTGCGTTCCACTCATCTTTCAATTTCTCCTGATACTCTATCTTTTTCTCTCTTTTATCCAACTCACTCACTTTCAAAACCTCCCTGCCACACCTAACCCTCCTAGCTCTCATCCATCTCTTTCCTACTCTTAACTTTCCCTCCACCAGGTAGTGGTCAGACATACCTCCACCCTCCCCTCTCAGAACTCTCACATCCAACAATCTTCCTATTACATTCCTAGACACAACCACATAGTCCATCAAGGCTCTATCAACAACCCTTCCACCCTCCTGTCTCACCCATGTATACTTATAAATATCTTTCTTCTCAAACAGCGTATTCCCAATCACCATCTCTCGCTCAACACACATCGCTATCATTCGTTCCCCCATTTTCATTTCTTCCAGGCACACCATGCATACCAACTACACCTTCAACTGCTACATTTCCCACTCTAGCATTCAGATCTCCCATCATTACCACATTCACATTCGCTTCAAAACTCTGCAGACACTCATCAACATCATTCCAGAAAGACTCCCTCTCTTGTTCATCCCTTTCACTACCAGGCCTATATGCACTCACAAACACCCACAACTCACGTTCAAATTTCGCTTTCACCCACATCAGTCTCGATGACACCTCCTTCCATTCAATCACACATTGCTGAACTTCCGGACTCACTAACAAGGCCACACCTTCTCTTGCCCTTCCTCTATCAACACCTGACAATCTTCCATTCACACTTCCAAACATAGATTCCCCCTTCCCTTTCATCTTCGTTTCACTCAAAGCTAACACATTTTATTTTTCTGGGATGTGGATCTCTGTTTCAGGGGCTCTGCTTAAACGTTAACCTAGGTTATCACTTTACCTGTATGTCCTGAGGGACTACTGTACCTGTTTCTAGTCAGCAAAACATTGCTTTTTTACCCAAAAAATTTGCGATAACAGCAGGAGTGCAGATTTTCATTTTGCAGTGATAAAGAAAACTGCTTGCTCGATAACCAAGGGATGAAGCATAGAAGTTACCTCTTGAAGCAGTCCCAGTCTCAGTTACCTCTTCAGTGTAATAACATAACTTTTACTGTATAGACTACCAGATTTGAAACTCCAGATAATTTTATTCGTTTGAGAAAGAAAGGACTGCTGTGTCTATCTATCTATTGCCAGTTGCTGTAGTTCTGCAAGGGATGGCTGTTTGTCTTTGAGTTATTTGTTTTATGGGGAGGGGCACTAACCCTCTGTCAACCCACTAGCTGACATGTTGGGAATAGGCATGGGTTGGCTATGTGGTTACCACCCAGTGTTGTACATAATTTCCTGGCTTACAGATGCTCACACAGCATTAATCATTTGCTATTATCCACCTCCCACAGCGCAGGCCAGGGAAAGGAAGCGGGTACTGGGCAAAGCAAACATTGGTGGCTTTTTCGACCTCATAGACCATAATGGAGAACCAAAAAAGAGTGAAGACTTCTTTGGCCAGTGGGTCCTTCTGTATTTTGGATTCACCCACTGCCCAGATGTCTGCCCGGATGAACTGGAGAAGATGGCCAAGGTTGTGGATGATGTGGGTGAGTTAACCCATTCATTGCAATTAGTATTCCAAGGAAATAAAAAGTAAGTGAATGAGAGTGTGGCCCATTCAGGAGAGCAGACCTTTGGTTAATATCTCCTGTCATTTTTTTTTTTTTTTTTTTATTTTTTTTTTTAATGGATCTCCCATTCTTAGATGGTAAAAGAGGTGTGAATTCTGATGATAATGATGAAAAAAAAAAAAAAAAAAAAAAAAAATCCATCGCACCTCCATTTCAGCTTAGGGACCAGAGGCTGCCCTTTAACTTTGTCTTGTTCATGCTAAATTGACAGTATCAGCTAGCCATGTAGTTATGGAATTGGCAGAATTCTGTATGGTATAGTGATGTTATAAAATGAAGCAATGTTTTGCTGACTAGAAACAGGTACAGTAGTCCCTCAGGACATACAGGTAAAGTGATAACCTAGGTTAACGTTTAAGCAGAGCCCCTGAAACAGAGATCCACATCCCAGAAAAATAAAATGTGTAAACCAGCCTATTGGTCCGACCCTAAACTGCCTACTAAAGACCCTCTATAACCCCACCTAGACTACAGATATGCTGCCCTCAGGCAGCATATCTTTAGTCTGCATGGGGTTATAATGGATGCTATGTATAGATATAGCAGACATAACACAGTGACAGTAATGAGATTTAACTGGAGAAAAAAGTGGGAAAAAACTCACTGTGATAGACCACAACTTGTGAACTAAGCATCCATTATAACCCCAAGGAGACTACAGATATGCTGCCTGAGGGCATAGCCTACTGTAGAGAGGTAAAGGAAACCTAAGACAGTGACATATTAAAAAGGTTTAAAGGAGTAAAAAAGTAGGAAAAACTAATTGTGCAGGTGGATTCATTTGTTAAGCACCACTGTACAACCGACATGCATTTTCTGCGCTTGGGATATCCTTGGTTCCGTTTTCTTGGACCATGCATGGGGTTTACATGCACGCAGCCTGCAGATTCAGAGGGGCTACTGTAGTACAATAAAAATCAGCTTTAAATGAATGCTGATTAATGAAAATTAATAAAATTTATTTGTGGTCTTCATAGATTCATTTGTATTCTAAAGCATCAATGATGTATGTACTGTTGCTTTAAATACTGAAGATTCTCTTGGATGAAAAGGCCAGATATTTCCTTGGGCAGCTTAATTTATGAGACATAAAGAAATATTATTGATAGCAAAGCTCCATCACATGGCATTAATGCGCTTTGTGTGGTTTGAGTTGTACCTTTGGGGTAATTTCAAATTCATATTTTCCAAAAAATTTTGTTTTTAAACCTTTGAAGAACTTAAGTATCCGGAAGTTTCATTTCATTTCATTTATAAAGGCTCTAAATTCTTGCATGCATCAGCCATGGTTACCTAGTGGTGGCTTTCCACGTTGCTCAATCTCTAGCAGCCACTCTAGTCAGTTCCTTATCCCTGAGGTCACATTTTATGACCTCATCCCAAGTCTTATTGGTCTTCCTCTCACAGCACTTCCCTCAGTGTTCATACCTGTCACCCTCCACACCCAGTTGTGTTTAGCAAGTATTTGTAGCTAAAGTGTGACACCACTCTTGAGTGGACAAAGGGAGGTACATTTAACCTTTTGAGGAATAGAGATATCTCCAGGTTGAATAAATTGCATGACTGCAACCAGAATTCTTTTCCATAGAATGATGTAGTTCCTGAATAGGACAAGAAGTGAACTCTGTTCCAGCCTGTATTTTAAAAATTATATTGTTATTACTTTTTCTAGATTACCAGGATCCATATCTAACT
Organism: Coenobita brevimanus; assembly: GCF_032717465.1. Taxonomy (NCBI): domain Eukaryota; kingdom Metazoa; phylum Arthropoda; class Malacostraca; order Decapoda; family Coenobitidae; genus Coenobita; species Coenobita brevimanus. Next base: position 8,028,557 of record NC_137030.1, on the reverse strand, counting down.
CTTAGTACATATAATTTCAAGTTAAACTGTTTTTTGTTTTTGTTCTACACATACTGTAGACATATCAGAGGTAGATAAAAATTAGTAGAGATAATAATTATGCTACTACAGGTACTAGAATCCCATAACAATTCTTGAATCATTTTAGGTCATGTGTTCAGGCTAGTCTAAGTTTGTGAAATGTCTATGCCATAATGTCATCTGTTATTAGGTAGGCTGATACTTGTTGATGTATCAGTTCATCATTAAATAGGGTTGATGATGATAATAATAGTCATTTTCTGATATCTCAGAGGCATGGATAATATGTGAATGATCTTAGGGCCCATTTATTAAATGCACTGTGTGAAAGTTATATTAGTTTAATACTTGTACAGTACTTTCTCATTCTCTTTGGATCTTAACTTGCCCCATATCTTAGATGGGAGTTAGGATTGAGTTGATGATGAAGATATTGCTTGTCATCAGTGATTAGGTAAGTTTTTCTTTACTGAACTTTCAGTTAATTATAAAAGGGAAGCACAAGTAGTCCTTGGTTAAAGTTGTTTCTTTTGATTAGTAAGCTACTGATTAATCAGTCTGTATTCTTCACTCGGAAGTGCTTGTAGTTCATTATACATTTTTAAAAAATCCCATAGCCATGAACAAGTAACATACCTCACTTATAATTGTTTCACGTAAAGTAGTTTTTTTTACCTAACCACATCCTAGAAGTAAGAACTGACTATTATATAACATGCTTTTTAAACTTTTCCTTGTTTTCTGGACTCTGCCTTAACCCATCCTTAGGTGTGAAAAAGAGGTGGTGGTGGTGATGATGATGACAATGGTAATGATGATGATGATAATGATTAACGATAATGATGATGATTGATGTTGTTGATGATGATGGATGTTGGTGATGGTGATAACTTTTTTCCTTTCACAGAGAAGCTTGATAATGGGCACAAGATCCAGCCACTGTTCATCACAGTAGACCCCCACCGAGACACCAAGGAGGCCATCAAGGCATACTGTCGAGAGTTTCATCCCCGCCTTCTCGGACTCACCGGCTCCGATGAGAAGATTGCTGAGGCGTGTCGAGCGTATAGGGTCTACTTCAGTGCCGGACCCAGGGATGATGATGATGACTATATTGTGAGTGTGTTGGTAATGGATAGATTTATAAATAGGTAGATGATAACTGTTATATAATGTGAGTTCTAAGATGATGACTGCAATGCAAGTGTGGTGGTGATAGATAGTTGATGATGATGATGTGAGTTGCAGGATAAGAGGATGCTGACAGGATATTATGAGTGTGGTGATAAATTTTATTTAATAGGTAGATGATTAGGAGAAGGCTTTCTAAGTAAAGAGATGAATGGAGATAGTTGCTGACCCCTTTAATGATGATAGTATTATCCCAAACTGATTAAAATTATATGACAGATGGAAGAGTAAAATAGAAGTTATGTTTCTAGAGCTGTTGTTGTTGTTGTGGCTTCATTGTCACCTGAAATGTGAACCCAGTGGACTGCAGCTTTAAGATGCCCTTATGCAGTCCATCATTTTCCTTTTGGGGGATACATAAATACATGAGGGACATTTGTATAACCAGGCAAGGGAAGGGTGATGCCCTGGAAAGAGGAAATTATAGAGGTATAAAGCTTTTAGATCAGATAATGAAGGTAATGGAGAGAGTTTTAGAAGGTATGATTAGAGAAAGAGTGAATATTGATGAGATGCAGTTTGGGTTTATGCCAGGTAGGGGGACCACTGATGCCATATTCATTGTTCGACAGCTTCAGGAAAAATATATTGGTAGGAGAAGGGATCTTTATTTTGTTTTTGCTGATTTGGAAAAGGCCTTTGACAGAGTCCCTAGAGAGGTGGTGAAGTGGGCAATGAGAAAGCTTGGCTTGGAGGAGTGGCTGGTTAGGGTGGTTATGGCCATGTATGTGGGTGCTCACACTCAGGTGAGAGTGAATGGAGATTTGAGTGATGAGTTTTCCGTGAATGTTGGTGTGCATCAGGGGTCAATCTTGAGTCCCATGTTGTTTATCATGGTACTTGAAGCCCTTTCACGTGACTTTAGAAACGGACTTCCGTGGGAGTTATTGTATGCTGATGATTTGGTGTTGATTGCAGAGAATGAAAGGGAGGCGGAGGAAAGGTTTAGGAAGTGGAGAGATGGTATGGGGCAAAAGGGTTTAAGGGTAAATGCAGATAAAACAAAAGTGATGATATCTAGGGTTGGTGGCGGTACTGTCAAAGTCGAGGGAGGGTGGCCATGTGCAGTTTGCCACGAGGGCATGGGAAGTAATTCCATCTTGTGCGGTGTGTGTGATAAATGGGTGCATAAGAGATGTAGTGGTATCAGAGGTAGACTGCGAGATAATGCTGATTTTATGTGTACGGCGTGCCGGGGTGAGCAGGTGGAGATCGTCAGACGTGAAAGGATTGAACTTGCTGGTGAATCTCTTGAGTGTGTGGAAGAGTTTTGTTATTTGGGAGACATGTTGTGTGCTGGAGGTGGGGCTGGAGCTAGCTCTGTGGCTAGGGTGAGAAGTGGTTGGAAGAAGTTCAGGGAGCTCTTGCCTCTCCTGACATTGAGAGGGCTCTCCCTACGTACTAAGGGGTCTTTGTATGCAGCATGTGTTAGGAGTGTAATGCTGTATGGCAGTGAGACCTGGGCAGTGAAGGAGGAAGATATTCGCCGGCTCAGACGTACAGAAATGACAATGATTAGGTGGATGTTCAGTGCGTCCCTGCGTCCAAGGCCTGGAGGTGCTGGGTTTACAATGGAAGAGTTGAGAGGTAGGATGGGACTGGAGTGTATTGGTGTTGTGATGAGGAGAGGTAGTTTGAGATGGTTTGGACATGTGGAGAGGATGGGGGATGATAATTGGGTGAGGAAGGTGAGAAGTGTTAATATTAGTGTTAATATTGGGGGTGGGGTTATGAGGGGTAGACCGAGAAAGACATGGGACGAGGTCATTAAGTGTGACCTTAGGGTTAAGGGACTGAACAGGGAGGCTGCAATGGATCGTGCAGCGTGGAGATCCGCCATTAGGTGACCAAGGCTGACACATGCAAGCATGTTGGAGCCTTTAAAAACGAAACGAAACGAAACGAGGCAGTTGAGCCACCGAGTAATATCTCTGCCACCATATGAAGGTGTCTCGCCCCAACACTGCATTGTGGTGAAATGGTTAAGTACATAGACAATTCTCATTATATACCAGGTATCAAGAATTTGTTTTATGTTATTTTTCTCATAGCTGGTACCGTAAATAGAAGGAACTAGGGGAACTATAAAGAGTAATTTAATTTCAACAGTTTTTTGTCATACAGGTATACAGTAAGGTCCCAGGGTATGTCAGGGTTCTGTTCCTGAGGTGTGCCCTAAGCCAGTTTTTTACATAACTTGGATCATATTTAATGCAGATGTGTTCCTGATAATGGTATTGTCAACCATACATTGTATATACAGTCACTGTTCGCATAACGCGCGAATATTGTTCCTGGAAGGTCCTGCTTTATGAGAATTCCGCATTATACAGCCAGAGAGGTGAAGTCAGTGAATGTACAGCGAGGTTGGATGGTGAGGAATTGGAAAATGTGAGTACGTTTAAGTACATGGGTAGTGTGATGAGTAAGGATGGAGGTTTGGAGGGTGAAGTGCTTGAAAGGGTACAGCAGGGAAGAAAGGTTGCTGGTTCTTTGAAAGCAGTGATAAGAAACAGGGAAGTGAGCATGGAAGTGAAAAAGTTACTACATGACAGTATTGTGATACCAACTCTAACGTACGGAAGTGAAGCTTGGACGTTGTTGGAAGGACACAAGTCAAGAGTGAGAGCAGTGGAAATGAGTTATTTAAGAGGAGCCTGTGGAGTCACATGGAGAGATAGGCTGACGAATGAGGATATAAAGGAACGTTGTGGTTTTGATGTGGATGTGATAGGAAATGTTATGAGGAACACACTGAGGTGGTTTGGCCATGTGGAGAGGATGGAGGTTGAAAGACTGACGAAGAGAGTGTATGTGAGTGAGGTGGAGGGGGGAAGAGGGAGGGGGAGGCCGAGGATGAGATGGAGGGATGGGGTGGAGAGGTATATGAGAGAGAGGGGTGTGAGTTGGGAGCAGGGCAGTGAAATGGCGGTGGACAGGGCGACTTGGAGGCGATTTGTTTGTGGCCACCCCAAACGGGATTGAGGCGTCTGGCAATAGATAGATAGATAGATATTTACATGTTACAGGGTTTCATGGTACCCAAGTCAGCCCCAAGTTCACCTTTTGGGGCAGTTTTCAGGAATTTTTCCTGGGACATTTACCTACCTAATAATGACTTAAGTACATACAAACATTGGAGGATTCCTCACCTCGAACTGAAGAGCTTGTGGGGAGGGGGAGGTGGGTTCCAAGGCAGGGCAGGACTCCTACTAGTCTCCAGGTGGCCAAAAAAAAGAGCAAAGGTAAGACATAGCACATGTGCAGCCAGAGCACGGGTAGAGGGTAGGCTCAAGTGTGGCAGGAATGCTCAGTGGACTGTCACAACACCCCGCACAGACACGTAACAGCCATACATCACAGGCAAATGCAACACACGCTGTGACTGTCGCTTCCCATGTTATGTCCATTTCCCACTGCATGATGATCAATTTTTTCACGTAATGACTCAATATACCATAATTTTTGTCCTCAGGCCGTGTAATCACTATCATAGCAGTGTAGTACTTTTTTTCAATAAATGGGCAATTTCTCCACCTCCATAATATTTGTCAGAATCTCTTTTTGACCATTTCTTGGACTCAAAAAAACAGGCTGTGTTATGACTAGTTTAGTGCTTTCTGATCACGCATTATGCGAGCAGTGACTGTAATGCCTACATGTATAAATGAAATGTATGAGTTTGTATATCAAATGCAGACTGATTACAATAATGATCTCTATTTTTAAGAAATAGGAATGGTTAAGTTAATATATACAGTCTGGTCTCACTGTATGACTTTGTTATGTGATAAATTGCTAGAGCAGTAATTCAAAATTATTCTCTTTTTTGGAATAACATTAAAAAATTGGTTGTGATTTCACCAGAACAATACTTTCGACAGCCACCTCTGAGAATCTCTTGCAGACACGGTGATGCATGCAAGTTGACACTCAGCTGTTAGAGCCAAGATGGCTGCCTAGTGTTTCAGTTCGTTATGATCAGCTGTCTTTTGTTCTATTTTGTGCATGAAAGGACAGTAAATTACCATTGCTATTGCCAGACAACAGTTCAGATGCTTAACAAATAATGCAGTGTGTGATATTAAGTGAAATGATACCTTGTTGTGTGTGAAATACTGCACTGAAACTTGTGACTTGGAAATCTTGTCAACCTTATTCACCGAGCTTCCCCAGTCAGCTGATGATGGGGCCTCCACTCAGCTGATGATGGGGTCCCCAGTCAGCTGATGATGGGGCCTCCATTCAGCTGATGATGGGGCCCCCAGTCAGCTGATGATGGGGTCCCCAGTCAGCTGATGATGGGGCCTCCAGTCAGCTGATGATGGGGCCTCCAGTCAGCTGATGATGGGGTCACCAGTCAGCTGATGATGGGGCCTCCAGTCAGCTGATGATGGGGCCTCCAGTCAGCTGATGATGGAGCCTCCAGTCTGCTGATTGAGGTAAGATGGCCGCCCAGTGTTTGTATTCACTGTGATCTGCATTTTGTTCCATTTTGTACAAGAAAGACCCCTGAAACACCATTTCTGTCACTAAATAACAGAGGAAGTGCTTAACAAATAGTGCAGTGTGCGATATTAACCCTTTGGTGTTTATGGGTGCAGTGCAAATTTCATGCGCTCGTTACCATTTGTCGCAAGCTGCGTCTGCACACATTTCAACTGCTTGTTACCATTTGATGTCAGTTGTGTCGTACGAAATGACCCCTGTTTCTTTGGGTATGGAATAGTTTGCGTCCATTTCTGGGCGAGGCAAAACACTACGTGTGTCCCCATGTATTCATCTGCCGTTCTTAACCCACTCTGCACCCAGCATCGCCCCACTGCCCCAGTCAGTGTGCTGCAAGCCTTGCTCAAGCATAAGGTAATTTCCTTTTGTGTTTCGTAATATTGGGCCTAATTGACCTACAGCAGTTCTTTATACACCAAAATGTAGCCAAATAAGTTCCCTAGAACTTTTTCTCAGTAACATTTACCATAAAAATTATATTTCTATGAGAAGAAATTGAAAAAAACTGAAGTAAAAAAATAATTTTTTTACTTCAGCATAATTTACATTAGGCTGTTTTTTTTAACAACACCATAAGCAAGTACTGTACATTTATTCAGGGTTACGGTGAAAAAATTACAATTGTCGAAGCATAAATAAGGGTGTGAGGATAAATTGTTTGTGAACTACAGTATCTAGTGTGCAGAAATAGCTCAGTGTCGGGGGGGGAGGTCTCTCAGTGTGTGGCCTTTGGCACCCAGGACTGTGCCCCAAGTACTCATTCGCAGTTGGACGTAGCCCGCGTCAATTGGTAATGAGAAGGTTAAGTAAAGTGTTATCCGTTTGTATGGAGTGATCGTCCAGGCCCTCCAGCTGTCCCCCAGCCGCGGGAGAGACCCATGGTGATGACTTGAACAGGCCTAAGACAGCCTTCAGGTGGTTGGCAGAGTTTATTGGGGACATTAGGTTTTGCAGTCGAGGTCACCCTCTGTAATCCCATTGAACCCATGTTATATCGATCTTGCTATGTGATAAATCATTATGTGATTGGTCTTCGCTTGATGCAACCCTATTGCATAAAAAGGCTGTACTGTATATGTATATCTATCTATCTAATTGGACCCAAGCATCCCAAGCTCAAACCCCCAATAAGTGCCGGAAACACACATTGGCACATAGAGTGTCAAAGAATGTCTCTGAAGTTGAGATTGAGGATGATGTTAGCAGAGGCAAAACTTCAGTGATATGGAAGAAGAAAATGGAGCTGTTTATTAGTGACAGAGAAGGAAGAGGAAGAGAATTTTTTTAGAGTAAGGGAGGTATGTGAGAATGAAGTATTTTGAAGGCAGTTTTGTCATGACCCTCTTCAGCTGGGGATTCCCAAAAGGGAACAAGGTGTTGGAGAGGATAATGATAATAATGATATAAATGAAATCACATGTCAGCTAGATATGAAAAGACATGTCAGCTAGGTATGAAAACATATGTCAGCTTGATAAAAATGGGTATAACTGGTGGTATGAATGTATGTACAGTCTCTCCAAATGGGCCTTGCAAGTGAACATAACATGAATTGAACCAATTGGGTATCTGTGATATCATTATTACTGTCCCCAGAAGATGAGATTAGTCTAATATCCAATTGCTTAGTCACATACAATACTGTGTACAATACTGTGTAGCTGCCTGTCACGGGGTTTTTATAATATCACGGTAATTTTGATATAAATGGTTAAATATTATTTAATTTGATAATAATATTCAATAATATTGAAGAGCAGAGACAATGATTGTCTTGCTACATCAAGCAACGATTACTTTACGCTGGCTTGTGCACGATTCTCTAAGAACGAGAATTTATAAACTTTCTCAACAGTACACAGCAGAGACTAATTACTCACAATTGCTGAATTACTGTACTGTTAGCCTCTGGAGAAAGTTACATCACCCCTGACAATAAATAACTAATACTAATAATAATAACATCAGGTTCTTGCTGATGCATTAACTCCTGGCACAACGGATTTTAAGTTAATACAACAAGACTGGTCTAAGTACCAGTTATGAATAGTAAATGTTTATGCAAGCTAGGAGCTGTATGGAAAATAAGCTTAATTATGGAGAAATGAAACAAGATTTTTACTCTACATTAAGCTCAAGAAATAGAACTGTTAAATTTATTAATCACAAAAATAAATTTAACATTACATTTCAAATCAAATTAAATGAGATGCACTCGCTCACTCACACAGAAGCTAAATACTTACGCCTAGGAAAAACACCTTAACTAAGCTCTTAAAACTACAAAATACACAAAAGAAATACCAGTCGATGAATACTATGTATCACCACTAAGGTGGGAGTACTGGGATTAACTGTACTAATGGAGCTTGGGGTGCTAGCTGACCTCTCCACTTCTGAGCACAGACCCTTTCTCCGTCACAGCAAACACAAGACTGAATTCAAATAATGCATAAGCAGGACGCACAGGCCACCGGAAGAAGGCGTGGCTAACGGTTGAATGAGCAGGGGCGAACAATAAAAACAATAGTATCGCTCAGTAGCGCACTTAGTGACGTGCATCAAATCGGTCACCCCTGAAAACGGTGACGAATGATTTGAAAAGTATACCCCGAAATGGAGAGAGAAACGGTTAACTGAGCGATACAGAGTGAGTTTTCCACTAATAGTTCGTGGCTTCTCACAAAAAGGAAATGTCGCGAATTGATTCGTGACATTACGCCCCATGAAAATTAAATCTTTCTTCCTTCAGAAGAAAGATTTCAATATACATATATATAAATCCTAACTCAGTCACACAAGATTCACACTGTGGTGTGTGTGCTATCCTGCTACAGGAGAAAGTCACAGTCGCCAGTGAGCGAAAAAACCTCGTATTTACGTTAATAGAAGCAAGCTTGAGGGAAAAACTCCGTGACGACGGTGAAAATCCTGTACTCAGGTCAAACTGAGCGAAAATTCGCTACATTTACACTGACAACTAATTGTTGTGTAGCGTGGTGTATGTAATACACGGTGTAGGTGTGACAGTTGTAGTGTAACTGTACCTACGTGTAAAATGACACAGTAAATAATATGGCGGCAATGCATTTAAGGCAGAGGAGAAGAGGCAGCAGCGTGCGGCAGATGATCAGCTGGTCCGCACAGCAAAACTGCTACACCCATTGCTGAACCTGCAAAACCAATTAAGGTGGAGCATCAAAAGTGTCAACGAGACAAAATTCTTATTATGTTACAATTACTCTCTCTGGCTAGCAGTCAGTACATGCTATGAAAAGTACACTCGAGGTCGCCATTAATTTTAGCACACGATTATGATCGGCAAGTTGAGAATCCCTGTGCAAACTCGGGTCTTCCATAGCCTCGAACCGCACACGGGTCCTCAACCTGTGCCTCAACCTACAGTACTTATATTAATATCGGAGAGCTGAGAAACCTTGTGCAAACTTGGGTCTTCCATAGCCTCAAGTCGCCTCTGCAGAGTTCTCACTTCCCCCTTAACCTACAATACAATACTTATATTAGTACCGGAAAGCTGAGAATCCTTGTGCAAACTTGGGTCTTCCATAGCCTCAAGTCGCCTCTGCGGAGTTCTCTCTCCCCCTTAACCTACAATACAATACTTATATTAGTACCGGAAAGCTGAGAATCCTTGTGCAAACTTGGGTCTTCCATAGCCTCAAGTCGCCTCTGCGGAGTTCTCTCTCGAACTTCCCCCTTAACCTACAGTACTTCTATTAGTACCGGGAAGCTGAGAATCCTTATGCAAACTTGGGTCTTCCATAGCCTCAAGTCGCCTCTCAACTTCCCCCTTAACCTACTGTACATAATATGTATGTAAAGGCCCTGGACATAATGTGTCCTGTGGGGCCAATGGGCGAGACGTCAGGTCTGCACCCACTTCACCACTACCCTGTCTCTCAACTGACTCAGAGATTACAGGTGTGGTTATAAATGGCACAGGAAGGACATGACCCTGATTAGTGGTGTTACTTTGACACACACTGCAGGAACGGACAAAACTATTTATGTCCCGTCCCATCCCTGGCCAGAAAAAGTCAGCTCGGATACGGCCCTGGGTCTTCCTTTTGCCCATGTGACCTCCTGAGACTGAACAATGACCCCATTGTAACACTGCTAGGCGGTACTTGGCGGGAACGACAAACTGCAGTCGAACCTCGCCCTCGGGTGTTCGTGACTCACGGTAGAGCCGTCCTTGTTTACGAAGGAACTTGGCTCGACCTCCCCGTGAATACTTTATCACTCGACCCTTTTGTTTGTTCCACACGGCAGCAAGTGTTGGGTCAGAATGTTGTTCTTGTACAACAAGTTGACTACACATCAGATCTTGCGGCAATTCAATGATCACTGGGGTGACACAGTCTGGAGCCTCAGTCATGGCTCGTGTTACCGCAGCAGCCGAAGTCTGAGTAGCGTCATCGGAGCAACTATCCTTAACTCCATTAATATTGCCTACTATACAGTCAAATAGAGGCTCTGGCATGACAACTGCAAGTGTCGTACCAGTATAAAATGGAGATGCCACCTGGATACATGCCTCAGGGAACAATCTCACTGATCCATCAATAAGCTTTGCATGGATCTGTCGACCTGTATACTGCTCAGGCCGAACTAAACTCTGCTTAACAGAGCAACCTGAGGAACCATTGTCTCTCAGGACCTTCACAGGAATGCCTCCCACAAACCCTGGCTGAACAAGGAAGGTACTGTCACCTGTGGGAGGGCCTGTGGAGGAAGCAGCTAGCCACTCATGAGGCTGCTGAATTGATGTGGCAAACATTGTGCCTTGAGGGTTATATTGGGAAGATGGAACATTGGCCATCTGTGGAGGGGAGTTCACTGTCACTGTGGGACTAGTGAACTGTGGGGAAGTACCCACACTGGTAGGGACGTGACCACCAGGCTGCTGCTGAGGAATGAAGGCTGCATTCGCTTCCTGCCTCTTTTGAGCTGGTGGTGAAAAAGTTTGTCTCGACGGTTGGTTGCGTGGCTGATACTGCTGCTGGTTAGGGTACTTGTTGTATCTTTTCCACTCAGGTTTCTGAGTGTTTTGCCCCTGGTCCTTCCACTGTGGTTTTGGACCTTGGCCATTACTCTGAGAATGGCCTTGTTGCTGGGATTCAGTCTGAGACGGCTTCCCAGACTTGGCAGTATCTTTTCTGCTCCAGGTGTTTTGCTTACGAGCTTGATACCCGTATGCAGTAAAGAATGCGTCAGCCTTCTCTGCCATTTGGCTGGCATCTTTCACCTGGCAGATCTTAAGCTGTGCTATGAGCTCAGCAGGCCACGACCTCTCTAGCTGTGTACGCAGCATAAGGTCAATTATATCCTCACGCGTGGAAGGAGTTTCATCTTTCTCCATCCACTCATTTAAGTAAGCTGTGAGACGATCAAGGAACTGAACAGCTGTCTCCTTGTCTTGGAGACGAGCTCGCATGAACTGAACTTTGGCGTCGTCTACTGTGAGACCATACGCCTTAATAAGTGCAGCTTTCATCATCTCATATGTGAGATTGTCTCCACGAATTCTGTGGAGAATATCGAGGGCAGGGCCCTCAAATAAACTAAGAAATTGGATCCGCTTAGCTGCCTCATCCAGTTGATACATGTCTGCCATGTCCTCAAAACGAGCTATGTACGGCTCGATTCGCTCGCTTTCCTTGTATGAAGGAAGCTTGATGCGTGGGGTCGCCAGGACATGTGCAGGGAGAAAGCTCGTGGAGCTTGGACCAACTGCAGCAGACGTGTCTGAAGCCAAGGAATCTCGCTTGAGCTTCAGCACTTCAAGTTCATGTTTTTCTCGTGCTTCTCGCTCGACACGTTCGTGTTCTCGTTGTTCCCGCTCGTATTCGCTCTGTTCTCGCTCTTGTACTAGTTCGAGTTCGCGCTGTTTTTGCTCATGTTCGCGCTGTTGTCGCTCTTTTTCTAACTCGAGCTCGCGTTGTTTCTGCTCGTGTTCGCGCTGTTCTCGCTCGTATTCGCGCTCTTTCTCACGCTGCTCTTGTTCATATGCACGCTCTCTTTCACATTCCTCACGCTGTTCTCGCTCGTATTCGCGCTGAATCCTACGCTCTTCGCGAGCATCTTTCTCACGTTCTTGCTCGTAATTGAACCGTGAGAGAACGTAACTCTGTATTTTCTCTGGGTCTGTGAGACCCATATCTTTGGCTTCCTGTACAAATACAGCGGTAGCCATGGCGCTAATTTATTAAGCAACCCGAAATTGAGCACTGACTGCTTAGCGACGAATACTAATAAACAAAAGTAAAGAGTACAGACACAAGCTAGTGGTGACCAGTCTTATCCAGTTAACTGGCAAAGAATAAATCAAAAATGTAAATGACTGGGAAGACTCAATAATAAACACAATGGGTACGGCGACTTCCCAGAAGCGAATAAAATTGTCTGGCGTTACCAAAAATAAACTAGAGTTAAGTATTCTATTGATTAATAAAGCAAAATTCACTTGCTAAATTAAGGGTAAACACCAGTAAGCTTGTGCCTATAAACTTTAATGATAAATACCTAAATATGAATGAGTGAGCACTATCTCGTGAATAGCTTTAGAGCTAGGAGTTAATATCCTGGAATGAGGTCGCCAATTGTCACGGGGTTTTTATAATATCACGGTAATTTTGATATAAATGGTTAAATATTATTTAATTTGATAATAATATTCAATAATATTGAAGAGCAGAGACAATGATTGTCTTGCTACATCAAGCAACGATTACTTTACGCTGGCTTGTGCACGATTCTCTAAGAACGAGAATTTATAAACTTTCTCAACAGTACACAGCAGAGACTAATTACTCACAATTGCTGAATTACTGTACTGTTAGCCTCTGGAGAAAGTTACATCACCCCTGACAATAAATAACTAATACTAATAATAATAACATCAGGTTCTTGCTGATGCATTAACTCCTGGCACAACGGATTTTAAGTTAATACAACAAGACTGGTCTAAGTACCAGTTATGAATAGTAAATGTTTATGCAAGCTAGGAGCTGTATGGAAAATAAGCTTAATTATGGAGAAATGAAACAAGATTTTTACTCTACATTAAGCTCAAGAAATAGAACTGTTAAATTTATTAATCACAAAAATAAATTTAACATTACATTTCAAATCAAATTAAATGAGACGCACTCGCTCACTCACACAGAAGCTAAATACTTACGCCTAGGAAAAACACCTTAACTAAGCTCTTAAAACTACAAAATACACAAAAGAAATACCAGTCGATGAATACTATGTATCACCACTAAGGTGGGAGTACTGGGATTAACTGTACTAATGGAGCTTGGGGTGCTAGCTGACCTCTCCACTTCTGAGCACAGACCCTTTCTCCGTCACAGCAAACACAAGACTGAATTCAAATAATGCATAAGCAGGACGCACAGGCCACCGGAAGAAGGCGTGGCTAACGGTTGAATGAGCAGGGGCGAACAATAAAAACAATAGTATCGCTCAGTAGCGCACTTAGTGACGTGCATCAAATCGGTCACCCCTGAAAACGGTGACGAATGATTTGAAAAGTATACCCCGAAATGGAGAGAGAAACGGTTAACTGAGCGATACAGAGTGAGTTTTCCACTAATAGTTCGTGGCTTCTCACAAAAAGGAAATGTCGCGAATTGATTCGTGACACTGCCAAATAATAAGTGTGTAGTTCATGGTGGAAAAATATTCTGAATCTATGACACCTGCAACACAACATAGGTGAAGTTGCCAGCTGAGAATCATAGCATTGTCAGAATATTAACTGACATTTTTCCCCAGGTTGATCATACGATCATCATCTACCTTGTGAACCCTGATGGTGAGTTTGTGGACTACTATGGCCAGAACAAGACAGCTGATCAGGTCATCGCCAGCATCGCCATCAGCATGAAGAAGTATGATGATATGAACAAGAAGGGAATTTTTGGTCTGCTTTAGTTACTGTTAGTAATTCCTTATAAATTTTTGTATATTACAATTGATTTTTATACACAGTACCCACCCTTTTAGCTAGTGGGAAATTGGGTTAGGATGGTAATTATTTTTTTCCTTTTACTTGATTTAAGACTTTAAGGATATCAGGTATCTCAGCTCAAGGTCTCTCCACTTTATGAGATGGGAAACTAGTATATAATCATAGTTCAGTACTGTACACTGTATTTGAAATCCCTAAAGAACTGTACTGTACTCAGTTAACTATGTACATTTTCACTGCCTTCATCCATCCGGACTGGCCAGGCTTGAGTACTCATTGCAAGACATGCGCATTATTACTACACATACTACACCAATGTGATTTTCACTGTTATGGTTTTAGTGTTGCAAGTCTTTTTGTAACACTGTTTTAGTCAGATTTCAACACCATTAGCACATGTTCCTCCTTAGCTGATCTCAACAGTATTGAGGGGAGAGTATGACTTTTTTACAGTAATTTTAGTACCAGTAGTGTACATAGGTTTTGTAGGAGAGAGAGAGAGAGAGAGAGAGAGAGAGAGAGAGAATGTCTTATTGTTATCAACACTAATGGTGGATAGTGTACAGTGCAGTGTTAACTGAAATGCAGGGTAGTGCTAAGCAGCCTTTAAAGAAAAAGATCACTCTCCTTTTATGAAATGCATATACAGTATAATAAAAATGCTTTCATATATACACAGTTGAATTGGTAATATGCTGTCAGTAAGAAGGAAATGGGAAGTAAGAGACTGAGATTGTCAGAGGCATGAATAGTGAGTGAATAAAATGTTTGTTTCAATTTTTAAAGGCTCCAACATGCTTGCATGCATCGGCCTTGGTCACCTAATGGTGGCTCACCATGCTGCTCGATCTTTGGCAGCTTCCCTATGTACAGTATGACTTATTTTGCTGGGCACTCAGTTCATTGTTCGACCCTTGTGTTTACTAATATTGTACAGTACCTGCCCACCCTGTTTATAATAGATGGAAGTAAGGTTTGCAGGATAATGAAGGAAGCATAAAAAGATGTTCTGTTATGCTCAGTATTACTTTGCCATAATGTATAATTGTATAGTACCATACAGAGTATGCTGTAAGCATGATTTGCCTCTTCTTTATGATGGCAACTTCTAAAATTTGGTTTTGCTACTCCTGACATTTGTATTCAGCATAGAAAAAAACATCGTAATGAAGGTGATTAAACCCTCTAGTCCCTTGACACACTTTTCTTATTTATTTTGTCTGCATTTGCCAGAACTCCATTAATACTACTGTGCAGGAAATATAGTATAGAGAACTCACACAATAGAGTATAAATTGCATATGGTAATCTGGGGTATTTGGAAGCCCACTAAAATCCTTGTTAATCCTGAGTCAGTTTGGACTAAGTGCATAGACCCTGAATCACCTGTGTGGTACCCACACTCACATCCCGGTCGAAACCATGCCCTAGCTGTGGAGATGTTTCATCTCGTATTTTGGTGTGTACGTTGTTGCTGTTGATTATTTCTCCACTGTCTTTATTGTAAATTTGTACATTACAGTGAAACTACAGGGGAAAAAAAAATAATGTACAGTACCAGACAGTTGACTGTCCACTCTCCCTTAAGCCTTTGTTTACAATGCTTGGTGTCTCTGTCACCTGGCTAGAGTGCATGTGTGTGTGCATCCCTGTCTTTATACTTGCATATGCCATGCAGCCTGTGAATATTATTTATGTGCATTAATGCAGATATACCTGTATTCAGTTCAGGGTGCAGGTGTGTGATTTGATTTTTTTTTTTTTTTTTTAAACAAGGTGTAAGTTTGTAAATGTGGGTGAGCAAGACTGCAGCCATACTACTTATTTAATATGAACCAAGTTCAGATTGTAGTAGGTATAGTGCAGAATGGTTAGCCTGTCCATATTAAGTGACATTCCAGATAAAACACATCTGGATTAGGAATGGTTTGCTGTAATGTTAGTATTCAGAAAATTGGAACTTTATTAAGTCACAGCAATCTTTGTTCCGTAAGAACTGTTTAATGCAAACATAATGGTATGTATATTGTTGCTATAATGGTTTACACAGAACAAATATGCCCGTTTGTTTAGTAATTTAAGGTGACAGTTATGCATGGGTTTGACTAGTATGTAGGCTGGTCATTTACCTTGTGCTAGCCTAGACATGGGCACATATTCCTTGCAAATGGTAAGGTGGGACAGACTTTTACCATCACAACTGTTTTAATGCCATCAAGAGCATAGGCTGGGTACATACCTCAAACCCCATTAGCCTGAGGGGTCTCCCGTAACCAGATTAAATAGTCATGTATTAGCCAGAATACATTATAATAAAAAGTGTATCCTCAGGCTGAAGGTGTTAATGAAGACTGTTTGTAACCTCTTCAACTTTTGATATCTTAGTGAATGTTTAATTTGTGAACTCCACTGTTTCTGCTGTTTTTCATTTTCATAAGTTTTTTTTTTTTTTTTTTTCCAGCATGGGTTGATTTGATGTTGAAGATTGTTGGAAACTTTTTTTTTTTTTTTAATATATTAACCCAACTTTATCTGACTAAACCAAATGGGATGGCAGTGTATTCAGATGTCATCACATCACCATCTGCAACAACAAATGGTGTGCACACCTCACCAAAAACACCTAGTCCCATTCAGTATGTAACTTATGCAGGGACAGGTGAGGTTAGTTTACCGTATCTAAATGCATATGTCCAACAACTTGAAGCATCAGATCAAACCACATGAATAAAAGTTGGTGAGGAGGAAAATCACCGAAACAGAGTCTGTAAACTAAATATTAAGCAAGATCTCTCTTAACCTTAATGAAATACTGGATAAACATGTTTTTGGGACCCTACCTTACCCAATTCTTAGGTGGGAAAAGAGGCCATAATAGTGATGATAATTAGTTGCCAGGATAAAGTACAAAGTAAGTTATCAGATTGGAGGGTTTACAGTATGTCCTGGATCATGGTAGCCCGGCTTTGGGCTTGCACACCTCACATGGGGTATTAGGGAGCTGGGCTGAGATTCTCAAGCATATTATGATGGATTCCATGGCATAAGTTAGATTTGTGCTTGGAGGAAGAGAAAAGACATGGAAAAATTCAGCATTCTTTTTCCCTTTAGTTTTGTTTTGTTTCATATCATTTCATTTATAAGGCTCTAGCAAACTCAAATCATTATCATCATCCAGACCTCTTTTCCCATCTAAGGATGGGATAAGTTAGGGTCCAGAGAGCAAGAATAAAAGCATCTGATAGAAGGAGAAACTAACCAAAAGTCTGTCCAGCTGAATGGGTCACATATTCACAAACCCAAGTGAATTAATATAACTTCTTTTTAGCATAACTAATACATGTTTTTGAAGAAAGAACAGGATATATGGGGAGATTGTACACTTTTGCTTGTCCTTTCTGAGAAAACAAGCCACAGTTATGACAGGGAACTGGGTCCAGATTATTGTCATCTAAGCTAGTTCTTTAACACGTCCTTACCAATTTATTCCTGGATGTGACTGATGTCCTTGTGTATTGGCATTTATGGAAACTGTTGGTATTAAAAAGCTATAAATAACACATGAGAGCACAGTAAGGTGTAAGAAGAAAGTAAATTATTAAGAAATAGATGTTAAAAACTTCCTAATCCCATGACAATACTGGCTGTGGTCATAAATTTCTTTGAGCCTCAGCCCTAGAAATGGCCATTTTTAACTGATAAACTGTCATCACAAGTTACGGGTTAATTGAATTTTTGGAAATGTAGTTGTTTGTGATAGGCTCTGTTTGTATGGTTTTGAAATAATGACATGGTTGGTGGTAAGGTACTGATGTTATTTCACTTTTTGATATTGATTTGTAAATATTTTGTATAATCATTTGTTATAATGTCAGTAAAGGAGTTTCATTCCATCTTTAATGCACAAGGGGAATGACTTTTAACCCCTTAAACGCGGCCGTGTACAGTCGATCCCCCCCGAGTGGCAGGGTTGTATCACGGTCTGAGTACCTATAGGAAAATATTCGCCAAAAATCAGAGATTAACCCTAGAACATTATACTTGGTATGGCAGATAGTACTTACATTCAGCTTTCTCCGGAGACAGGTGTTGAGCCTTCGTGGACTACCCAAGGACTTGTGGAGACTTGCAAAGTTGGGTAACCAAATCTTCACTTTCACACCTCCAGCAACCCGGTTTCCCCTCTACCACAGCCTCATTCTGTCACAGTAAACTTTATACTACAACGTAAAGGTAGTTAGGAATCCGTATTTGTACAATAAGCACTGAAAATAAGGCTAAAATCAACGGAGCGTACGGCCGACATGCACTGTGGCGGCGGTCTTCCCGTCACTCAACAAACATTTCCATTTTCACAGCTAAAAACGTATACTACATTATTTTCAATCATATTACTTCCCAAAAGATCACCATGGTGCGCTTTTTATTCTGCCTTACGCCAGCCACTTTATTCTCTTTCCTATCGGCTGCTTGCACTGACTGGGAAGAGCTAGAACTTGCCATAATGTCACTTTGAAAGCCTGCAGTAAACTGACGCTAAACAGGGGCAAACCGTGAGAAAAAAAGCTAGTGTTACAACTGGGGAAACAAGCCTTTCCTAGTAGCATAAACTGCTTGTGAGAGGAGAGCGCAGATTTACAGTTCTGAGCGCTCAGAGCGCTGCCATGTATCACAGCCAGGCTGGCCGGGCCGTGGTGGGGGGGGTACGGGGGGAAAACGCAATATTTGGCAACAACTGAGGTCAGTAGTACAAAGGTAAAGTATGCTAGTTGTAGCTAGAGGGTGGTGGTACTGATAGACAATACCAGCTGGAGCCTGCTTGCCCGCGGTTATTCAAAATTTACTAGAATCGCAAACGCGACGATCCGCCGTTATGTCCTTTTGGCCGAGCGTCGCAAATGAGACGATCCGCGTTTAAGGGGTTAACCACCAGAGCTTGACTGTCATTTCTGTTATACTGTATTATTGGTAAAACATGAGATTTCATTTAGCTTAGAAGAGTACTGTACAAGTATCCTAATAGGGACAGTTTCATTCAGTTTAGAAAAGTACCGGTATCCTAGTTGTGGTGGGGGCTAATGAAGGTTACACTTAACCCCTCCAGTTTTAACAATCTTGAGCAGAATAAAACCATTTGTAAATATAAAGAATAATCCCCTATCCCTGAAGTCATAATGTATGATCTTGTCCTAGGCCTTTTTTGGTATGCATCATAACTTAACTCTCGGTGTACACACTTCTCTCCCTTGATGCCCAGTTGTCATCCTCCATCTTCTTCACATGCCCAAACCATCTCTGTATACCCCTTCTCATCACAGTACCAGTACATTCAAGTATTTACAATCCTCCCCCTTCCTCCCCCTGGCTTGCATGTCCTTCAAGGACATACTACTCATCAATATACTGTAATCATTATTATCTCTGTACATTTGAGCCTATGAATATCCTCTTCCATTACTGTCCAGGTCTCACTGCTGTACAGAATTACACTGCCAACACATACTGCATATAAGGATCCCCTAGCATGGAGGGACAGCTCTCTCAGTGTCAGGAGTGGCAACTTCTGAATTTTTTCCAATCACTCCCTACCCTTGTCAATGAGCTAGTTCCATCCCCACTTCCAGGATGTATCATGTCCACCAAATAACAAAGCTCCGCCACATACTCAAGAGATTCTGCAGCAAGATTATTTCTTTCCCTCCTCTCTGCCTCTACTAACTTGTAACCTACTAAGTAAACAGGGGAGTGAATGATAAAAACGGTAGATTGATGGTGGGGAAGGGAGAAAAAGTGAGCAGATGGAGAGAGCACTTTAAGGAACTGTTAAACATAGAGAATGAAAGTAATGTGAGTATAAGTGGCTGGGGAATGGCTTGGAGAAGGAGTGGTGAGAAGGGAGGAAGAGATCAGTACGATGAAGTAGTGGAAGCAATGAAGGAAGTCAAAATGGGGAAAGCCCCAGGAAATGATGGAGTGTGTGGTGAAATGCTGAAGCATGGGGAAGAGATAGTAGTATAATGGATATGGAAGATGCGCAGACTGGCCTGGGAGGAAGGTAAAGTCCCAGAGGATTGGAAGTCAGGTATAATGACTCCCCTTTACAAAGGAAATGGGGAAAAAAGTGTGAGGTAATCATCAGGGCATTTGTCTTATTAGTGTAATAGGCAAAGTATTTGTTAGGATACTTACTGACAGAGTTAAGGAGATAACGAAGGAATCAGTTGGAGAAGAACAGGGAGGTTTTAGGAAGGGAAGAGGTTGTGTAGATCAGATATTCATCCTTAGGTCTTTAGTGGAAAAGTTTCTAGAGAAGGGAAAGAAGTTGTATGTGGCCTTGATGGATTTGGAGAAAGCATATAACAGAGTGGATAGACAAGGACTGTGGAAAATATTAAGAATATATGGAGTAACTGGGAAGTTGTTGAATGCCATGAAGAGTATGTATGAAGAGGTTAGGGCTGCAGCACGTGTGGATAGTGAACTGAGTGAATTTTTCTATCTGAATGTTGGATTGAAACAGGGATGTGTCATGTCTCCATGGTTGTTTAATCTGTATATGGATGGGGTTATAAAAGAGATACATGATAAAACAGTGGATGTTGAAGTGGCCCTAGTGAGAGAGGGCAGTGTTTGGGAACTTCCTGTATTGTTGTTTGCAGATGATACTCTATTGTTAAGTGAAGATGAAAGGGAACTGCAAGGCCTGGTGATTGAGTTTGGGAATGTGTGTAAGAAACGGAATTTAAAGGTGAATGTAGGGAAGCTTAAGGTCTTTGAGAGACATGGAGTCACTGAATGTACAGTGAGGTTGGATGGTAAGGAAATGGAAAATGTGAGTGCACTTAAATACTTGGGTACTGTGATCAGTAAGGATGGAAGTTTGAAGGATGAGGTGCTTGGAAGGGTACAACAAGGAAGAGAGGTTGCTGCTTCTTTGAAAGCAGTGATATGAAATACGGAAGTGAGCATGGAAGTAAAAAAGTCGCTGCACGATAGCATTGTGAAGCCAACTCTAATGTATGGAGGTGAAGCTTGAACCTTGTTAGAAGGACACAAGTCAAGAATGAAAGCAGTGGAAATAAGTTATTTGAGAGGAGCATGTGGAGTTACATGGAGAGAGAGACTGACAAATGAGGAAATAAAGGAGAGTTGTGATGTGGATGTGGATGCAGAAAGCATTAGGGGAAATACACTGTACATTAAGGTGATTTGGCCTTGTGGAGAGGATGGGGAGCAAGAGAACAATGAGGAGAGTGTATGTGAGTGAGGTGGAGGGGGGGAGAGGGAGGGGGAGGCCGAGGATGAGGTGGAGGAATGGAGTGGAGAGGTATATAAGAGAGGGGTGTGTGAGCTGGGGAGAGGGGAGTGAAATGGTGGGGGACAGGGCGACATGGAGATGATTTGTTTGTGGCCACCCCTTATGGGATTGAGGCATCTGACAATAGATAGATTGACTCTCTGCCTCTGCATGCTCTCCCATGCACACCAGGACATGCCACACAGAAAATCAATGCTATTTTGTAGCCTTCCTCTAAAACCACTATGTCTCTTATACATCTACTTATCACAAACATTGCACAAGCTAGAGTTACTTCCCACACCCTTTAAACACTGTATAAGATGGAGTGACTTCCCGCACCCTTGTGGCAAACTGCATGTGATAGTCAGCAGAATCACTCTATCATGTATTAAGAAAGAAATGTACTTGTGGTTATGCTTATGAGGTAGAACCAGGATTCAGGTTTGAATAACTGTATGGCCCACTACACTTGACCTGCTGTTGATGGTTCTCTCTCTCTCACACTGCCTCTTTGTTTATGGATCCTACTACACACCCCAGCTTATTAGATGGGAATGAATGTTGGAATGATATGGTGATGGTGAATGATGAGGGAAAGCATGCACTGTACCTGTATGCCTGATTTCAGTGGACACTGTTAGGGGGAGGTGGTAGCTGAATCAGTAGAGACGGCCTGCAGTCTTAACGGACCTAGGATTGAATCTTGGTTGAGGTAGGGACCAATTGAAGGATCTGAATTTCATAAAAGCAGACTTTACTAATCTGCCAGAAGACTCACTGACATATTGCAAAAATACCCCCACTAATACCAGTACACCAGTCCTGTATGAGACTGCACTAGCATGTATTCAATATGGATGGTGGGTGTTAGTGCCGAACTGGTGACACGTGGAGGTGTGTAGGAGGACTAATGGACATTGGGATAGGCCCTGAAGCCTTTGCCCAGAGTCAGATACATTAAAAAGAAAAAGAATCTATTTTCATTTTTTCATTCAAGATCCTAGCCACCCCATTTATTTGTGGAAATTAGGGTTAGGATGATGGTGAGTTGAGTAACATCAAGCAGGAATGTGGTATACTAAAGCAGCAGGAAGCCATGTATAGGAGTACAAAAAGTTTTGTAATGCTGCTGTGTAACAACGGAAAGTTATGAATTCTTAGAGGAAGAGGGGATGTTACTTATATGGTAGGAGACAACACAGTATATTTTGACACAGTTTTTCATTAATCTAATCACATGTACTTGAGGATGAGATAAGGTTTTGTGTGTGTGTGTGTGTGTGTGTGTGTGGGTCAGTCAATTAGTATGTGTCAGTCAGTCAGTCAGTCAATCAATCAATCAGTCAATCAACCAGTCAGTCAATCAGTCTGTGTGTCAATCAGTCAGTCTGTCAATCTGTCTGTTTGTCTGTGGTGGTAAGGCTGAGGGTTGTGTAATACACTTGTTGCCCCATCCACTCACTTTACACAGCTCTTGGGGTTGATAGCATTATGATGTTTATATAACTAGTTTTCTTCTCCCCCTTCTTCGCTTCCTTTTTTTCAGTCCCCTGTCTCCTTTCTCCTCATTTTGTTTCCATTAATTATTTTTTTTGTTCACCCTGATCATACATATATATATATATATATATATATATATATATATATATATATATATATATGCTTATAATATTTTTTAAAAGAAAGAGTCATAGGCAGAAAGCTGACAAAAAGTTGTCTCTATCAAAGAAGGTTGTACAAAAGAGAGACATAATTAAAATCAGTTAATTATAAGGTGCCTGAGCACACTGGTTTGAGAAGACTGTAGGTCATAGACAGTGAGAAAGATAGACTGAGGAAGACAGTTTCCAGAACTGACAACTTTTGTAAATAAAGGACTGAAATTACTAAAGAGTTGGACAGAATAAAGATGAGAGAGTGTAGCTAGATGAATACTATGTGCCTGTGGTAATGAAGAGGGATACATACAGAGTACAGATGAACTTGTAACCACTGAAACAGTGATAGGAGTGTTCCATCACTGTGGTGTAAAGTGAGAGGTGACCACTGAAACAGTGATAGGAGAGTTCCATCACTGTGGAGTAGAGTGAGAGGCTAAAAAGAGCATGTGAGATGTGGGAAGATGATGAGATAAAAGCTTTTTATCCCATCATGTTGAAAAAGGATGTACATGTATGTGGTGAGTCCCCCTACACCAACTATACTCTATACATGAGTAAATGATGCTTCTGAAGTGACTCAGAATGCACGCACACACACAGTTAGTTTATTGACAAAAAATGTATAATATAAAATGAATCATACATAAATAGTTTTGGCATTCCACACAATCTTTTTTTTTTTCTTTCTTTTTTTTTTTTTTTGTCCAGCAATATGTGCAATTCCATTCCTTCACGAGAGAGGGCAACTTAATAGAATTTTACTCGGTATCCTAAAAAACAATGACTCACACTACTCATATATACACACAGGCTCACCATATCACTATGTTTAAACTGACAGTACATAAGAAGTCCTTATACAGGTACAGTACACACATATGTGAAGCACATGCAAGTAAAAAGTATTTGTACATGCTCATTCAACACATGAATTCATATGCATACACTACACTGTTAAAATATATAACTCATATGTGCATACACACAAATATGAATATAAATATCCCAAATGTGTGTGCAAATTAACCAGATAACACATATAAAATATACTGTAAAAGAGTTCTGCTTGTCATTGTACATTCAAATTAATTTATATGCAGACTATACTTAACCACTGTCTAGTTATGTTAAAGTTATATTGTTTCATCATATTTGTTTACACACACACACACACACACACACACACACACACACACACACACACACACACACACACACACACACACAGGAAATTATTCAGGCACAAAGGGAAGAAAACAAGAAAACACTGGAAGAAAATGTAATGAAGATATTGAAAAAGAAAGAAAATAGTGAGTGTGTAGAAATTGGTGTGTTGTAATATTTGGAGATAAGAACAAGGAGGAGAAGGTTAGGCCAGTAAGAATCGAAGGAGACTTGAACCGTGTGAAGCAAATATTGGGCAATGTCAATCCAGAAGGAGGGAAGTGGGTAAATGAATTGAGGCAGTACGAAGAACAAAGCCATACAAGAAGGGAGAAGCAAGACCAATGTGGGTTATTTTTGCAACTGAAAGTGCAACAAAATGAACTTCTCAGAGTGTCATGGAAATTAAGTAGAGAGCCAGGTTTTGAAAACATCATTATAAGAAAAGACCTAAGTGAGGAAGGAAGAAAAGTTTTGAAGCTGTTGAAAGAGCAAGTGAAAGAAAATTATGATGAGAGGTCAGAGGATGAGTACAGGTCTCCCTCGTTTTGTGCTGTATCGTTTTATGATATTTCGCATTTACGATCCTTCTTCTTTAGTACCAAGTGTTCATTTTACGATTGAGCTCCCTCGCATTTACGATTGGGCATGTGGAAATCCCGCGACGCCAGGAGGAGGCTGGCAAAGCAAACAACAATTTCCAGCTTCTTCAAACCCACTGCTAGTCCATCTGCCTTTGCTACCACTGAGTTATCTAGCCCTGCCACCCAAACCTCCACCACCTCTCATTCTCCTGAGTCATCCACCCCTGCCATCCAAACTTCCACCACCCCTGCTTCCTCTCTCTCCACCTCTTGTGTTGATGAGTGATGGGCTTTGGCCCAGGATGTCTCCTAGCCTCAGAGGAGACATTAAGGCATTACGTCCTCCAGCCTCGGGGGGGACTGACTAAGGGTGGACGGAGCTACAGTACAGTAGGAGGGTATATAACAGTACAGTACAGTACAGCTGTATTTCGTGTTGTTTTTGCTATTTCATGTCTTTATGTTTGCAAATGTACATACATATATGATTCAGATGCACTACAATACATAAAACATCATCATTATTATTTCATAATAGATCATTTGTATGGGTCTTCGGTTCCCATTAAACCTTAATTTCGCTTTATGATATTTCGGTTTATGATTGCCTTTCTAGGAACGCATACCAATCGTAAAACGAGGGAGACCTGTATAAGAATTTTTTCTGTAGAGCATTTGACATGAAAATCAGGAAGTGGTAGGTCAAGAACTAGAAGTGATGGAAATGAGGGGAATGGATATGAACACAAGCAAGTGGAGGATGAATAAAGAAAAGATTGTATTGAAAAATCTAAAGATCATCTATAGTAATGTGGATGGATTAAAATCTAAGAGAGGGGAACTAAGAGATTATATAATGGAAAAGAAACCAAAAGTTATGTGCTTGTTAGAGACCAAATTTCCCCAGGATGTTAATACTAATTATTTGGATGACATGAGTATAATGTGTGGTGGAAGGATAGGGAGGGGAAGTTTAGGGGAGGAGTAATGATTTTACTCATGGATTTAAAAGCAAAAGGGATAGAACTTGACAACACCATGGCAGAAATTTGGAGGATGGAAATAGAAGACCACTATGGAGATAAAACAGATGTAATAGTTTTCTATATGCCCCCCCCTCAAAACAGGACATGGAAAGAAGAGTATGAACAGCTGATAAGAGAATTCATTGTACAGATAAAGATGTCAGTTGGATGAAGGAATATAAAAATAATCTATCTATCTATCTATCTATTGCCAGACGCCTCAATCCCGTTTGGGGTGGCCACAAACAAATCGCCTCCAAGTCGCCCTGTCCCCCACCATTTCACTGCCCTGCTCCCAACTCACACCCCCCTCTCTCATATACCTCTCCACCCCATCCCTCCATCTCATCCTCGGCCTCCCCCTCCCTCTTCCCCCCTCCACCTCACTCACATACACTCTCTTCGTCAGTCTCTCACCCTCCATCCTCTCCACATGGCCAAACCACCTCAGTGTGTTCCTCATAACGCTTCCTATCACATCCACATCCACACCACAACGCTCCTTTATATCCTCATTTGTCAGCCTGTCTCTCCACGTGACTCCACAGGCTCCTCTTAAATAACTCATTTCCACTGTTCTCACTCTTGACTTGTGTCCTTCCAACAATGTCCAAGCTTCACTTCCATACGTTAGAGTTGGTATCACAATACTGTCATGTAGTAACTTTTTCACTTCCATGCTCACTTCCCTGTTTCTTATCACTGCTTTCAAAGAACCAGTAACCTTTCTTCCCTGCTGTACCCTTTCAAGCACTTCACCCTCCAAACCTCCATCCTTACTCATCACACTACCCAAGTACTTAAACGTACTCACATTTTCCAATTCCTCACCATCCAACCTCGCTGTACATTCACTAACTTCATCTCTCTCAAAGACCATCACTTTACTCTTCCCTACATTCACCTTTAGATTCCGTTTCTTACACACTTTCAAACTCATCCACCAAGCCTTGCAGCTCCCCTTCGTCTTCACTCAACAACACAGTATCATGGGGGATTTTAATTGTAGGGAAGTTGACTGGGAAAATATGGATGCTGAGAGCAATGGGGAATCGAGGGACAATAAACTGTTGGAAATGGTGATAGAAAATTTGTTAATTGATTAAAGAAAATGCAAGAAATATAGGAGATGGCTAACCATCAAGGCTGGACCTGGTATTCATGAAGGACCCAATGATATGAAGAATATAACCTATCATTGCCCCTTTGGTAAAAGTGATCATCTGGTTATTGAAATGGAAGTGGTGGAAGTAAGGGAAGGCAAATAGATGATAAACACAGGGAAAATATATATTGAAGAGCAGATTTTGTGTCCCTAAGGAAATACTTTCAAAATGTAGACTGTAGTGAAATGGATGCGATAAAAAATGTTAGTAAGACGTGTGAGTTTCTGATGGAAGTGTACAAAACAGGACTTAGTAAATATGTCCCAAAATTCTCCACAGCAATGGAAAAGAAGAAAGAATTATTCAATAACAGGTGTAGGCAGGCACTTGGGACAAGAAACAGAGCATGGAATAAAGTATGAAGAAGGTATAGTGAAAGGGCTTGGGAGGAATACAAGAAGGTTAGAAATGAATATGTAAAGATACAGACAGAGGGAGAAGGGAAGTATGAAAGATATTGTAACTAAATGTAAAAATGAGCCTAACCTATTTTATAAGTTTGTAAATGGTAAAATGAAAGTTAAGGACAAAATAGCACAACTGAGAAATGCATATGAAACTTATGAAAGCGAAGAAGATTTGTACAAAATAATGAACAACAATCTGCAGTCAGGTTATGTACTGGAAGAGGCATTTAATGAACCTGAAATGGAAACCAGGCCGACAAGAATGGCAGAAATTACAGATGATGAGGGACTTGGATGCGAGGAATGCGAGGGGACTGGATAGCGTGGCTGGATGGATCCTGTGCAGATTAGTAAGGCCTGTTTCTGTCATCATAAAGAGCTCTCTGGAAAATGGGCAGGTACCTAAAGACTGGAAACGAGCAAATATTGTGCCAATCTTCAAGGGAGGAGATAGGGAAGATCTGCTCAACTATAGACCTATATCACTTACTAGTGTTGGTAATATTTGTGAGAAAATTATCAGAAAAAGATGGATTAGGTATTTAGAAGAAAATGAAGTGATAACACCAAGACAATTCAGTTCTAGAGAAGGAAGATCTTGTGTTACCTATCTACAGTACTGTACTAAGTTTTTATAATAGGGTGATAGATGTCATACAGGAGAGAGAGGGGTGGGCAGATTGTGTCTAACTAGACCTCAGGAAAACTTTTGACTGGATGCCCTACAAGAGATTGCTGTGGAAGCTGAAGACCTTGAGAGGAGTGCATGGGAAACTGTGAAAGTGGATGGAAGATTATCTGGTAGGAAGGCAGATGAGAACAGTCATAAGAGACAAGGTTTCACAGTGGAAAGATGTGACTAGTGGAATGCCCTAGGGTTCTGTCTTGGCTCCAATAATGTTTCTGATATATAGCTATAAATGATCTGCCAGAAGGTCTGAATAGGTACAGGAGTATGTTTGCAGATGATGCTAAAATCATGAAACATATTAAATGTATTGATAGTTGTAAGGAGCTGCAAGTCGACTTGACCAAACTCCACAACTGGAGCCAGGCTTGGAAAATGGAGTTCAGTGCCAAGGAGTGTCATGTGTTACAAATGGGAGTGAGTGAAAAAAGACCAAACTGGATATATAAAATGGGCAGAGATAATTAGCAAAAGAAAAGAAGAGAAGAGCCTGGGAGTGATTATACAAGATGACCTGTCACCAGAAAAGCATATACTCGTAAACAGAATCATACGAACTACTGATCAACATGAGAGTGGCTTGTAATTATATGGACGAGGAAATGCTGAAAGAGTTGATAATGCCCATGATAAGGCCAAGACTAGAATATGCAGCTGTGATATGGTCACCTCAACTGAAAAAGCATATTGATGAGCTGGAGAAAGTACAATGGATGGCTGCGAGGATGATACCATGCTTAAGGGAACTGACCTATGAGGAGAGACTGGAAAAACTGAAGTTATCAATACTGCATGAGAGAGGGGAAAGAGACTTGATTACGATGTTTAGAAATGTAAGTGATTTGGTGGTCAGATAGATTATTTTCTGGTTAGGAGGGCCGATAGGAGGTTAGTGAGGGATGTTAAAGTTATAGGAAGTGGGGAGTGTGTGCAGCAGCACAAACTGTTGATTTGTGATATGGTGCTTAAAGAACAAGTGATGAAAAAGAGGACTTATGTACCTAGAAGGAAAATATGGAAGCTGAAAAACCAAGTAGTAAGGGATGCCTTCTATAGTGAGTTGAGGAGAGTGGTGGCTGAACAGGGAGCTGTAGACAGAGGCATTAATGAACAGTACAGAGCCCTCAAGAACAATTTCTTGAGAGTTACTGATATAACATGCGGCTGGACAAGAGGCCCACCAAGACATAAAGTAACTTGGTGGTGGGATGAGGGTGTAGAAGCTACAATTAAGGAGAAAAGAAGGCTTTTCCGGGAATGGAAGAAGGGTGGTAGCAAAGAGGAATATTTGGCTGCCAAGCATAGGGCTAGAAGAGAGGTATACAGGGCAAAGTCTGAGTCACAGAGACAATTACTTGATAACCTAAATCATGGGGAAAGGAAAAATATATTTAGGGTGGCAGGTCAGGTGAAGAGGGATAATCGGGATATCATAGGTGAGCAGTGTGTGAAGAATGATGAAGGAAGGGTAGTGGTGAACAGTGAGGATATTAAAGATGCATGGAGAGAGCATTATAACTGGTTGTTGAATGAGGAGTTTGACTGGGACAGGGAAGGTTTGGAGCCAGCAGATCCAGTGTCTGGCCCTTGGCCTTTGATTGATACTGCTATTGTGAGTAAGGCAATAGGCAGGATGAGGGTGGGGAAGGCAGCAGGTGTGTCTGGGTTGACTGCCAAAATGTTGAAGGCCTCAGGCGATATAGGGGTGAGTTTAGTCACTGATCTGATAAATAGGATTATTTATGAGTGTGTTGTACCAGATGATTGGCTGAAGAGTGTAATTGTAAATGTGTATAAAGGGAAGGGTGATGCCCTGGAAAGAGGAAATTATAGAGGTATAAAACTTTTAGATCAGATAATGAAGGTAATGGAGAGAGTTTTAGAAGGTATGATTAGAGAAAGAGTGAATATTGATGAGATGCAGTTTGGGTTTATGCCAGGTAGGGGGACCAATGATGCCATATTCATTGTTCGACAGCTTCAGGAAAAATATATTGGTAGGAGAAGGGATCTTTATTTTGTTTTTGTTGATTTGGAAAAGGCATTTGACAGAGTCCCTAGAGAGGTGGTGAAGTGGGCAATGAGAAAGCTTGGCTTGGAGGAGTGGCTGGTTAGGGTGGTTATGGCCATGTATGTGGGTGCTCACACCCAGGTGAGAGTGAATGGAGATTTGAGTGATGAGTTTTCCGTGAATGTTGGTGTGCATCAGGGGTCAGTCTTGAGTCCCATGTTGTTTATCATGGTACTTGAAGCCCTTTCACGTGACTTTAGAAATGGACTTCCGTGGGAGTTGTAGTATGCTGATGATTTGGTGTTGATTGCAGAGAATGAAAGGGAGGCGGAGGAAAGGTTTAGGAAGTGGAGAGATGGTATGGGGCAAAAGGGTTTAAGGGTAAATGCAGATAAAACAAAAGTGATGATATCTAGGGTTGGTGGTGGTACTGTCAAAGATGAGGGAGAGTGGCCATGTGCAGTTTGCCACAAGGGCGTGGGAAGTAATTCCATCTTGTGCAGTGTGTGTGATAAATGGGTGCATAAGAGATGTAGTGGTATCAGAGGTAGACTGCAAGATAATGCTGATTTTATGTGTACGGCGTGCGGGGGTGAGCAGGTGGAGATCGTCAGACGTGAAAGGATTGAACTTGCTGGTGAATCTCTTGAGTGTGTGGAAGAGTTTTGTTATTTGGGAGACATGTTGTGTGCTGGAGGTGGGGCTGGAGCTAGCTCTGTGGCTAGGGTGAGAAGTGGTTGGAAGAAGTTCAGGGAGCTCTTGCCTCTCCTGACATTGAGAGGGCTCTCCCTACGTGCTAAGGGGTCTTTGTATGCAGCATGTGTTAGGAGTGTAATGCTGTATGGCAGTGAGGCCTGGGCAGTGAAGGAGGAAGATATTCGCCGGCTCAGACGTACAGAAATGACAATGATTAGGTGGATGTGCAGTGCGTCCCTGCGTCCAAGGCCTGGAGGGGCTGGGTTTACAATGGAAGAGTTGAGAGGTAGGATGGGACTGGAGTGTATTGGTGTTGTGATGAGGAGACATAGATTGAGGTGGTTTGGACATGTGGAGAGGATGGGGGATGATACTTGGGTGAGGAAGGTGAGAAGTGTTAATATTGGGGGTGGGGTTATGAGGGGTAGACCGAGAAAGACATGGGACGAGGTCATTAAGTGTGACCTTAGGGTTAAGGGACTGAACAGGGAGGCTGCAATGGATCATGCAGCGTGGAGAGCCACCATTAGGTGACCAAGGCCGACACATGCAAGCATGTTGGAGCCTTTAAAAACTAAACGAAAAACGAAACAAAACGATTGGACGATGGAATACAAGAGGTCATGAACTTGAATTGAGGAAGAGCAGATGCCTAAATGATCTTAAAAGGTTCAGCTTCCCAAACAGAAGTATACCGGGAGGTACTTGGAATGACTTAGACAAGGAGGTGGTGAAAGCAAAAAGAACTGATGTGTTTATAACAAGACTGAATAAAAGCAGATATGGAGACAGGACATTACAAACTTAACCCAATTCCTGTGTACTAAAAATAGGTAAATACACACACACACACACACACACACACACACACAAACTGAAGCACTCAGCCTCCAAGAAGCTACTTTTGCAACAAAGGCAATGTGATCTTTATATGGTAGAGCATGAGAAAGAGATAGTAAGAGATAAGAAGGATCAAGTTGTTTACTCTTGAAGAGTAGAGAATAGTAATCATTGTCATCACATTCATTTTTCCTGCCAAAGGATGGGAAGAGGTATAAATATATAGTCACGTGGAAAACCGTTGTGAGTTCAAAGATGGAGGAACCTGGTAAAAAAAAAAATTCCTTGTCCCAGTCAAAGATATGAACATAATCAGAATCTAAATATGCTGTTGCTTCCTCCTGTGACTGTTGTAGAGAATAGATGATTGAAGAGTGGAGTCATTAGCATATAAGTGATTTACATCCAGATACAGGAAAAGTGAAAACACAAAAGTAGGAGATCCATCATCTTAGTACCTAGCAAAAATGGAAATAGAGCACACCATCATTTGTTTTATCAGTCAGGCCTTTGGGATTTGGGGCTTCCAAAGCCATATTAAAGCCCTTGATAGTGAGTCATCTCCCCATATATGGGACTACACTCCAATTTGCTGCTTCACATGTCTCTCACCTTCAGGATGTTAGGTCTCCGTGACTCGAAAGTCTTTCTCATGCCATGCTTCTGTCTCCTTGGTTTTCCTCTAGCTCTCTCCCCTTCAGTTAAAAACATACAGTATAGGCAGAGAAGTAAAAGCTTAGATACAGAAGAAGTCATCGTCATCATCATCACCATTGCCATCATTGTGCACGTTGCCCTGACCACTGTTACCACTTAATGACTGGGTGAGGTTACATTCAGAAACAAGGAAAGAGAAAGTATAAAGGTGGGAGATCCATCAATTGCATACCCAACAAAAATGGTCCACACATTGATCAAGTCAGATGTTGGTCAGAGGCAATACCTTTCCAACAGCACTTGCAACCATCAGAGTCAAGTAGGAGATAACATGAACTGACACTAAGGGCAGCCAACATTTCTACAAAATGTGCAGTTTCCTTTGACAAGACCTGCAGTGCATTGACACATTCTTGGCTGTTTATACTGAATCTTGCTCCTGTTCAAAGTATGATGCTCAAGGTGGATGCCAATTTGCTTATATACCTCTCTTTAAGTATTTGGGTAGTGTGATGAGTAAGGATGGAGGTTTGGAGGGTGAAGTGCTTGAAAGGGTACAGCAGGGAAGAAAGGTTGCTGGTTCCTTGAAAGCAGTGATAAGAAACAGGGAAGTGAGTATGGAAGTAAAAAAGTTACTACATGACAGTATTGTGATACCAACTCTAACGTACGGAAGTGAAGCTTGGACATTGTTGGAAGGACACAAGTCAAGAGTGAGAGCAGTGGAAATGAGTTATTTAAGAGAAGCCTGTGGAGTCACGTGGAGAGACAGGCTGACGAATGAGGATATAAAGGAGCATTGTGGTGTGGATGTGGATGTGATAGGAAGCGTTATGAGGAACACACTGAGGTGGTTTGGCCATGTGGAGAGGATGGAGGTTGAAAGACTGACGAAGAGAGTGTATGTGAGTGAGGTGGAGGGTGGAAGAGGGAGGGGGAGACCGAGGATGAGGTGGAGGGTGGAAGAGGGAGGGGGAGACCGAGGATGAGATGGAGGGATGGGGTGGAGAGGTATATGAGAGAGGGGGGTGTGAGTTGGGAGCAGGGTAGTGAAATGGCGGGGGACAGGGCGACTTGGAGGCGATTTGTTTGTGGCCACCCCAAACGGGATTGAGGCGTCTAGCAATAGATAGATAGATAGATAGACCTCTCTTTCTCTGTATATATATGCATATACAGGTACTGTATATATATATATATATATATATATATATATATATATATATATATTGTTACATAGCCTATGATTTCATCATCCTTTGTGTAATTTTAATGCACAGTATGCTGCATGTTTGATCACGAGCGTGTTCTGCCTCAGTCCCCCCCTTCTACCGTTATAGTAGAGTAAGTCGTCATTTCTGTTGCTGAGTGCGGGATTGTCAACTCTTTGTCCCCATGGCTTCATTTGCGCGTCCTTCTCACAAGTTGTATCAAGCTCTGCTGGCCCCTATATAATGAGCTCAGTCTCTGCATCATTGCCACTTAGATCTGCTCCTCATTTTGTTCACATCTCTGTCCTCCCCTGTACAGATATTATTATTGTGAGTGCTCAAGAAATCTCCAAACATCTAGCAGCTGTGTGTAATTTGAGTATAACTGTTGTTGTATTTTTTCTTGTACTGTATAGCATAAGTTTAATTTGTGGGCCTAGTGAAGTTTTTGTAATTCATGTAGGGATCTTTATGTCCATCAGTTTTAATATTATTTTGTATCTGTAATAATTTATCTTGCATTCACTGAGTATTATCTGGTATCTCATTTTATCAGGGCTGACTTAGATAAATTTGCTCTTGCTAATTTCGTGTTAATAGAGGCTATTGCAGTTAACCATATATTTAACCTGTTTATTTGCCATTACATTATCCTTATGAGTCTTGAATGTTTTGTTGTTAGTTTAAGCATTAAACTTTAACTTGTAATTTTACCTAACTCTTTTGTTTTGAACCTGGAACTTTACGGGACAGTAGTGACTCTTAGTATTCTCACTTAAAGTGTACGTTATCTTTCTCTGTTCCGTAACATAAATTTGGCGACCTCATATCAGGATATTCAGGATATTATCATAAGGATATTGCTTGATATTTTGTGACTGTTACTTATTAATTATGTCTACTATTACTACACTTGATGAAGCCAAAGATTTTTTGTCAAATGTGCAAACAGTGTGTGATGTAGAAAACAGAACAAAGAATGAACTTAAGCTTGTTGCTCAACAATTGGGAATTGCTGTTCGCTCTCATCATTCTAAAGATCAAATTGTTGACATAATTAATGAAAGCTTTTTTAATGTAACTCCTCCAAATGAGCAAACGCAGATTGAATTAGCTAAGTTACAGCTAGCCCTGCAGAAGTCTCGTGCTAAGGAGGCGGAGGCACGTATTCAGTAGGCACAGATACACGCACAAGTTGAACTTGCCAGGATTCAGGCAGACCATGAGTATCGCATGAAACAAGGTGGAACTGGATCATCTAGCTCTGATGATTTTGATGTGGCTAAAAATGTTAAACTTGTCCCTCCTTTTAATGAATCTGATTTAACAAAGTATTTTCAGTTGTTTGAGAGGGTAGCTACAGGTTTTAATTGGCCCAAAAAGTATTGGCCAGTACTCCTTCAAACTGTTCTCACCGGTAAAGCTCAAGTAACTTATGCATCTTTGCCTCAGGATCAATCTGATAATTATGATGTAGTTAAGAGCTTGATTCTTAAGGCCTATGAGCTTGTTCCTGAAGCCTATAGAGTAAAATTTAGGACAACTTACAAGCAAGATAAGCAATCCCATGTTGAGTATGCAAAAATCAAAGAAGATCTGTTAGAGCAGTGGTTAAATTCTAAGAATGTGGATTCTGATTTTGGTAAATTTAAGCAGATGATTTTGCTGGAGGACTTCAAGAGGTGTATTTATAAAGATGTAAGCCTATATCTTGATGAGAAAAGGATAGATAATTTGTCTGATGCTGCAGTTTTAGTTGATGAGTATGTTCTCACTCACAAAAGATATTCTAGAGAAAGAAGGAAAGCTGAGAGTAAGTACGTTGCCTCTACTCAGAGTACAGGTAACAGGAAAGAGAATAAGGATGATGTTTCTCAGGAAGTAAATACCAGCTTCACCTCTAGATTTCAGAAAAGTAAATGTACTTATTGTAGTAAGCTTGGTCATACTACGGAGAGATGTTTCGGAGACAGCGTGATGTGAACAAAAAGGAGTCTTTAAATATTCAGTCAATTGGTCTAGTGTCCACTCTTGAGAGTTCCCAGAATTCTTTAACTGAGTTAACTGAACCTGCTTTGAGGGGTAACTTAAATTCTCATGATGGAGCTCCTCTTTTGAGCAGTAACGTGGGTGACACTCTCAAGAGTTCATGTGCTAATTTCCTGTCTGATGGTTTTGTCAGTCCTCTGGACAGTAATGACAGGAAATCAGTTAAAATATATCGTGACACAGGTGCTTGCCAATCCCTTATGCTGACCAGTGTTCTAGGCTCTAATGTTAATTCCTATGATGAAACTGTAATCTTACAAGGTGTAGGGAATAATTATTTCTCTGTCCCTCTGTGCAGAGTGAATTTAGAGTCTGGTTTTGTTAATGGTTCCGTTATGGTTGGGTTGGTTGAGACACTCCCAATGTCAGGTGTAACTTTCTTACTTGGAAATGATATTGGTGGAAGTCAAGTGTGTCCAGCTCCTCAGTTGTCTAGTGAGCCAGTGACTGCGACCAAGGATTGTGATGTCCCTGATGTGTTCCCTGCATGTGCTGTCACTATAGGGCTAAGTCTAAAGTTACTGGTGATTTAGAGGATAATGATGATGATGATGTTATCCTAGCTGACACTTTTCTTGCTAATTTGGACCACTCACCAGATGAGGCAGTACCCCGTAGTGTTGATAATTTGTCTCGTCAAGAGTTGGTTGAGTTGCAGGTTGCTGACCCTGAGTTGAAAGGTCTGGCTTACTCTGCTTACAGTGAAGAAGAGTCAGCCGGTGCTTCTACTTGTTATTATGTAAAGTCAGGAGTACTTATGAGGAAGTGGAGACCCCCAACAGCATCAGCCGACTGTGAATGGGAGGTTGTACATCAAGTTGTCATCCCTCGTGTTTGTAGGCAGGATATCATTCGAGTGGCTCATGATTCCAGTTTGGCAGGACACCTTGGAGTGAGGAAGACTGTGGCACGCATTTTGAAACACTTCTACTGGCCAGGTATCTTCAGGGATGTTTCCTGGTATTGTAAGTCTTGTCACACCTGTCAAGTTTTGGGGAAGTGTAATCAGACCAAAAAGGTTGCACCTCTAGTTCCCATTCCTCCTTTTGAGGCGCCTTTCACCCGTGTGTTGGTGGATATTGTGGGCCCTCTTCCTAAGACTTCTTCAGGATTTTCTTATGTGTTGACCCTGATTGATATGGCTACTCGTTATCCTGAAGCCATTCCACTTAGAAATATCTCAGCAAAGAATGTGGTTAAGGAAATGCTAGGGTTCTTCACAAAGTTTGGTCTGCCCAAGGAGGTACAGTCAGACTGAGGAAGTAATTTCATGTCAAATGTTTTCAAGCAGTCTCTGAAAGAGTTGGGCATCACCCAGATCACGTCTTCAGCTTACCATCCCCAGACCCAAGGAGCGTTGGAGAGATATCATCAAACACTCAAATCGATGCTCAAGAAATACTGTTTGGAACATCAGAAAGACTGGGATAAAGGTCTTCCATTCGTTGTGTTTGCCGCAAGAGAATCTCCAAATGAATCACTGGGCTTCTCACCTTTTGAACTACTGTTTGGCCATGAAGTAAGAGGACCCCTTAAGTTACTCAAGGAATGCTGGCTGTCGGAGGTAGATGACGTCAACCTGCTGGAGTATGTGATGAAGTTCAAAGAACGGCTGTCCACTGCTTTACAGCTGGCGAGAGAGAATTTAGGAGCTGCTCAGGAGAAGATGAAGACTTGGTATGATAAGAAGTCCAGGTTACGCCACTTTCAGCCAGGAGATCAGGTTTTGATTCTGCTACCAGTTCATGGGCAACCTCTTCAAGCCAAGTTTAGTGGCCCTTATTTCGTGGAGAAGAAACTCAGTGATGTCAACTATGTCATCGCCACACCAGATCGTAGAAAGAGCAAGCAACTATGTCACATCAACATGCTAAAGTTATATCACAGGCGGGACGAAAATAATCCAGTCTGCACTGTAGCTGTTCCACCCGAGTCTACAAGTGAAGTTCTCCCATGCAGCATGAGCCTGAGTGATAGTTTGGGGAAGAATCCTGATATCATGAATGATCTCCAGACTAAGCTTTCTCATCTACCTCCCAAGGAAAGGCAGGAGTTTTCGGCATTACTGCAGGAGTACCCGCAAGTGTTCCGTGCCACTCCAGGAAGAACCACTGTGTTGATGCATGATGTCGATGTTGGGGACGCAAAGCCAATTAAATTGCCTCCTTACCGTGTGAACCCAGTGAAAGTTCCTCTCATCCAGAAGGAGCTTGGCTACCTGTTGGACCACAAGATGATTGAGCCCTGTCAGAGCGAGTGGAGTTCTCCTGTCACTCTAGTCCCTAAGCCAGGTGGGTCACAGAGGCTTTGCATCGACTACAGACGTGTTAATCAGATAACTAAAACAGACACTTACCCTCTCACCTCGTGTGGAAGATTGCATAGACAAGATCGGAAAGGCTAGGTACATAAGTAAGTTTGATTTGTTAAAGGGATACTGGCAAGTACCTATGACTGAACGTGCTAGGGAGATCTCATGTTTTGTAACATTAGGAAAGACATTTGCATGTTCTGTAATGCCATGTACAGATTGTTTTAGAGTAATAAGAAATTTCCTTTGTAAATTTCTTTTTTCTTTGTGGGGAGGTGTTACATAGCCTATGATTTCATCATCCTTTGTGTAATTTTAACGCACAGTATGCTGCATGTTTGATCACGAGCGTGTTCTGCCTCAGTCCCCTCCTTCTACCGTTATAGTAGAGTAAGTCGTCATTTCTGTTGCTGAGTGCGGGATTGTCAACTCTTTGTCCCCATGGCTTCATTTGCGCGTCCTTCTTACAAGTTGTATCAAGCTCTGCTGGCCCCTATATAATGAGCTCAGTCTCTGCATCATTGCCACTTAGATCTGCTCCTCATTTTGTTCACATCTCTGTCCTCCCCTGTACAGATATTATTATTGTGAGTGCTCAAGAAATCTCCAAACATCTAGCAGCTGTGTGTAATTTGAGTATAACTGTTGTTGTATTTTTTCTTGTACTGTATAGCATAAGTTTAATTTGTGGGCCTAGTGAAGTTTTTGTAATTCATGTAGGAATCTTTATGTCCATCAGTTTTAATATTATTTTCAGTTTTAATATTATTTTGTATCTGTAATAATTTATCTTGCTTTCACTGAGTATTATCTGGTATCTCATTTTATCAGGGCTGACTTAGATAAATTTGCTCTTGCTAATTTCGTGTTAATAGAGGCTATTGCAGTTAACCATATATTTAACCTGTTTATTTGCCATTACATTATCCTTATGAGTCTTGAATGTTTTGTTGTTAGTTTAAGCATTAAACTTTAACTTGTAATTTTACCTAACTTTTTTGTTTTGAACCTGGAACTTTACGGGACAGTAGTGACTCTTAGTATTCTCACTTAAAGTGTACGTTATCTTTCTCTGTTCCGTAACAATATATATATATATGGTAATACCTCGATATACGATACCCGTAGATGCGATATCTCAGCTTAGCAATGGGGGTGCAAATTGCACCAGGCCCCGATACCTGATGGGCGAGCCCCAATTTAATGATGGGCCTTCTGATATCATGCCCGCAGACGATGGACGGAAATTATGAATCACGTGCGTTCCCACGGCCAGCTGAGCCCACTCGCCTCCCAGGATGCATAGAAACACTCTCGCAGGCCCCATAGCCATTGCTCACCCCATGCTCACCCACATCACTCTTCTCGTACCGGCCATCTCAGAGTGAGGATCATCCTTATGCTTGCCTGCCACGCATCGTGTTGCACCACCACCGTTACGCAAGTTGCTATCGTAGTTCATCGTAACTGTGTTCGAGCAGTGCTGTGAATAGAGCAGTGATACTAATTGTGTGTGAAGTGCAATATTGTGTGATTTTGAGCCCAAATAAGTGAGATAATGTCTGTTAAGGGTGATGCATGTGGTGGGGTGAGTGGTGGTGTTAGTGGAGGCCCTAGTCGTGGTGGTAAGCGGCCTGCTAGTGGTGGTGCTGGTGATGTTCCCGCGAAGTGTGTACATAAGACTGTGTCGCTGGAAGCGAAATTGGACATCCTTAAATGGCACGACAAAGGTGTTCTATTGCCTTGGCTCTCCACCTGGCCTAGTCGACTGTCTCCACAATCATAAGGAAGAAGGAGGCCATTAAGGCTGCTGCTGGGGAGGTTGCAACCTTATCCGCTTCCCGTATCACCCACCAACAAGAGCCTGCAATGGAAGAGCTGGAGTGGATTCTGCGCACATGGGTGGAAGATGAGAACTGGCGCAAGGCACCAATGAGCCAGGGTATTATTTGCACTAAGGCTGTCTTGCTCTGGGACGAGCTACAGATCAGGCGTGAGCTTAATGAAAGCGAGGCCTTTAAGGCTAGCCATGGGTGGTTTGACCGGTTTAAGCGGCGAGCAAATCTCAACCACATGAAGATGTACGGTGAGGCGGTGAGTGCAGATACGGTGGCGGCAGCAGCGTTTCCTGATGAACTGAAACGCATCATCGCGGAGGGTGCTGTAGTGCAAAGCAGGTCTTGAATTTTGACGAGACTGGGCTCTTTTGGAAGAGAACGTCCTCCAAGACATATCTTGCAATGGAGGAAAGGTCTACGCCAGGATTCAAGTCCTTGAAGGACCGGATAACACTGCTGCTGGGGGGTAACGCCGAGGGATACCTCAAGTAGGAGCCGTTCCTAGTCTACCACTCAGAGAACCCCAGGGCTCAGGTGGGGTATGTTAAGGAGAACCTTGGGGTTATCTGGAAGTTGAACAAGAAGGCTTGGTTGACTTCAGATATCTGTTCATCCTATTTCCATTCGTATCGCTCTCATGCGCTAAAGAGGTATGCATCTGATGAGAATCTGGCGAACAGATTTCTCCTGGTGGTGGATAACGCGCCTAGCCACCTGTCAGCGATGTAGGAATGGGCTAGCAATATTGAGGTGGTGTTCCAAACCCCCAACACCACATCTTTTTTGCAGCTGATGGACCAGGGGGTGATTGCTGCCTTTAAGGCCTATTACCTCCACCACACAATGAAGCAATTTTTTACAGACCTGCGACAGTGACGACAGGACAACAGTACAGCAGTTCTGGAGGGGGTACAACATATGCCACGCCTAGGAGAATACAGTATAACTGAGGCATGGGACAAGGTGAGCCAGGCGACGATGAATGGTGTGTGTTGGAAGCTGTGGCCAGAGCGCGTTCACTCCTTCACCGGCTTTCCTGAGGGCGTGCCACCTCCGCATGTCGAGCGTGTGCGGCAGGTCATTGTTGAGTTGTCGCATGAGGCAGGCTTCGGGGAGGTCGATGAGGATGGTGTGGAGGAGGTTCTCGAGAGCCACAGGGAGGAGCTCAGCAATGAGGAGCTCAATATGGAGATCCAGTGGGTGTACCAGGAGGCAGAGGAGGAGACAGTTGTGCCTGAGGTCTGAGCTCTCAACATCAAGATTCTCAAGGAGATGTTAACGAAGCTTGATGAAATCATAGACTTAATGAAAACACACGACCCCCTCCGAGGACGAAGCAAGGACACAGTTAATCGGTTCGAGGAGGGTATTAAAGTCTACAGGATGATGCTGGAGGAGAAGAAGAGAGCAGCCAGGCAGACAACGATCACAGCCTTCTTTAAGCAGGCCCCCACCAGGCCAGCACGTCTCACAGGATCTCCCCAGCCCTTAACGTGCAGAGCATCTCTCCAGCCTTCAACCAGCAGAGCATCTCCCCAGCCCTCAACGTGCAGAGCATCTCTCCAGCCTTCAACCAGCAGAGCATCTCCCCAGCCCTTAACGTGCAGAGCATCTCTCCAGCCTTCAACGTGCAGAGCATCTTTCCAGCCTTCAACCAGCAGAGCATCTCCCGAACCTTCAAGCAGAGAAATACTGAGGGACACCTCCCACTGAGGATCTGCTCGGCCTGTTGTGCTTGACCAGCCGATCGCCGTCTCCTGTGTCACCTGTGCCTCCACTAAGGCACTCTGCCACTCCATTGCTGCCTTCCTCGACCCATCCTCCATCTCCCACACAACTTCGGCCACTGTCTCTGTCTCCCTCGCCACGATGAGAGCCACCACATCTGACTCCATCGCTACCTCATCATTCATCGCAGCAGTCTCCCTCGCCTCCTCAACGAACATTGCAGCTGTCTCCCACACCACCTCCTCTATCATTGCATCACACTCCATCGCCACCCCCAGAGCCATCACATCGCACCTCATTGCCACCACCTGAGCCAGTGCATCACTCCCCATCGCTCCGCCTGAGTCATCACATCGCACTCCATCACCTCCGCCTGAATCATCGCATCACACTCCATCGCCAACCGCCTCTTACCCTCCCCTGGAGATAGGGTTTGAGGGCTTTGAGGAGGAGGATTGAGTGTTGGGGAGCACCACATGTCCCCTAGCCTCGGGGGGATAGCAAGGATGATGACCATGATCGGACATAGAAGTAAGTGATGAGAGGTATTTGATATTATCTGACCAATTTCTTATGATTTTCAGGCTTTATTTGTTGCTTTCAGTGAGTTATTTACAGGTGTGAGGCTTGGGTCAGCTTCCTTGACAGCTGTTAGGCCATTTAGATTGCCTTTAAACCTGTTTCTGGGCTCATCTGGGTGGGTTTTGGACTTGGTTTGGGGGGAAACCCAAGGCTGGTAAATGATCCACATTGAAATACATGTTAAAAGTACCCCGATATACGACACCTCACCTAACGATGGGGTTTTACCAAACCAATTAGATCGTTAAACTGGGGTATGACTGTATATATATATATACAGTAATCCCTCTACTTTCCGGACACCCACTTTCCGGACATTCCCACTTACCTGACATAATCGTCCCAGGATCCAATATTCCCAAAATGGTCTGAAAACTGCAAAAAAAAAAAAAAAAAAAAAAAATCCCACCCGTAATTTGAACTTGGCACGCGCGGCGCGGGACAGCTTTGTTGTGGTGCGCCATTCCTCCGACGTCCACTAGAGCGCCCCTGCATCCTCCCCACTTTCCACCCGTCTCTTGTCGTGAGTGAATGCTTGTCGTCTTGGCTGCCCACATGCTCGCTTTTGTGGTGGTGCCTTACCTGCTGCAGGCACTCCTTCTGCTTTCGTGCCTCTCCTTCGTGTGTGTGATGATGGCTCCGCCACCTGAGAAGAGGAAGAGAGTGGTATTGACTCTGGAGAAGAAGCGGGAGATATTGGAGAAAGTAGATGCGGGATGGTCTTCGTCATGCATCCTCCATGAGTTCAGCCTGGCCCAATCTACTTTGTTTGATATTAAGAGATCCCGAGACAAACTCATGCAGTACACGGCTGACTTCTCGTCGAAAAACAAACGCAACGTGGAGAGGAAGATGATGTTTACTCCCAAGTTTGCTGAAGTCGACCGTTCCATGTTGATTTGGTATCGACAGCAACGTGCCGCTGGTGTGATGGTACGTGGTACGAAGCTGAAGGCTGCTGCTGAGAAGCTCGCCAGGCTTCACGACGCCCTAGACTTCAAGGCATCCAAGGGTTGGCTCTTCACGTTCAAGTTGCGACATGGCCTTACCAACCGTAAGTCTCATGGCGAAGCTTTGGACGCTAACGAGGATGGAGTAGAGGAGTTTCGACACAAGGTGAAGGGCTTGATCGACAGGGAGGGCCTCACTCTCGGTCAAGTCTACAACGCTGATGAAACTGGTTTATTCTATCACTCTTTGCCTACGAACACTCTAGCTGAGGAGAAGGAGAAGCGTGTACCTGGCTGCAAGCTCTCCAAGCAACGGCTATCTGCTTTGTGTTGTGCCAATGCTAACGGCATGCACCGGCTTAAGCCCGTTATTGTTGGCTGTGCAAAGCAGCCTCGGTGTCTTCGTGGGGTGATGGATGTCCTTCCTGTCGTCTGGTACCATTCCTTGAAGGCATGGTTTACAGCCCACATCATCAAAGACTGGTTCCACCGCCATTTTTTCAAGGAGGGATTACCAGACGGAGAAACTGGGAATCCCACGCGACCAGGTAAAGGCCCTCCTTCTCCTTGACAATGCACCTGCCCACCCATGCGACAAGGACTTGGTGGCTGAGAATGGCCGCATTAGGTGCATGTTTCTGCCACCTAATACTACTGCTCTCATCCAACCAATGGACCAAGGAGTGATCGTGGCAACGAAGCGCCTATACCGATGGAAGTTCCTGGATGAGGTGATGGTTGTTCTTGAGGACAAGGACGAGCGCAGGGAGGGACAGGACGCATGAGGCCAGCGGACTTTGGAAAACCTTCGCCGCAACAACATCAAGTCTGCCATTTACAACTGGGCCAGTGCATGGAAGGAAGTCCCTGTCAAGACTAGAAAATGGTTGGTCTCGTCTGCTTCTCGGAACGGATGTGGAGCACGATTTCCTAGGTTTCGACGTGGATGACTTCCATGCACGCCTATGTGCACACGGTGACGATGTTGATATGGACGAAGTGCGTGAGTGGTTGGATGATGACGAGGGCGATCCTGGGTATCAGACCCTGTTTGATATCGAGATCGCATCTTCAGTTGCAGGTGTCAGTACCCAGCTTAAAGATTCCGACAAGGACGGCGACGATGATGCGGACTCCTCTCAGCATGACACAACTCCAGCCATCCCCAAGCTGAGCGCACTCCGGGAACACCTAGAGTTCGTTCTGGACTACCTGGAACACCCGGACTGCGACAGGGAGATGGGGCCCTTGGGACTTGTGGAGGAAGTGTGTGCTTTCAGGCAACGCATCATAATTCATCAGAATCGTCGTTCCTTGCGTCAATCAACGATTGACAGCTTTTTCAGGCCCGTGACCCCCGCTGTGCCCAGGCCTGGCTCCACTCCGTTGCCTCCCCAAGACAGGCCCTCATGCTCCAAGCCACAGCCCAGCACATCAGCCACGGTGGAGTCACTGCTCGACGTGAGTTTGTGTCTATCTTCTGAGTCGTCTCCAGTGGGTACACCATCACCACGACCCAGTGACGCACCCCTAGGTCACCTCCCAGTGATACTCTCGGACTCTGACAGTGATTAAATGGCAAGAACTTCTCCACTAGACCACACGGGAATTTCATATTTCGGCAGTCAACCCAGACACACCTGCTGCCTTCCCCACCCTCATCCTGCCTATTGCCTCACCCACAGTAGCAGTATCAATCAAAGGCCAGGACCAGACACTGGATCTGCCGGCTCCAAACCTTCCCTGTCCCAGTCAAACTCCTCATTCAACAACCGGTTATAATGCTCTCTCCATGCATCTTTAATATCCTCACAGTTCACCACTACCCTTCCTTCATCATTCTTCACACACTGCTCACCTATGATATCCCGATTATCCCTCTTCACCTGACCTGCCACCCTAAATATATTTTTCCTTTCCCCATGATTTAGGTTATCAAGTAATTGTCTCTGTGACTCAGACTTTGCCCTGTATACCTCTCTCCTAGCCCTACGCTTGGCAGCCAAATATTCCTCTTTGCTACCACCCTTCTTCCATTCCCGGAAAAGCCTTCTTTTCTCCTTAATTGCAGCTTCTACACCCTCATCCCACCACCAAGTTACTTTATGTCTTGGTGGTCCTCTTGTCCAGCCGCATGTTACATCAGTAACTCTCAAGAAATTGTTCTTGAGGGCTCTGTACTGTTCATTAACGCCTCTGTCTACAGCTCCCTGTTC
Organism: Coenobita brevimanus; assembly: GCF_032717465.1. Lineage (NCBI taxonomy): Eukaryota > Metazoa > Arthropoda > Malacostraca > Decapoda > Coenobitidae > Coenobita > Coenobita brevimanus. The sequence continues at coordinate 7,983,750 of NC_137030.1, read as the reverse complement.
AGCCACCACTCTCCTCAACTCGCTATAGAAGGCATCCCTTACTACTTGGTTTTTCAGCTTCCATATTTTCCTCCTAGGTACATAAGTCCTCTTTTTCATCACTTGTTCTTTAAGCACCATATCACAAATCAATAGTTTGTGCTGCTGCACACACTCCTCACTTCCTATAACTTTAACATCCCTCACTAACCTCCTATCGGCCCTCCTAACCAGAAAATAATCTATCTGACTGCTATTTCCCCCAGACTCATACGTAATTAACCTACTGTCTCTTTTCCTAAAATATGTGTTGCACACAATTATGTCCGTTGCCTCCCCAAACTCGAGTATCCTTTCCCCTTCTGCATTCCTTAGACCATATGCACATCCCCCATGCACTCCTTCATGACCTTGTGCTGCTTCACCTACATGACCATTTAAGTCCCCTCCTAAAATCACTATCTCATCATCCCGCATACCACCCAATACACGTATTAAATCATCCCAAAATCTATCTTTCTCTGATTCATCCAATCCTGCCTGTGGAGCATATGCCGATATAATCACAGCTATCTTTCTTCCCAACAGAATTTTCACTACCAATATCCTATCGCTTACTCTCAAAACATTCATAACATATTCCACCCATTTCTCCGCAACCATCACACCAACACCTCCATATCCGTCTGTCCCCCCCTGCCAAAACAACTTATAGCAACAGTCCTTCCCAACAATCTTTCTGGCTGATCCACCCCTGTACCGGACTTCCTGCAAACACGCCACATCCACCCACCTCCTACTGAATGCCTCAACGACTTCCCCTGCTCTTCCCCTCAAACTTCCCACATTCCATGAACCCACCCTCATCCCCATGGGTGATTTACTGTCCTCAGGCTTGCTTTGAAACCTTTTTTGTTTTGTCATCTTCAGTATTAATAAGTGGGGACAGACATAGCACAGGTCCCACTCACTGCACAATCCAAGGTCCAGGCAATGGATCTGGGACCCCAAGCCCACCAGCTTACCAGTGGCTGTGGTAGTGGCCTCGGGGCACCCTGCCAGGACAGCTGCAGGGACACCCTCCAAGCGCGTCTTGGCACTGCAACTATCCCGCCATTATACACCCACTGATAGGGCAGCCTCCTGGGGCGCTACTCCCAGGTTCGGGCCCCTCTCTATTGGGCGGAAGCGGCAGCCTGGGAACCGCAATGCCCTGTACTCTCTAGCACAGGCCAGAGCCCCATCTCGCCCTGGACCCATGATCTATGCCGGCGGAACCCCAGCCACGCTTCCCCCTAGAAGTCCGCCACTAGGTAGCGGGGGCAAAGTTTTCTGGCCGCATGCCCTTGCTGGCGCCAACCCCTGTAACGTAGTGGGATACGTTGTGTGAAATGTAAAGTGCATGTGGTGTAGTGCATAGATAGTTAGAGGAAATGTTTGGGAGAGTATGCTGGTCTACTCTCCATGTTACTGTCACACTGAAAAGGTCAGCATAGGGGGATGGTTAGATAGCTAGTGAAACAGGAGCTCCAGCTCTCCCTATCACCAGCATTCCCATTCCCCTCGGGAGTACTACCCTGTTCGGCTACTTCTTCCTTAGCCTTTATCATTCTTTTTCTGTGCCTGCCCTCCTCTCTTCCTATTTCTCCCATCTTTCCTGTCACTTCTTATTGCTTTTCTTTCCATTACAGGTGGCTTTACATTGAGTGACAAGCCAAATGGTTTCCTGTAAGCCAAGAAACCATTTACAACGCTGGGTGGTAATCATATAATCAAACCATACGTGCTCCCTACGTGTCAACAAGTGGGTTGGTGGAGGGTTAGTGCCCCTCCCTGTAAAACAAATAACCCAGAGTCAAACGGCCACCCCTTACGGGATTATGGCGTCTGGCAATAGATAGATAGATAGATAGAAAACAGTGGCAACAAGTGATGGGTTACTGAAGTTTGTACATCACTGGAACTTGAGAAAACAGTGAAGTGTCAAGCATTAAGTGTAATGACTGTGAAGTGTTGTTAAGCATGAAGTGTAATAGCAGTTAGTAAAGTGTGTATAGCTTCAGTGCTTGTGAGAACAGTGAAGTTGAAAAGCATTAAATGGAATTATTTGGAAATTGAGTGAACTTTTTAGCAGCCAGTGTTTATTTTCACCTCAGCTGAGCTTGTGTGTTGTACACCTACGGGTGACCATAGGAAGAACAACTCACTGGGCAATGTCCTTCCTGTACTGAACTACTGCTGTTGGAGCCTGTGGCAGTGTGGGGACTGGGACGTAACAATATATATATATATATATATATATATATATATATATATATATATATATATATATAGAGAGAGAGAGAGAGAGAGAGAGAGAGAGAGAGAGTAAATCCTCGTTTTTTGCGGTGTTGATGTTCTGCTAAAACTGCGTGAAACGCGAAACGTTGAATTGTGAAGTTAAGAATCAATGGGAATAATAGAGAAGCGTTCCGGTGGGACATGTATCTACCCTATCAGAAAGTACTATAACACCAAACAGGCTGTACCCAAAATGGGGTGCTTCTGAAAAGCCTAGTATTCCAGTAGATGTCACCACCTTTTGGACAGACACATTCCCCGCAATGTTTAAAATGCATATTTTCTGTTAAATTATATCTACACTGTTGTGTGAAACTGCAAATCATGGTAATGTCATATAACGTAATCTAAATAATACAAACAGAACACGTATATATAACGTGAACTATATAGCGTGAACTATCTATCTATCTGTCTATATATTTATTGCCAGACGCCTCAATCCCGTTTGGGGTGGTCACAAACAAATCGCCTCCACGTCGTCCTGTCCCCTGCCATTTCACTGCCCCGCTCCCAAATTACACCCCCGTCTCTCATATACCTCTCCACCCCATCCCTCCATCTCATCCTCGGCCTCCCTCTCTCTCTTCCCCCCTCCACCTCACTCACATACACTCTCTTCGTCAGTCTTTCACCCTCCATTCTCTCCACATGGCCAAACCACCTCAGTGTGTTCCTCCTAACGCATCCTATCACATCCACACCACAACGCTCCTTTATATTCTCATTTGTCAGCCTGTCTCTCCATGTGACTCCACAGGCCCCTCTTAAATAACTCATTTCCACTGCTCTCACTCTTGACTTGTGTCCTTCCAGCAACATCCAAGCTTCACTTCCATACATTAGAGTTGGTATCACAATACTGTCATGTAGTAACTTTTTCACTTCGATGCTCACTTCCCTGCTTCTTATCACTGCTTTCAAGGAACCAGCAACCTTTCTTCCCTGCTGTACCCTTTCAAGCACTTCACCCTCCAAACCTCCATCCTTACTCATAACACTACCCAAGTACTTAAACGTACTCACATTTTCCAATTCCTTACCATCCAACCTCGCTGTACATTCACTGACTTCACCTCTCTCAAAGACCATCACTTTACTCTTCCCTACATTCACCTTTAGATTCCGTTTCTTACACACTCTCTCAAACTCATCCACCAAGCCTTGCAGCTATCCTTCGTCTTCACTCAACAACACAGTATCATCTGCAAACAACAGTACAGGGAGTTTCCAAACACTATCCTCTCTCACCAGGGCCACTCCAGCATCTACTACCCTACCTTGTACCTCTTTTATTACCCCATCCATGTACAGATTAAACAACCATGGAGACACAACACATCCCCGTTTCAACGCAACCTTCAAAGAGAAAAATTCACTCAGTTCACCATCCACACGCACTGCAGCCTTAGCACCATCATACATACTTTTCACAGCATTCAACAACTTCCCATCTACTCCATATATTCTTAATACTTTCCACAATCCTTGTCTATCCACCCTGTCCTATGCTTTCTCCAAATCCATGAAAGCCGCATACAACTTCTTTCCCTTCTCTAGAAACTTTTCCACTAAAGATCTAAGAATGAATATCTGACCTACACAACCTCTTCCCTTCCTAAAGCCTCCCTGTTCTTCTCCAACTAATTCCTCTGTTGTTTCTCTAACTCTGTCAATAAGTATCCTACCATACACTTTTCCTATTATACTAAGAAGACAGATGCCCCTATGACTACCACACACTTCCTTTTCCCCTTTTCCTTTGTACAAGGCAATAATTATACCTGACTTCCAATCCTCCGGGAGTCTACCTTCCTCCCAGGCCAATCTGCACATTTTCCATATCCATTCTACTACTATCTCTCCCCCATGCTTCAGCATTTTACCACACACTCCATCAATTCCTGGGGCTTTCCCCAATTTAACTTTCTTCATTGCTTCCACAACTTCTATCCTACTGATTTTTTCCTGTCTTCTCACCTCCCTCCTCCTCCCAGCCATTCCCCATCCACTTATACACGCATTACTTTCATTCTCTATGTTCAACAATTCCTTAAAGTGTTCTCTCCATCTGCTCACTTTTTCTCCCTTCTCCACTAGTAATCTACCATTTTTATCTTTCACTCCCCTGCTAACTTCACTTCCACCCTGTCTTATTCTTTTCACCTCTTTCCAGAACATTTTCTTACAGTCCCTCCACTTTACACTCAAGTTCCTTCCAAATTCCTCATCCGCTCTCTTCTTACTCTCTCTTACTAATCTTTTCATTTCTCTCTTTCTCTCTACATGTAACTCTCTCTTCTGCCTCTCAACTTCTTCCACGCCCCTATTTCTCATCCATTCATTGTATGCTTTCTTCTTTTGTGCCATAGCCTTTCTTACCTCTTCATTCCACCACGCTGTTCCTTGCACCCTCCTCCGTCTTCTCTTCCTTCCACACACCACATCACATGCTGCACATATTTCTTCTGTAAATATCCTACACACACCTTCCACATCCCCCATCTGCTCCAATTCATATTTGCCCAATCGTTCCTCCACTTCTTTCTTATACTCTGCCTTTTTGTCATCCTCTTGTAACCTTTCCACTCACCTTACAAATACTCCTTCCTCCCGTCCTTCCCTTCTTCTATTTCTCCATTTTACTTGGACCTTGATTCTGGCCACCACCAAGTAGTGGTCAGAAAGTCCACTCCCCCAACCTCTATAAGCTCTTGCATCCATTACACATTTTTGCATCCTTTCATCCACACACACATAATCAATCATTGCCTTCCTTTCATTCAGTTCACCACCCACCCTTCTCATCACACGCCATGTATACCTGTGGAACCTCTTGTGCCAGAAGAGGGTATTGGCTATCACCAACTCCCTCCCAGCACAAATGTCCACTAACGCACTGCCATTCTCATCTATCTCAGCAGGCACACTACCACTCACCAACTATTCCATCTACCTTCACATTCCTTACTTTACCATTCATATCACCGATCAAAAACACTCTCTCATTCCTTCCAGACTTTAGCGTGAACTGTTTATATATATCATAAACGGAAATTGAAATATCATTGACGGAATATGATGGCAACCTGCCATTTCAGTGGTCCTATATTATTTAATTTCTGCTACATTTAGTGCAAGTTAGGTTCTTAATACATAGTTTGTTCAGGCCATAAATTATGCCTAGTAGGCATCTCGACTCATTCAGTCTCTGTGTGGGCAGAAATTTAATGTTGAGTAAATACTGTGACTCAGCATTTTGCTCACTCCCTTCACCCATGCACACCACAAGACCCGTGTTGCCACGGATTGAGAAGGCCGTGTTGTCGCCCCCTCAGTCCCTCCAAAGCAATTACAGTATCTTAATTTATCTAACCTAACCAGACCACTTTAAGTAGTCTAAATTGTATTATTTTAAGCTTTAGTCCTCGTGCGTTTGTGTTGAAAACAAATCCCGTGAAAAAACTTAAACACTGGACTGTCTTGTGCGCATTCGTGAAGGGAGTGAGCAAAATGTTGAGTCTCAGTGTTTATTTAACATTAAATTTCTTCCTACATAGAGACTGAATGAGTCAAGATACCCACTATGTGTAATTTGGTGTCTGAACAAACTATGTATTAAGAACCTAACTTGCACTAAATGTAGCAGAAATTAAATAATATAGGACCACTGAAATGGCTGGTTGCCATCACATGCCATCGATGATACAGTATTTTAATTTCCTTTTGTGATAAATATAAACAATTTGTAATTGAAATGCGTGGTGTACAGCATAGTGCCCCCGGAAACTCACCGACACCCCCTCTTGGACCCCACGGAGTAGCCGCAGCCGAACCACGGGATGCCTTGCGACAGCGGCATAAGTCAGCCCGGGTCGTGCGCCCCTATATCACCCAGCCGTCGCACCGTCGCCCTAGCAGGAAGATGACACTACCTTCGGGGAGTGGGACCACCAGATCAGATCGGGGTGGAGCTGCTTATTCAGCTCCAAACAGCGCCCCTCAGGAGTGTGCCTATAGCCGCTCCCGCCTTCGTCAGACGGCCGATTGCTGCTCCGAATGTGCTTCCCCCCAGTCGGCCTATTGCCGCTCCTCCCTCCGGCAGAAGGAGACAGCCGATTGCCGCTCCGAAGGTGCTGCCCCTGAGTCAGCCTATTGCCGCTCCTCCCTCCGGCAGAAGGAGACCGCCTGTGGCCGCTCCCGCCTTCGTCAGACGGCCGATTGCCGCTCCGAAGGTGTCCAGAGGTGCGCTGATTCCCCCACTCAGGCCACGGCCAGTAGCCGGGCCTTGGCGCCTCATAGTTGCGCCCTTGGGCAGCCATGGCCGTTTGCTGGGCCCCATGGCCAAAGAGAGGTGTCGGCAGTGTCATCGCCCCAGCGTGAGACGAGAGCCCGGATCTCCGGCAACGGAGAACCCCAGTGAGGCCTTACGGCTTCCCCTGGCCTCCGCTCCCTACGCCTGGCCCTGGAAAAGACCCACCTGACGGACCCTAGTTCAGGCCGGTGCCGCAGCCCCTCCCTGACGGTGCCCCTCGGCTCTGAGGACCGCAGCCCTCAGTCACTCCAGACCCTCCCCAGGACGCCCAGGCGTGATCTCTCCACGCCCCCAAGACGGCGGAAGACCTCCACCTCGCCGAGACCTGAGCCAGAGATTCCTGGACCTGTTTGGCCCCAGTCATGAGGGCCACAATCCCGAACCTAGCCCTGAGACTACGGGGCTCTTCGCCACCTGCAGCCCTGGACGAGAAAGGACGCCCCTGCGAGTCGTCCCGTGCCCTCTCGGCACGCCCTCCCTTTGCGGTGCCCCTATTCCGGCAGAGTTGTCGCCGGCGTGTCTCCCCGCCGCCCCCACTATATGAGTGAATCATGTTAAGTGTGGTGTTGCCCCAGAATTAGTTAAGTGACTTATGCTAAGTGTGACGTTGCCCCAGAATTAGTGTAACAGTGATACAGTGACTTAATGTATGTTGAATATCGGGGCGAGTGAAATCACGGGCGGATGAGTAAGGACAAGTGCAGAAACTAAGTTCTGGTGAATCAGACTCATGAGTGACACCCTTGCAGAAAACCAGTAAGACTACTACCCCGAGAAATCCTCTATAGTAAAATACACCAATGTCCTTTGTTACAGGAAACCGGAGAGAAAAGTGTTAATAATATTCTCCCGCTTGTATTGCCGTAAACACAGTGAATTCCCAGTGTCCTCCACCCTCTCTTTAAGAATCTCCTCCCAGCAGCTAGTGTGAACGTAAACGAGGAATAGAATCAATTGACAAAACCCCTTTGCTGTCAGAAAATACTAAATTTGAATTAATAATACTTACTCTCTCCCAGTATTACTATAACTCTGTTCTGACCCTCCGCGAGTCACTCCCCCCCCCCCCCCCCCGTGTGCGACTCACTCCCCGCACTCCCACGCACACCTGCATTCCCTGTACACCTGTGCACTAGAGTTACTGTGTTGGCATCAGTATCAGTTAAGCCAGTATCCTGCGAGATACTAATATCCTAGTTAAGGTTTTATTTCTCTACTACGTACTGTGTTGTAATATCTGCTGTTTTGTCCTGTGTCTGACTGTAGTAATATACGTGTAAAGGTTATTGCCTGGAGTTTTTGTGTCCTGCCTCTCTTTATTGCACTACGCCCCGGTCTCGAAAGAGGACCCCGCTACACGTTAGGTGTTCTAGGACCGAGGAGTCGGGCCTTTTTCACCTAGCATTACAGTAATGCTAGGTGCTTTAGGGTCGGCTTCCCGTCCCTGTAACGCCTAGTGTGTAGCTGGGTTCTCTTTCTAGACCGGACCGTGCTGGGAGTGGTAGCTCGCTCCTGTAACCCTAGCGGGGCTATATAGTCCAATACAGGGCTTAGCTCGGGAGAACTCCATTTCTCCCATTTTTTTTTTCTTTCTAGATCGGAGCTTAGACAAATAGGAGAGAGGCAGGACACAAAAACTCAAGGCAACAACCTTACACGTGTATTACTAAATTCTACAGTGGAACGAGTAGATGTCATAAATACAGATACACTAGACAATTATAATTCTTAGGCCTAGATATGGGTTATTGGTATCGTTCAGGATACTACTTAGGTCAAGGTCGGATAGGGCGAATAGCACTTAGGACAGAGGTTTATCTATTATTATTGCAGGGAGTCCAGATTAGATATTTGTGGTGTGAGTGGCACTATTTCACTATTGGTAACTTATTACTTTAACACTGGGGTCTGGGTATGATAGGGTGATGCGGCGTTTTATAGATGGTAGCGTATTCACTGTAATCGACCCGTATTTCACTGTTTGGCCGTGTTCACGGTTTCACTTTTGTTTTTATTTACTCCACCACTTTTATATTGTCACTGGTGTTTTCTTGCACTGACTATCTTTATATGGTTAATTCACTGATCTGCCTTCATGTCACTAAGTCACGGACACTGTGCTTTCACTGTTACTTCTTTCGGGTCTGGGCGTCGTGGTGGTCAGGTACAAGGGCGGCAGAAGTGGCCCAGTCTCCCTACTGATGGGGCTGGGTACCGCTGGGGGCCTTTGTGTTCAGGGGCCACAGGATCACGCGTAGGGGCATCCTCTCTTGTCTGGGGCTGCGGGTGGCGAAGGGCCCCGCACTTTCGGGGCTTGGGGCGGGAGTACGGCCCTCGGGGCTGGGGCCTAACAACTGCCTGAACTTCTCGCTCAGGCGGGTCTGGGTGTAGGGAGGTCCCACCCGGGGGTCCCAGGGGCGGTCTGGAGGTCCCGAGGGCTGCGGTCCCTGGTGTTTGGAGACGCCATCTGGAGGGGGCTGCGGCATTTGCCTACGTCGGGGTCCGTCAGGTGGGTCCTCTCTGGATCTGGCTGCAGGAAGAAGAGCCCGGTGGAGCTCCCTCTGGGTCGTAGGTTGATGAGCAGGAGTCAGCACCTGACGGAGGCGCGGCTACCGGCTGTCTCCTGCCATAGGGCCTGGCTACTGGCCGTGGCCTTCTGGGGACGCGATTGCAAGCCGTTGCTAAGGTGTTCTGGTGTCAACATCTTTTTCCATAAGAAGTTGTAGTATCACACATTTTACATAATTTTTAAAACTGTTTAGTCATAATTAACAGTGTGTAATGAAGTGTGAATGATGAACAACCAAATATCATTTCGCTGTTAGCTGTGGTATAGGAAGGAGGTGGATGGCAGACCATAAGTGCCACCCTGTTTCAATTATAAAAGAAGTTTAGGAGAAGTGAAAAGATATCTGAATAAGTGCGTAAGTGTAAAGTCCTGGGGAACCATTTATTATGTTGGTATATGTGAATGTACTTAATACCATTTTATAGAGGTGTATAATGTGCTAGTAGAGTTGTCATTTATCTCTACTTTTTGCATAAGCCCAGAGTATATGTAATGCTCGGCACCTCACTTTTTAGCTGACCTAAGCACCGCGCCCTTGTGCGGCTCGGTGAGTGTACAGCGTCAGAGAGAGATCGCTTTACAGTTATAAAGGGAGGTGGTGTCGCTCCTACATATCTCTCGGGTCGCAGTTATATTATTCTGTACCCAATAAAGAGAGATTTAATCTGCTCATTTCTATCACCTTACGCTACCACTTAATAACAGACCAGCTTCCACCTTCTCGTGGCAGAGGACCTTTGGTGGGAAGTGTCGGGCAGTGACGGCGAGTAGCTGACGTGTACTACAGACAGTGTCGTCGATCCAACACGGTGGTCTAGTTATACTGCACAGCAGAACACTTAATATGTAGTCAACTGCTACTCCATAAAGGCTATATTAAATTGGTGGCCAGCAGTGCGACGATACATTTTATTGGTGCTAGCGGTGGCACGATATTTAGTGCTAGCCGTGTACCGATACATTAAATTGGTGGCAGCGGTGGGATACGATACGTGCTAAAGGGCTTATGCTGTGAACCAGTAACCCTTGCAATCGCTCGTTCCTGAAGGTGAAACAGAAAATCTTACTCTACTGTTGTAAGGGGACTAATTACTAGTGAGTTAAGTGGAGCAGATAAACTGGAGTGGTGAATATTAATTCCTCCCATTATTCTGCCAGTGCGAGATTTCTATCTTAAGCACAAACTGGCAGTTATCTCGCCCTGTGGTGTGCGAGATATCTCCATCTTCAAACGCAACTGGCAACAATCTCGCTCTCGTGTGCGAGAGGCGAGATAAGGGGAGTTCAAGCCAGTGCGGTGAGGAGTGGGTCAACTAGCGAGCGACTTCTGGCAACTCCAGAGGCGCGGACGGCCGCGAGCCGAGGGAGAGCGAGAGCGGGCGTATGTGGTGCCACGATCGTATGTGGTGCGTCGAGTGGCGTCACTGCCTGGCGTGCTGCTAACTCCCACAGCGAGCGGGTGCTGTGTATGGTTGGAGGAGTCTGGTGGAGTGTGGAACGTGGAATGTGGAACATCATCCTGGACTTTCATATCTAGGTAGCGTCCATGCATTAATCCACACACACACACACACACTTGAATCAACATACGTTAGTTAGTTGATGAGTGGAAATAAAGGTTTCTCAGAATTCCCTTGAAATAAATATACTTTCTGTGTATTTTATATATGTTCCATTCTCTGTCACTTACCATAACTATCCTTTTTTATGTCAGTTTATCTTCCTGTAACTGGGAGTAACTATCCTTTTTTATGTCAGTTTATCTTCCTGTAACTGGGAGGGGAATATTACTGACAAGGTTGGATGGATACAGTGAAGTGGGGACGTAGAATTAGGGAAATAGAGATTAATCCCACTAGACTCAGAATTTTATGAGTGGGTTGATACATCAAATAAAAGTGCTCAGACATATTAAATGAGTGAAGGACATATTGAGGATCAAGGTGATGAGGATATTTCTGAAGGACAGGATGAGGATTTGAACGTTTTGCATTTGCGTTCTGGTCATACTTATTCAACAGTCCCAGAGCAATCAGTTAGATCCAATGGCCACTAGTCTTGCTAATGAGGGTAATCCTAGTGAGGAGACTGTGAAAGTTGAGACTACAACAGTACCTTTGGTCACTCAGGATATGCAAAATCCAGTCATTAGTGATAGTACTACAACCACTCACATACCTGTGTATACTTCAGATATTTTTAGTACACCACAAGGTTCTGGACAGAATTTATTTTCTGTTCTTTCTTCAAATGCATGGGGTATAAACACAGATGGTATTGGCATGCAAACCCAGAATCCTAATCAATGGGGCATGAATACTAATATTGGCATGCAAATCCAGGGTCCTTATCCAAATACCTGGGGCATGACTAACAATATGGGCGTGCAAAGTCAGACTAACCCTCTTCCTTTGTGGCAGATACCTGTACCTAATCTGGCTACTGATATAGTACAGCAGCATCCTAACTGTACTGAAAGTCAGGCTTTGGCGAAGGCAGGCATATGCTATGCAGAAGCTAGCAAAGCCTTGCAAACTTCAGGCTGGAGAGATACAGCTACTAGTTCTCCACAGCAAAGGACCAAGGCTGTTAAGCCAGAGGTGAAAAGATGGTGTGTCATACATGGGCATTGTCCTCATGAAACGGACTGCTGCCCCTTTGTCATTGAAAAGAGGAAGAAACTAGGGAACCCAGCTAGTTCGGGGGAAGCTCAGGGCCGCACGCAAAAGTAATTAAAATAGTACAATCCACCGATGCGTGTGTGGCACCTATTACTAAGGTGGACTTATTATCTATTCCTTGGATCATAGGGAAAGGCCAAGTATCCCTGATCGTAGATACAGGGGCATGTACAAACATTATTTCTGGTAAAGCGCTGGAAAGACTTAAAGGTGAATTGCCTCTAACAAACTGGACATTATCACCACCTGATGTAAGGTTGACAGGTGTGACAGGGAGAAGAATGAAGTAAGCCAGGTGCCGTTGACATTGAGGGCAGATAAACGATCTCCTGTGTTACGTGCTACGTTATGTGGTTGAGGATTTTCCTCTGCCAGCTGATGGGCTGTTAGGCTTTGAAACCATGGAGGAGTATGATATAGTAATACACCCTCAAAGACATTCCATTTCCTTTAATGGGAAAGAGTTTGTAGGCCTTAATCCCTCAGCGACACAAACTGGAACTGGCATCCAATCAGGAGCCATCCAACCAGTTGTGACCCCGACAAGTGAAGCGTCAAGGGAGTCCCCGGATGCACACGAAGCGGAAGATATGGACTGGAAGAAAGTCAGGGCTATAGTGAGTGGTAATCACCACTTACCCAGTCGAACTGTCTGTAAAATTCCTGTCCGCGTACCTGACGTGTCGGTGGGAACTGATGTAGCATGCTTAACTGAGACTGTAAAACATAAGGCATTGTCGCTGGAATCGACTCTGACTAGCATTGGCCAAGACCAGAAGACGCCCCTCTTCATCGCAAATATGAGTGGTGGCGCAGTTAAGCTCAGAGATGGTTGTTATATAGGCGACTTGATGTGCTATGGTGCCCCCATAAAGGAAGTCGACGACGTGCCGGTGATCTCTCCTGTAGTTACATCTCAAGCAACGACTCAGTCGGAACCCGTACGTCTGGCTAAGGAAAAACAGCTGGAGCAATACGTGAAGGTCACGGATAATGTAGACCATAAAACACGACTCCTAGCCCTCCTTAGAGAATTTTCCGACGTAGTAACACTTCCAGGAGAAGCGCTGGGTAGGACGGATAGGGTGAAGCATATATTGGTTGTGCCCTGGTACAAATCCAGTTTATGTGCCCGCATACCGTCTACCGCACAGCCAAAGGGAAGCAGTGGAATGCACCACTCTTTCTAGTGCCTGAGAAGGACGGTGGTGTGAGACCTGTTGTGGATTTTCAGCAAGTGAACAAACAGTACCGGATCGTTACCCGATTCCGCATCTGCGAGACTTACTTCAATCATTAGGTGAGGGAAATACTGTGTTTACTTGTCTGGATCTAGCGTCAGGGTATTGGCAGGTGGAGCTGACCGAAGAGTCGCGTCCCATTACTGCTTTTAGCACTCACCGTGGGCACTTTGAATTTCTCCGGATGCCTTTTGGACTGAGTAATGCTCTTTAACATTTCAGCGGATGATAAACCAATTGTTTGGCGAGATGTTAGGGCAAGACGTCTTAGCGTATCTAGATGACCTATTTTCCTACACCACAGAACGAGGATCAGATAAGATCGTCCTAGGCCTCACTGGCTTTTATAGGAGTTTTGTCCACAGGTATGCCATCATAGCATCACCTTTAACAACGCTACTTAAGAAGGACGCTGCATGGAAATGGAGATCCTCGGAAGAGAAAAGCTTCAACGAGCTCAAGCAAGCCATGTCAGAAACACCCATATTAGCGTTTCCTGATTATACTCACCCTTTCTGTCTGTGCACGGACGCCTCAGGTCTGGGTCTGGGAGCGGTGTTACAGCAGAAGGATGAGCAAGGTAAGACACATACCATAGCGTATACTAGTAGGGCATTAAGACACCCAGAGAAGAACTATTCGACGACACATTTGGAGACATTAGCAGTCGTGTGGGCGTTAGGACATTTCCGGGATATTTTGGCTACCGGATAATTGTTTAACTGACCATGCACCCATACGCGACTTGTTTAAAGGAAAAAAACTTGCACGGTAAGGTTGCGCGTTGGTTTGGCAAGGTAATGGAGTTTGATCCAGAGGTCAGATATTTATCAGGCCGTCAAAATGTGTAGCCGACGCGTTGAGTAGAAATTGCTGCTACCATAGCCGAGGATGTTGCTCTTGCTGAGTATTCCTCAGACACGGTAAAAGCGGAACAACGTAATGATGCGATGTGGTTTCAAGTCATCTATATGACTCACTTCCATCTTCAACAGGGTCTTTTGTATAAGCAACCTCCAGGGAAGGACACTGCATTCAGTTGGTTGTTCCTGCTACCTTACAGCAAGCCGTGCTACAGTTAGTTCATGAAGTACCTCAAGCGGGTCATCCCGGTCGCGATAGATGCATACGTGAGGCGAGAAAGAAATACTATTGGCCGACCATGAGGAAGGACATAGAAGCCCACGTCAGTCAATGCGTCAAATGCGCGGAAATACGAGGAACGACGGGACTTCCGACTCCCATCTTAGAGTATCCTCTACCGGAAAAACCCTGGGATACAGTCTCCATTGATCTCTTTGCGTTGCCGAGAAGTCGTCAAGGTTCAAGTTATGTACTGGTGGCAGTGGACCATTTCTCACGATTCACTGTTTTAGCACCTTTACAGACGAAAACTTCAGAGGAGGTGGCGCACGCTTTTGTGACTTCAGTGATTTGTCCATACTCTACACCTAAGGTATTGCTCAGCATAATGGCAGTGAATTTCGTAACCAGGTTGTACAAGAAATCTATCGTATGTATGGAGTAAAGCAAGTTTTTGTAACGCCTTACAGTCCTAAGAGCAATGGCCTAGTGGAGAGAACAAACAGGAAGATACTGGAAGTCTTGAGACCAGTAACCTCATATCAGGAGGATAACTGGGAAGACTGGTTACCACGTAGCGGCGACCATCAACTCCTCAGAAAATTCATCAACTGGGAAGTCTCCTCATTATATCCTTTATTGGAGAAGAGAAAGTGTTACCCTACGATTTGTTGGCTGGACCTCCTACTCCAGTAGACAACGAAGAAGACTACGCAAAGGTACAGTTGTTGAAATTCCAATTTATACACAGTGAAGTACGGAAAAGATTAAAAGCCTTAAGAGCGGAGATGATGGCGAAACAACACAAAGGTAGTCAAGAAAAGACGTTACAGGCAGGCCAGAAGGTCATAATCCACAACCCTGAGAGAATTTCCAAGCTCAGACCTAAGTTCCGCGGACCATATACCGTTGTGGAACGAGTACGTGGAAATACTTTTAGAATAAAGGATGAAGCTAATGGAACTCAGGAGGCAGTACATGCTGATAGGATCAAACTAGTAAGTCAAGAGCTAGGCCTATCGTCTGATGTGTTGTGCCCTCTGTCTTCGTCGCAGTCTATGTCGTCATCCGTACCTGTCCCTAACCGAAGAGTATCGCAGCAAGCTACGATCCCACAACAAGAGTGATTAAGGGAGTATCTACTCTTGCAGAAAAAAATGTGGCTGTGGCTCAAACTCCTCGTGCGTTGCTTGGGGTGGACCTATGGAACGACATCGGACATGGACACGACTGCGTTAATGCCAGGAGCACTGAAGAGCCCACTTGGAGAAGTCGTGGCAGTGGAAGATGCAGTATGCGTCTACTATCCAATGGAAGGCTATCTCCAAACGCCAGATATTGTCAAGGAGGTCTCCAAGGGCTTGTCGAATCTCAGACAGCAACTATTGGAAGTGGGAAAGATGTTTAATCGAAACCCACGATTGACAAACTCTGACACTGAAGCTTTGTTGAGCTTCAGACTAGGCATATAGACAGGCTCACCGACAGGCTCACTAACTTGCATGTAGCTTTACCTAACGTACACTCTGATCTTTCCAAGCATGTCCATGCACGTACTAAGAGAAGACGTGGATAACTCTTTGGTATGGCATTAGATAAGGATGTAGTGCAATTGGGTAGACAGATGCATGACTTGACACTGGCCGCTAAAGCCGATAATAGATTAATCATGCATGGGTATAAACAGTTAGATGAGTTCACTAACAAAGCTAACGAGATAGGACTACCAACCATCTAGTAGAGCTTGTGAACAATATCTAAATTAATCTACTAACCCTTGCTAACTTGGTGTTATTTGCTGAGTACTTACATGCTCTCGACGAGTCAACCACTGCTTTGGAGAAGCATGCAGCCAATATGGTGGACGGCTTAATCGATGCAGGTTTGAACAGGGTTAATGCTTTATTGCTGTCTACTAATATAGCTATATAGCTATGTGGAAGCATGGACTTATGCCACTCTTTGAGTACCTATGAGGAATGCTGTAATATACCAGGCATGGCGGTTCATTTCCTTCCCTTTTGCTACTGCTAATAATACACTTGTTGTTATTGAAGAGGGTCCAGAGGTGCTAGTTGTCTCAGACGACAAGAAATATGTAGCAGAAACGACTGTGGATGAATTTGAGAAGTGTAAGACCTCATTTCTTGATCTCCATGTATGTCCTGCTTTCCATTTTGTCTTCGTACCATTAAAGGTAGAGGAGTGTAAGAGGGCCTTGTCGGACACAAATACTTCCTCTGCTCTGCAACGTTGCACCTTCCAACCCATTCAGTTGAAGTCAGTTTTCCATGCCATACTCATGCGAAACAGTACTTTTATTTTCCTGAGACAGAGGATGTAACTGTGATTTGTGCCTCGCGGAATCAATTCCTTACAGTAAAGGGGTACTATGTTGCACCTGATTTTTGTGAGTTACACAGTAAATAGATAGCAGTTCTGCCTAGCAAGCATCATCTAGCTTTGACAGTGAACTTCTCATCCCAGTTACGACCCTTTTTACCTTCATTCAATGTTACTTCCTTGAATGTGAACAGGCTGTCTCATGTATTAAAGGAGCTTACCTTCCTCTCCCACCTGGACAGGACTGATTTAGAGCCTTATGTACTGTCCTATCTTCCTTCATAACTTTCTCGTTCCTATTGGTCCTGGCGTTGGTCTTCTACTATTGTGGTCTTGTCCTGTGTTTGTGGTTTAGGCTACTATTTAAGGCGCCAGTTAAGGAACCCACTGATACCACGGATTGCAAGTGGATGTTCCTGACTAGTTAGCTACCCTACACTGTGGTTAGGCTACACGGTAGTTAGGACAACAATGTCGACGAGGACGTCTATGGTGTGGCCGAGCGATGTTCTGGTGTCAACATCTTTTTCCATAAGAAGTTGTAGTATCACACATTTTACATAATTTTTAAAACTGTTTAGTCATAATTAACAGTGTGTAATGAAGTGTGAATGATGAACAACCAAATATCATTTCGCTGTTAGCTGTGGTATAGGAAGGAGGTGGATGGCAGACCACAAGGGCCACCCTGTTTCAATTATAAAAAGAAGGTTAGGAGAAGTGAAAAGACATCTGAATAAGTGCGTAAGTGTAAAGTCCTGGGGAACCATTTATTATGTTGGTATATGTGAATGTACTTAATACCATTTTATAGAGGTGTATAATGTGCTAGTAGAGTTGTCATTTATCTCTACTTTTTGCATAAGCCCAGAGTATATGTAATGCTCGGCACCTCACTTTTTAGCTGACCTAAGCACCGCGCCCTTGTGCGGCTCGGTGAGTGTACAGCGTCAGAGAGAGATCGCTTTACAGTTATAAAGGGAGGTGGTGTCGCTCCTACATATCTCTCGGGTCGCAGTTATATTATTCTGTACCCAATAAAGAGAGATTTAATCTGCTCATTTCTATCACCTTACGCTACCACTTAATAACAGACCAGCTTCCACCTTCTCGTGGCAGAGGACCTATGGTGGGAAGTGTCGGGCAGTGACGGCGAGTAGCTGACGTGTACTACAGATAGTGTCGTCGATCCAACACGGTGGTCTAGTTATACTACACAGCAGAACACTTAATATGTAGTCAACTGCTACTCCATAAAGGCTACATTAAATTGGTGGCCAGCAGTGCGACGATACATTTTATTGGTGCTAGCGGTGGCACGATATTTAGTGCTAGCCGTGTACCGATACAAAGGCCCGGCTACTGGCCATGGCCTGGGGAGAGGAGCGGCTACAGGCCAATTCAGGGGCACCTTCGGAATGGCTACAGGCCGTCTCCTGCAGGAGGGTTGAGCATCTACAGGCCATCTCTCGAGGGGCACCTTCAGAACAGTTACAGGCTGTCTCCTGACGAAGGTGGGGGTGGCCACAGGCCGTCTCCTGATTCCCTCGGGAGCGGCTACAGGCCATCTCCTGCAGGAGGGTTGAGCGGCTACAGGCCGTCTCGTTAGGGGCACCTTCAGAGCGGCTACAGGCTGTCTCCTGTTTTCCTCCAGAGTGGCTGCAGGCCGTCTTGTTAGGGGCACCTTCAGAGTGGCTACAGGCCGTCTCCTGTTTTCCTCCAGAGCGGCTGCAGGCCGTCTCCTGTAGGAGAGTTGAGCAGCTACTGGCCGTCTCAGGGGTGCTGACTGGAGCTGGAGTAACATCTCCACGCTGATGTTGGTTGGGGACGGCTCGCCTGGAAGGTAGTCTTGTATTCCTGCTGTGGTGGTGGCGAGCGAGCTCCGGGTCATAGGGGTGCACGACCCGGGCAGACTTATGTCGTTGTTGCCCTGAGTCCCGGCGTGCTGTCGGTGCTCCTCTGTGGGTTCTTTCTGGGGGTGTTAGGTCGCCCTCTGTGGCACTGTACTGCATTTTACAATTTATGCTACGTTATATATATGAGTGCACGAGTGACCAAAAATCATAACCAAAAACCTTGAATGCGCGAGTTTACCTCACAGAATGCAAGGTAGAGGCAAGGAGTGGCTCAGAAACGCCATTTTCCATTAGAACGCGACCCCCACCCCCACACAACGCACCAATAGTGACCTAGAGGCTCGTGGAGAAGATGCTCAAGAGGAGTCTACAGTAAGATCTCGCCAATGACAACTTCGACAATAACGTTTTCGACAATAACAGTAAGTTAGAATAGATACCCAGTTTCTATAATAATGACAGCTATTTTGCTAATACAAAGTTGTTATACTGCCAATACATCCATAACAAGATGAGGAATGAAACAGACAAGCATGAGCAGTAGCGTGGAGGAGAGGGAAGATCCACCCCTCATCACCTCCCCTGACTTGCCCACCGCCGTCCCCTCCTCCTCCACTGCCCCACCTGACTCACCAGCTGCCTCCCCCTCCACCTCCACAGCCCCACCTGACTCACCTACTCCACCTGGCATACCTAAACCCCCGCCATGATCACTGTTGCTGCATTCTGGAAGAAATGTAACATTAGACAGGCCGTAAATTTCTTCATCAAAGCCTGGAATAATACATCTGTTAAACAAGCGTGGTGCGGCCTGGGTGGCAGCAGGAGCACTCTAAGTGTGTTGCCACGCCTCGGAACCCCCGTTATTTAAGTCCATCAGGCCAATTGTCTACTGTTGTTAAGGTGACTGCCTATATTTTTGTTACTGTAGCTATATCTGTAGTACAATGTCTGAAAAACTTGACCTTTATTATGTCTCTAAGGACCAAAAAGTCCAGGTATGAGGGGGTACTGCTCAAATGTTATTTTTCCCATAAGATTATGTATTCCCAGTGAGCGATTTCACACTGCACGAGGACCAGGACCGCCCAATCTCTTGCGCACTGTGCGAGCCCCCTGTATATATATTATATAGTGTAATGCCTCATTGAATGATAAGGTTACAACAAGTGAAAACCCACTGCATATTGATGTTTCATATATCGAGGTTGATAGAAAAGTTGCTTATGACCATAAAACCTATTAAAAAAAAAAAAAGCTGCCACCCACCAAAAATGTCCTAGGCTGATCCTGATCATCACCAAGAGTCCCCCCCCCTCCAGGCTGGGGAACAGCTGGAGGGCCTAGAACAGGGGTGGCCAACCTTTTCAGAGCGAGGGCCAGACGAAACTTTCGGGAGCAGCCTGCAGGCCGGAGTGACAAATGAGAACACAAAAATGACTACATACAAGAATGTTAATGGAAAACATGCAAATTAAATCTATATCAGGATACAGACTTCCACACTTGAAAGGGTGGAACGTGTTTGAGCTTGTGGGTTAAGATCTCAAAATATCTATGAATTTGAAAAGTGCTACATACATACATGGATACGCAACAAGTCTGTACCTGCCTTAGGAGTGACACATACCTCCTTTCAATGCAGAAGTCCTACGGACATTGGCATCTGGTAGGATGGCGAAAAGATTGTATTGTGTGAGCTGAGGGGAGTGCCGAGTTGCCAAATAGCATCTGCTGGCTGCATGTGGCTGGCAGATGTTATTTGTCAGAATTTAATTTGTTTTGGCTGGGGTTTTGTGGGCCGCATTGCTATGCTTATGCCAAGCAGGTTGGCAGGCCAGACGCTAGACCTTCACGGGCCGGAGGTTGTCAGTCCTTGGCCTAGACGATCACTCCAGGTCCTCAGGAGAAGATGAAGAGAGATGGGGAAAGTGAAGTGGTGAGGTTGAGGGAGAGCAATGCAGTGAGGCCAAGGGAGAGCCTGGTGGTGCTGCATCCGGGGAAGCGTAGGGATGAGCCTGGTGCATGATGATGAATGCAAAACAGGAGACAGACATGATGAAGGCAGGTGAGACAGAACGTAGTGTTTGCACCCTATTCGTTGATGGCTTTAGCTCTTCTGCAGTGCTGCTGGCAAAGAGGAAGAAGGTGATGGTAGTCTGTCATGCAGCCTCTAGTTGGAAGGAGCTCCCTGTGCAGTCTCAAGTGTCGCTGTGTGCCATATTTCGCCATGTCACTTCTTGCCAGGTTCGGGTTCTTGTTTCAGATATATGAAATTGCCTCATCCATCTTTGCTAGGAACTCCTCCAAGGTTTTCATGTCAGGAACATGAAGGGGTTCCTCCTCCCTGCTGTCCTTGGCACCTTCCCCTGTTCCCGCCACCCTTCCCTTAGTTCAACGAACTCTGTTGAGAGTCGCTTAGTGTGCCAGTGTGTGGCCATCCAGGACCTCTTGAACATCTGCTTCGTTGACCTACTCAAACCCTACCTCGTGCAAGAGGCCGAGGATTTCTCAGCAGCAACTCCGTGAAAGAGTGTACACAGTCTGGCCGTACTTTTTGCCAGACGGCATTCGTGTGCTTAGCTGCATTTCCTGCCACACCACGACATTGTTGTCGATGGCGTTCTTGATATATTTTGTCAGAAATGCTGCACTGTGTTACTCTCCTCCGAGTCACTGACCATGACTCTTTGTTCCATGATGCAGTGGAGGTTGTGGGCCTTGAAAGTGGCGATGATGCCTTGGTCCATGGGCTGGAGCAATGATGATTGTGTTGAGGGGGGGAGGCAGGTACACTATTTTGATATTATCCACCCAGTCCTCCATACCATCAGGGTGGAATCAGGGCGTTGTCCACCTGGAGGAGGAAATGGTTTGCCAGACTGCTCCAGATGGCATAGTCACGCAGGTGAGGGTACAGGCATCCTGCCATATAAGAGCGGCAAAGTGAGGATGTAAGCCAAGCTCTGGGGTTAATCTTCCAAATAACCCGAAGGCTCTTCTTCAGGTACCCTGGGGGTTCTCCCAGTGATAAACAAGGAGGGGTTTGAGGTTGAGGTCCCCCACTGCATTTGCACCAAGGAGGAAGGTGAGGCAATCCTCGGCTGCCTTCTGAAGTGTATCCCTTTTCCCCTATGAATGTCTTCAGCTTGGCAGGAAAGGCCTCAGTTGCCACGTGGTCAGCACTAGGAGCCTCCCTAATCCCTATAGCCTACATGGTCACATGTCTAAGGTCAGCACAGGCCTTAAACTACTTAACCACCCTGTGCTTGCCTTGGACTCCTCCTTGGTTTCCATTCCTTTCTTGTCAATGAGATTCTTCCAGAGATCCAGAGCCTTGGTGCAAAATTAATAAAATTACTGTACGATGCAGGGGCTGATAAGTTCATTAATTCATGGCGCTAGGAGGTGCCCCAGCCCCTCCATTATGAGGCGTTTAGCATTCAGGGTAGGCATGTTCTGTGACACTGCTATGACAGCATCAGATTTCTTTACTATCGCCGAGTCTGTGGACTGGGGCAGCTTTAGGGCCTCAGTGATCATGCTTACCCCCAGCCTCTCTTTATACCACTTAACAATATCCAGTTTTACATCAAGGGAAAGGTTATGACCTATCCTTTTAGCCTTGCCCTCGGCAGCATCAGGTGCACCACACATTCCACTGGAGCTAACACCAGGCATGATTTCTAAAGTCACGAGTGGCAGTTATTTCACACACAAAAAGTTATCTCGATTAATTTTTGCACACAGCACTATTCGTTGCACACTTGCACAGTTATTCGGAGACAGCGACGGTGTTTTGATGACCTTGCACATGCAAGAAGGTTTGGTAACTCAGGGAACAAAAGGAAGATCATCATAGGTGCGGGACATGTGAGTGTGTGGACGAGCGAGATGATTTCTTCAAAGAGATGGCGCGAAAGAGGCAGCCTGACCCTGTGCAGAGGACCATGTCCACATGGGACTGTCGTAAGCAGCCATTACAGTTATCTATCTATCTATTGCCAGACACCTTAATCCCTTATACGGGGTGGCCACAAACAAATCGACTCCACGTCACCCTGTCCCCTGCCATTTCACTGCCCTGCTCCCTGTTCACACCCCCCTCATATACCTCTCCATTCCATCCCTCCATCTCATCCTCGGCCTTCCCCTCCCTTTCTCCCCCTCCACCTCACTCACATACACTCTCCCCGTCAGTCTCTCACTCTCCATCCTCTCCACATGGCTAAACACCTCAGCGTGTTTCTCCTAATGCTTCCTATCACATCCACATCCACACCACAACGCACCTTCACATCCTCATTTGTCAGTCTGTCTCTCCATGTGACTCCACAGGCTCCTCTCAAATAACCCATTTCCACTGCTCTCATTCTTGATTTGTGTCCCTCCAATAACGTCCAAGCTTCATTTCCATACGTCAGAGTTGGTATCACAATACTGTCATGTAGTAACTTTTTCACTTCCATGCTCACTTCCCTGTTTCTTATGACTGCCTTCAAGGAACCAGCAACCTTTCTTTCTCGTTGTACCCTTTCAAGCACTTCACCCTCCAAACTTCCATCCTTACTCATCACACTACCCAGGTACTTAAACGTACTCACATTTTCCATTTCCTCATCATCCAACCTCGCTGTACATTCACTGACTTCACCCCTCTCGAAGACGATAACTTTACTCTTCCCTACATTCACCTTTAAATTCCGTTCCTTACATACTCTCCCAAACTCATCCACCAAGCCTTGCAGCTCCCCTTCGTCTTCACCTCACAACAGAGTATCATCTGTAAACAACAGTACAGGGAGTTACCAAACACTGTCCTCTCTCATTGGGCCACTCCAACATCCACTGCCCTACCTTGTATCTCTTTTATAAACCCATCCATATACAGATTGAACAATCATGGAGACATGACACATCCCTGTTTCAACCCAACCTTCAAATAGAAAAACTCACTCAGTTCACTATCCACACGCACTGCAGCCTTAGCACCCTCATACATACTCTTCACAGCATTCAACAACTTCTCATCTACTCCATATATTCTTAATACTTTCCACAATCCTTGTCTATCCACCCTGTCATATGCTTTCTCCAAATCCATGAAGGCCGCATACAACTTCTTTCCCTTCTCTAGAAACTTTTCCATTAAAGATCTAAGAATGAATATCTGATCTACACAACCTCTTTCTTTCCTAAAGCCTCCCTGTTCTTCTCCAACTAATTCCTCTGTTATTTTCCTACCGGTAACTCTGTTAATAAGTATCGTACCGTATACTTTTTCCTATTACACTAAGAAGACAAATGCCCCTATGATTATCACACATTTCTTTTTCTACTTTCCCTTTGTACAAGGGAATAATAATTATACCTGACTTCCAATCATCCGGGCCTCTACCTTCCTCCCAGGCCAAGCTGCACATCTTCCACATCCATTCTACTACTATCTATCCCCCATGCTTCAGCATTTCACCACACTCCCATCAATTCCTGGGGCTTTCCCCTTTTTGACGCTCTTCATTGCTTCCACTACTTCCATCCTACTGATCTCTTCCTATCTTCTCACCTCCCTCCTTCTCCCAGCCATTCCCCAGCCACTTATAGGTTACTCTCATTACTTTCATTCTCTATGTTCAACAATTCCTTAAAGTGTTCTCTCCATCTGCTCACTTTTTCTCCCTTCTCTACTAGTAATCTACCATTTTTATCTTTCACTCCCCTGCTAACTTCATTGCCTCTCTGTCTGACTCTCTTCACCTCTTTGTTACATTCCCTCCACTTTGCACTCAAATTCCTTCCAAATTCCTCATCCACTCTCTTTTGACTCTCTTTTACTAATCTTTTCACCTCTCTCTTCCTTTCTATATACAGATAAATCTCTCTTTCGTCTCTCAAATTCTTCAACACCCCTATTTCTCATCCATTCATTATATGCTTTCTTCTTTTGTGCCACAGCCTGTCTTACCTATTCATTCCACCATGCTGTTCCTTGCACCCCCTTTCGTCTTCTCGTCACCCCACACACCACCTCACATGCTGCACACATTTCTTCTGTGAATATCTTGCACACACCTTCCACGTCCCCCATTTGCTCCAGTTCATATTTACCCAATCGTTCCTCCACTTCTCTCTTATATTTTGCTTTTTTCTTATCCTCTTGTAACCTTTCCACTCTCCTTACATCTACTCCTTCCTCCCGTCCCTCCCTTCTTCTATTTCTCCATTTTACTTGGACCTTGATTCTGACCACCACTTGGTGGTGGTCAGAAAGTCCACTTCCCCAACAGTTATCGTATAAGTGAATTTCGATAATTGTTATCATGAAACTGGGTATAACTTTTTAACTGATTGTTCTGTCGATTTGTCTGTTGTGCTTTACATAAACCTTTTTCTTACCACCTTCAACACAGTGTGATGTCATTTGGCATAAAATGGGTTTCAACTTAAAGTTGGATATTACTGTGGTGGCTGTATACATCCCTACCTCATCATCATCAAATATCTGGAGACCTTACTTCCAGGCTTTGAGGCCTGCCATTATCCATCACATTGAACAGTGTCATTGTTCTTTACTATCATTACCTGATAAACAAAAACGGAGAGAGAGAGAGAGAGAGAGAGAGAGAGACCTGAATACCCACCCAAGGAAGAGACCCCGGGAAGGGCGCAACACCCACCACAAGAGGAGGCCATGGGGAAGTGCACAGGGGCCCCGAGCCGCACCCGCCCACGTCCCCAGCTACCATATGCCCCTCTTCCACCCAGTCAGATCAGCGGGAAGTGCATCGCCCAGGTGCATTACCCTCCGACCAGGACAACACTCACCAAACTCGGGGTGGGACTTGTTTTCATACAGTCCCAGGCCCTTGGTGGTAGCGTCCACTTTGACCTGCCACTAGAAGAGGAGGAACGACCACTGGTCTTCCCAGTCCTATGTACCCCAAGGGGAGCAGCGGCACAGTAGCGTCCACCATATCTACTGTAGAGGGAGCGTCCATCGGATCTCCCTCTTCCTCCACCCACCTACATGAGCAGGGGCACGGTAACATCCACCGGACTTGCCGTCGGAGGAATGTCCATCGGACTTCCCCCATTTGTAGTTCCAGGGAAGGGAGCAGAGCCTTGGTAGCGTCCAGTGGACCTGCCATAGAGGGAGCATCCACCGGATACCCCTCGGCTGTAACTTTCCCCCAGCAGCAGGACCTCGTTAGTGTCACGTGCCATAAGAGCCGGGACGTCCTCTTCCTGCTGTCCCTGGGATGGGTGGTGCCCCAATAACGTCCACCGGACTTGCCGGGTGGGAGGAACATCCGCCGGACTTCCTTCCTCCAGTATCCTGGGAGGGAGCCTTGGTAACGTCCACTGGACTTACCAGGTGGAGGGAGCATCCATCAGATCTCCTTCCACCACCCCAGAGTGGAGTTCTGGCAGCATCCACCAGACCTGCCAAGCTGAGGGAATGATCACTGATCTTCCCTCCTCAACTACTCCAGAGGCTCCCGCCAAGAGCATGTCCCTGGCTTGGCCTGCCCCTCCAGAGGCCGAGTGAAACACCCCTCACGCTTCCTCCATACCACTATGGGTGGAGACTGCTCCTCTACAGAGTTCCAGTTGGAGGATGTCTGGAGCAGACCTGTTGTGAGCCTGGGTGTCCTGCCCCTGCAGCCGAGTCCTCAATGCCCCCAGCAGCTGTTGGACTCACCGGATGCAAGTGGCCACAGGCCGCCCCTGACAGCCTCCCCCTCCTGACGAGACCGCAGCCCCTGACCCTCGAGGGGCACCCTGACGACCCCAGGCCCAGACCAGCCCAGACCCTCCACCAGGGCTCCCACCACAGCCAAGGGCAGGCACTAAGCAGCGTGCCTACTGGCCCTATTCGACCTCAGTCCTGAGGGCCACCACACTCCTAAGGCCCCCACCAGGATAGGGCCTCCCACAACGCTGCCCTTCAGCCTACACCGGACGCCCAACTATGCAGCCTGAGATGTGTGCCTCTCCTGAGAGCGCAACCCTGACAGCCCCCCTCCCACACCTGGCTGCCACCTGCACCTACCTGTGATTTAGACTTGTGTTATATAGTGTTGTATTGTGTTCCATGTATTGTGCAAGTCCACTGTATTTTTGTAAGGTAATATACGTGTAAGACTGGTTAGCCTGTGTTTGAGCCCTATTCCTTTGTTGCATGCTCTTGCCTGGTCCTGAACAAAAGAACCTAAGTCCATGGCCGTATGCTGAGTTCAAGAAGTTGAACCCAGAATACGCTGCATAACAAGACCTATTTATCCTTTGTGCTTATAGTACTTTTCTCAGGGGACCTATTTGTCTCATGAGCCCAGCTCACTGCATGGACCTATTATCATGATACATCTATTTTTCTTTCGGACTGTTACGTCCCCACCCAACACTGCCACAGACTCCAGCAGCAGCAGTTCAGTACAGGAAGGACATTGGCCAGTGAATTGTTCTTCCTCTGGTCAGCCTTAAAGTGTACAGCACACAAGATCAGCTGGCTTCTTAAAGTTCACTGTCTTTATTTTCCAAATAATTCCACTCATTGCTTTCCAACTTCACTTCTCTGTTCCCACAAGCACTGGAGCTATACAAACTTTACTGACTGGTATTACACTTAATCCTTTTTTTTTTTTTTTTTTATGTGTCCGACTCAGGGCATAGGCTTCACAGCCTGCTTCCGAGGCCCAGCAGTCCTCCTACGTACTATACGCCTCTACATGTCACCACTTCGGTGCTAACACCCACCGTCCATATTGAATACATGCTAGGGCTGTCTCATACAGGACTGGTGTATTGGTATTAGCAGGGGTATTTTTACGACATGTCGGCGGGTCTTCTGGTAGGTCGGTAAAGTCTGCTTTGTATTAAATTCAAATCCTTAAACTGTTCCCTGCCCCAGTGGGGATTTGAACTTGGGTCTGGTAGGACTGCAGGCCACCTCTCTACTGATTGAGCCACCGCCTCCCCCCAACACTTCTCTGCTTGACAACACTTCACCGTTATTACACTTAATGCTTGACAACACTTCACTGTTTTCACAAGTACCAAAAATATACAAACTTCACTGCCCTGACACTGCACTACACTCAAGCTGAACTGAAAACTGACTGAAACTGAAATAGTCTCTTCCTCATCCTTATATAAGCTTGCATTGTTCGAGAATGATCTACTTCTCCACACTTCTGGTGTATTCCAGAGAGAGAGAGCACAGATGCCAACTCGGAGACAACCAAAGCATGCCAGTTTTCTTACATTACATAACACTAAATTATTTACCATACGGCACCCTCGTAGGGAGCCTCCGGGGTAGTGGAGGAGGGACGACCAATGATCTGTCCCTCAGCCTGGCGGGCCTGGCTGACCCTGCTGAAGCTCCACTCCAGGGTAGAGGAAAGAGGTCCGGAGGACACTCCTTCCACCTGGTAGGTCCAGGTGACACTACCCAGGCTCCCTCCCAGGGTAGTGGTCGAGGGAGATCCGGGGGACACTCCCTCAGGCTGACAGGTCCGGGGGACACTGCCGGGGGACCACTTGTCCCGGGGACAGTAGCAGAGGAAAGCCTGCCAGGCTCTCTGGCTTCTGCGGCAGGTCTGGTGGAATCTGCTGCCCTCCTGCTGTCGGGGGAAAAGTGCAGCTGGGGGATGACCGGTGGTCTCTACCCCGGTGGCAGATCCAGTGGACACTGCCACGGGCCCACTGCCCTCCTGGGGACTGTAGCGAAGGTCGTCTGGCTGACTGTCCGAGACACCCGCTCCCAAAGTGGGTGGCAGAAGATCTGGTGGACACTCCTCCTACAGTAGATCCGGTGGATACTACTGTGCCACTGCTCCCCTGGGGTAGAGTAGGTCTGTGAGCTCTGGTGGTCGCTCTTCCTCTTGTGGAGGCAGGTCCGGTAGACGCTGCTACCGAGGGCCTATCTGGGACTGTCAAAGGGCAAGTCTCACTGATTCTGGCGAGCGCTCGCCTCGTCAGAGGGTAATGCACCTGATCGGTGCACTTCCCGGGCTGCGTGGAAGAGGGGCATATAGGGTCATGGGGGGAGATGAGTCGTTGTAGCGCAAGTCGCCTATGCGTCTCCCCGTCAGCTCCTCTTGGGGTGGGGGTCACCTCCCTATGTCCTCCTCCTGGGTTTGTGGTGTCGGGATCGCTCCACCGGGTGGGTATTTCACATATAGTGATGCAATGTGTGATGCTGGCGCACCACAAACTGCACAAGGAAAGCTGCCCATCTCTGAATTCCCAGTAACATTTATAACCACGCCAGTCTCAGCAACGTCATAAAATCGACCTCTTTGGCCATGTGTTACCTGAGTATTTTGAGACACGTTCACATACTGAAGACAACTATTACTACCATTTTCTATGGTAGAATGGGTCTAGTGTTATCGTGATTAACACGAGAGATTACCGTACTATTGACAAAAGTATGGCTATATTCAGCATTGACATCATGAGTATCCAGAAACAGCTTAGGAGCAAACAGTCAGCCTTTTTATGGATGGGTATCCCAACGTGGGAAGGAATCCATCCATATGTAACGTGGACCTTATGAGCTGTGCTTTGCGTACACCAGTGGCTGACAGAGGTAAAAAGGAAAAGGGGGATGAGCTTTATGAAGAGGGTAGAAGAGGTACGAGTACTGCCGAGCAGTCCTGCATTTGGGATCTCGTGTGCATAATGACAGTCGACCACTTGTACTGAATTTGCGTATCGGAATACTGTACTTGGCTGCACAAACTCATCTAGTGAGACTCCATACATAAACGTAGTCATACAATGTGCGTTCTTCACGTGTCCTTGAGAGTTTTCCTCCTTAAGTTACATCCTCTTATCGTGTTTAAAGTATTCTCAAGTGGATTAAAAGATTAGAAACACGTCACAGGACACGTGTAGTTTCTCTGAAGGGCTAAATTTTGCGTGAATTACCATTTTACATTAAAATATGTTTTCAGTAATTATTTAAAGCTCGTCATTGTTTAAGCAAATTAAAACAGGACGTATAATTTCCTTACTCGAAAAAGGTAATCTGTCTAACAATGTTATTGATATTCGCTAAAATATCCGACTGTCAAAACGTTTGTAAACAAACGAGAAATACTGCATGTTCATTCAAGTAACAAAATGTTGTACAATGATGGTAACAAATTTTAACTTTTGTAGTTTATATTATTTAATTTAATTAATTTTTGAAGATCAGTCGTTTGTTACTAATAAATGCTTTTAATTCTAATATAAATTACTTCTTTATAATTGGTGTATCAAGAAGAATATCTGTGACGAAAATTAACATCAAGCATCATGGGAATGAAGGGGGCGGCATGGCTACTGTGACAGCTTTCGCCACTCGTTAGGGTACACGATAAGGTAAGAATGCAGTGATTAATCTGGATATAACCGGTATAAACGAGAAATAACCACTTAGCCACTCATGGGACGCTACCTCCTTGAATGTTAATACCTATCATGGTCGGTGAAGCTGAGGTTTCATAAGGATCGGAGACGTGGCAAGGGTAGGAAGGTGTTGCATCAGGTAAGCCCTTAAT
Source organism: Coenobita brevimanus (assembly GCF_032717465.1). NCBI lineage: Eukaryota > Metazoa > Arthropoda > Malacostraca > Decapoda > Coenobitidae > Coenobita > Coenobita brevimanus. The sequence goes on along the minus strand of NC_137030.1, from coordinate 7,953,788 downwards.
GTGTTCGTATTGCCAAGTACTTGGTAATTCAGTTTAATATTCTGCTCGGGTTTGTTTGTGTTATAGTGTGAGTATTTTTTGAGTAATTGGTGATCTGACAATAATGGAAGATGGAATCAGAAGTTTACTAGCAGACCAATGCAGTACCGGTAAATGCATTTTAGATTTCTCACCATTATGCCAGCTCTTTAATGACGAACATTAGTTGATTATGTACATTTTGGTTAAAGGTTTTACATATATTTGACATTTTATATAGTGTTATTTATTGGTAAGCAGGACAATATGGCAATACTAGATTTGCATTTTATCTTATGGTAAATCTTTTGTTTGCACAACAAAAAGTAGAACATTTTGTGCATAACAGTTTATAATGCTGTTAGATATGCACAATTTCAGCCGGTGGAAATTCATGTTGTTCATGTTGTTGGTAGGTAGGGGCACCCATCGTCCACCCACTTAGTGTAGCGATACCCAGTTTTAAGGGTCCCTTTAAATTGAATGGTAAGCCAAATCATTTCCAGCAAACCAAAAAATCATGGACAATGCCAGGTGGTAACCTTATAGTTTACCAACATGTGTTTTCTGCATAACAGCAAGTGAGTTGGTGGAGGGTTAATGCCTCTTCCTGGAAAACAACTAACTAAAAATACAAACAAGAACACGCACCAGGATTGACCAACAGGTGACGAGTAAGGACCGAACAAAGGACATAGCATGAATTGTGACGTGGAATCTAAGGGGTGCAAATGATGAGGTGAAAGTGAGAGATTGTTCAGGAGCTTGAGGGTGCAAAAGTGGATGTATGTGGATCAAGTGAAACTAGATGGAGAGGTGAGACTGTGAGAGAATGGGAGCATGGATGGGACATATGTGTGGGAGTGGATGAAAATGAGAGGGCAAAAGAAGGAGTGTGTATTGTTGTGTGCGAGAGGTGGAAGGAGAATTTAAGAGAGTGTAGATCAGTTGGCTCAAGGATTGTGTGGATAAGATTGGAAGGTGGACTAGAAATGTGGGTGATTGTGTTCTTACCTAATTGTATCTTTACAGGAATGAGTCAAGCTCGTACTGTCCTGTGTCTTAAACCATATTTATCGTACATATCCTTAAATTTGTGTTGTTTTGGCACACACTATTTCATTCGGTAATGCATTCCATTGGTCAGTTGCTCTGTTTGGGAAACTGAATTTCCTTACGTCTTTATCACCTCTCTTCTTATGCAGTTTTTTGCAGTGTCCTCTTGCTGATGCTTCTCCATGTGTTAAGTAATCATTTATGTCTATCTTCTCCTTCCCTGATATGCACTTATATAGCATTATCATGTCACCTCTTTTCCTTTGCTCCTGTAGTGTTGGTAGATTCAGTTTATTTAATCTTTCTTCGTAGCTTAGGTCCCTTAAGCTTGGTATCCATCTTGTAGCAGCCCTTTGAACTTTTTCAATCTTGTCTATATGCTTTTTGAGATGACTCCAGACTACTGATGCATATTCCAGGGTTGGTCTAATGAATGATGTTATTATCCTTCTTAGCATGTCTTCATTTATGTATGTGAATGCTATTCTCATATTTGCAAGCAGTGTATACATGTTCCGTACCTTCTCGCTGATGTGGTCAGCCGGAGATAGTCTGTTATTGATAATCACACCTAGGTCTTTCTCTCTTTCTAATGTGTATAGGGTTTTATTTCCTAACTTATAATCCCAATCAGGTCTTTTTCCACTTTTACCAAACTTGATTACATGACATTTGTCCACATTGAATTCCATTTAGCCAACGGCCATGCCACGTTGAGTACACCGCTTCCCGTCCGATCAGCGAAGTTAAGCAACGTTGGGTCTGGTTAGTACTTGGATGGGTGACCGCCAGGGAACACCAGATGCTGTTGGCATAACTCCCTACGTGTCCAGTGGGGTTGGTGGAGGATTAGTGCCCCTCCCTGTAAAACAATTAACTCTAAGCCCTCGGCCACCCCGTTTGGGATACATGGCGTCTGGCAATGGATGGATGGATGGAATTCCATTTGCCATGTACTACTCCATTCATGAAGTTTATTTAATTCTTCTTGTAACTCTTTACAAGAGTCTGTGTTAGTAATTCTCCTTTGTATTTTTGAATCATCTGCAAACATATTCAGATAGCTCTCATTTCCAATGTTACTGTTTATATCATTTATATACACTAAAAACATGATTGGTGCCAGCACTGAACCCTGTGGTACTCCACTAATCACTTCTTTACATGATGAGTAGTTTCCTCTTAGTACTGTTCTCATTTCTCTTTTTATGAGAAAGTCTTGCACCCAACAAAACAGTTTGCCTCGAATTCCTCCTTGATGGTACAGTTTGCATAAAAGTCTTTGGTGTGGTACTGTGTCAAAAGCTTTCTTGAAATCTAAATAGATACTGTCCACCCATCCTTCCCTTTCCTGTATTGTGTTTGTTATTCTGTCATAGTAGCTCGGCAGATTAGTAACACATGATTTTCCTTTTCTGAAACCAAACTGTCTTTCTGTTATCATACTGTGTTCTTCTGGATGGTTTACCCAAGCTTTTCTTATAAGCTTTTCTAATACCTTGCTTACAACACTGGTCAGTGATACTGGTCGGTAGTTGAGTGGATTTTGTCTATTTCCTTTCTTGAATAAGGGGACAATATTTGCTTTTTTCCAAATATCAGGTAGTTTACCTTGACTCAAGGATTTCTTGAAAATAAAAAATAATGGTTTACTTAGCTCCTTTGCACATTCTCGTAGTACCCAACATGAAATTTCATCAGGACCACTTGCTTTTCGTCTGTCTAATTTACTAAACTCCTCCTGTATTACTTTTTCTGCTATTTGTATATCTGGTAGTATGTGTGGACATGCATTTTCCACACAGTCCCTCTCAAAATTTTTTTCTTTTGTAAAAGCTAATTGGAAATTCTTATTTAGTGCTTCACAAATATCCTTCTCTTGTGTATAAGTGATTCCCCCGTCCTTAATTGATTGTATTACATCTTTTACTTTGGTTTTGCTTCTGATATAGCTGTAAAACAGCTTTGGTTGATCACTACTTTTATTTATTATATCCTCCTCAAACTGTTTTTGGGCTTCCCTCCTTATTCTTGTATAATCGTTTCTTGCTTGTTTGTAATTATTATACGCCCTTTTACTATTATGTCTTCTGTATCTATTCCACAACAAATCTCTTCTTTCTTTTGATTTTTTACATTCTGTATTGAACCATTTCTGTATTTTCTTATCTGCTTCTTTGTGCTGTGGGATGTACTTCTGGACTCCTATTTCATAAAATTCACAGAATTTTTTATATACAGCATTTAAATCTTGTCCTCTAAGCTCATTTTCCCAATCAACTTCTAAGAAATACTTCTTTAGGTCTTGATAATTTCCCTTTTTATAGTTTAGGCTCTTTTTGTAACTGTCGTTGCTATTTACTATGTCATATGCTATCCTGAAGTTATAATTTAGTTCTGCATGATCGCTTTTGCCGAGTGGAGGGTGATATATTAAACTGTCAATATCATTTTCTTGCCTAGTAAATATTAGATCTAGCACTGAAGGTACATCGTCCTCTTTTTCTGGTGGTTTCCCTCACATGTTGCGTTAGGAAGAACTCTTGTATGAGATCCAGGAGCTTTTGGTCCCAACAGCTTTCTTGGCTAATTATATCTAGAGTGTTCCAATTTATATTTGTATTGAAATCCCCAGTTTAGTATAATTCTTTCTGATTTCTCTTCCATTTTATGTAGTAATGATCTTAAACTCTGAATTGTACTCTCTGCCAGGTCCTCATATTCATCTCTTTCCCATGTGTTTGATCTGGGTGGCATGTACAAATTGGCTACAATTACTTTACCTTCAGATGTGTTGATCTCTACTGCAATCAGTTCTACTTGTGATGGTATATCTAGTTTTATTTCATTGACTTTTAGATTTTTCTTAGTTAATATTATAATTCCTCCTCCTTTTTTTAAATTTCTGTCTCTTCTCCATATATTGTATTCCTCTAAGTTTAGTATGTCATTGGATATCCTTGGTGTTAATTTTGTTTCAGTTAGGCATATTATTTGTGGTTCATTTTCTCTGACATAATCATTCATCTCTAGTAATTTAGATACCATTCCATCCACATTTGAGTACATCAACTTTATCATCTTGTTTATATACTTGTCATGACATGGTTCTACTACCTTCCTCCTTTTTATTCCATCTTGTTTGTGTACCACTTTCGTACCTGCAATCCTATTACTTTGTAAAAAAAACTTCTTCTTCTCCTCTTCCGATCTTCCCTCATTTTTTGTTTTTGCTTCCTCCCTTTTCTCTTTCAGTAATTCCATTTCCTCTTGTGTTAGGCATCTTTTTATCCATACATTTTTGAACTCCTCTTTTTCCATAAGATTCTTTGCATTTTTTAGTATCTCTTCCACAGTGTTTACACTCTGGAAAGTCACCTTTAGAGGTCTTGTCTTGCTTTTCTCATATTTCCCTAACCTTTTGTGTTCCTCTATGTCTTTACTACAGATTTCCTCTGATACTTCCTTCAGTAAGCTCATTACATTTGCCATCTCCTTTTTGTCTCTTGTGATCTTGTTTTTTAGATCTTCCTGTTCTATACCAGTGATTACCATAGATTTGTTTATATCTACTGAATCTCTGACTAACTTTGGATTGTTTTGGATTATTCTTTTCACTTCCTTTTTAATGCTTTTTTCCTCCACCCTTGTTTCTAAGTCTTTCTTTACTTTCACCATTTCATTATACGTGGTATCCACACAATATTTGTAGCTTTGCACAGCTTCATTCACCTGTGTTATCTTCTCCTCAATATCACTGCTCTGGTCAATAAGACTGCTTACTTGCCTAATTGTCTCTGTGTCATTTTTTAAATCTTCCATAACACTCTCGTGATTGACTACTGTACTTGCCATTTTACTCACTTTCTTCCTAAGTGTACTCAATTCCACTGTTAGTTCACTGATGGGTGTGTCTTTCTTATTGGCCTCCCTTCCTAGTTTTTCTATTTCTTCCTTTTGCAAGTGCATCTGGTTCTTTATTTCATCAATTTCATTTTTGAAAGCCATTTCTAGTTTGTTTACAAGTTCAACCAGTCTATTGTGAGTCTCCACTTCAACCAGTTCTTGGTAGAAATCATCATTTTGCTTTTTACTTTTATCCCTTTTCTTTTCCAAAGTTGCTTTACTAAAGTATGTATCCATTTTGCAATAATAAAAGTGCAAAGTATATACTTACAATCCCCGTGTTGTTGTAGTCTAAACAAACCTCAGATGACTCTGCATTATTCTTTCGTCTTGTTTTTGTTTCCTGTTTGAACAAGTCTTATTTAATCTTATTTTTTTTTTTTTTTAATAATGAAAAATCATTTAGTCTAACCTAGTACTGAGCTTGACTCATGCAAAGATACTAATTTAGGTAATGCCACTGGCTGTGTTGGATCGGTACGGAGCGCAGATGTCGCATGTCCTACTCGGTTGAATCCCTCTACATGTGTGTGTGTGTGTGTGTGTGTATGTGCCAACGCAAGTCATACAAGCAGAGTGAGTGTAGAGTTCTGGACAAATGTGGAAGTGTGCAGGGAAAAATTTGAAAGGAATGAGAGAGTGTGTTTCTGATTGGAGATATGAATGGAAAAGTAGGAAATGTAAAGATGGATGGAGTAGTTGGTGAGTGAGTTGTGCCTGGAGAGGTGGATGAGAATGGCAGTGCTCCAGTGAACATTTGTGTGGAGAGAGGGTTGGTGATAGCCAATACCCTCTTCAGATACAAAATGATCCACGGGTTGGCTATACATGGTGAGTGATGAGAAGGGTGGGTGGTGAACTGAATGAATGGAAGGCAATGACTGATAATGTGTGTGTGTATGATAGAATAAGAAGGTGTGTAATGAATGCAGGAGCATACAGTGGACTTTCTAACCATCACTTGGTGGTGGTGAGAGTCAAGGTTCAAATGAAATGGAGGAATGGAAGAAAGGAATGACATGAGGAAGTATTTCACACAAGGAGTGTGGAAAGGGTACAAGAGGATGGAAAAAAGGCAGAAACTAAGAGAGAAGTGGAGGAGTGATTGGGTAAATGTGATTTGGAGCAGATGAGGGACGTAGAAGGTGTGTGCAAGATATTCACAGAAGAAATCTGTGCGGTATGTAAAGTGGTGTTTGGGGTGAAGAGAAGATGGAAGGGGGTGCAAGGAACAGCATGGTGGAATGAAGAGGTGAGGCAGGCTGTGGCACAAAAGAAGAAAAGGTAGAGTGAGTGGGTGAGTAACGGGTGTGGAGGAAGTTGAGAGACGGAAGAGAGAGTTATGTTGAGAGGAAGAGAGAGGTGAAAAGATTAGTAAGAGTTAGAAGAAAGTGGATGAGGAAGTTAGAAGGAATCTCAGTGTATAGTGGAGGGACTGTAAGAAAATATTCTGGAAAGAGGTAAAGAGAGTTAGACAGAGTGTTAAAGAAGTTGGTCAGGGGATGAAAGATAAAAATGGTAGATTACTAGTGAAAAAAGTGAGCAAATGGAGAGAACACTTTAAGGAATTGTTGAATATGGAGAATGAAAGTAATGCAAAGTATAAGTGGCTGGGGAATGGCTGGGAGAAGGAGGGATGTGAGAAGGGAGGAAGAAATCAGTACTGGTAGGTGGAAGTAGTGGAAGCATTGAAGAAAGTCAAAATGGGGAAAGCCCCAGGAATTGATGGAGAGTGTGGTGAAATGTTGAAGCATGGGGGAGAGATAGTAGTAGAATGGATGTGGAAGCTGTGCAGATTGGCCTGGGAGGAAGGTAAAGTCCCAGAGGATTGGAAGTCAGGTATAAGTATTCCCCTGTAGCTACAAAGGAAAAAGCAGTTTGTGGTAATCACTGGGGCATTTGTCTTCTTAGTGTAATAGGAAAAGTATATGGTAGGATACTTATTGACAGAGTTCAGGAAATAACAGAGGAATTAGTTTGAGAAGAACAGGGTGGTTTTAGGAAGGGAAGGTGTTGTGTAGATCAGATATTCATTCTTAGGTCTTTAGTGGAAAAGTTTCTAGAGAAGGGAAAGAAGTTGTTTGCAGCCTTGATGGATTTGGAAAAAGCACATGACAGGGTGGATAGACAAGGATTGTGGAAAGTACAGTATGAAGAATATATGGAACAGATGGGAAGTTGTTGAATGCTGTGAAGAATATGTATGAGGGTGCTAAGGCTGCAGTGTATGTGGATAGTGAACTGAGTGAATCTTTTAATTTGAAGGTTGAATTGAAACAAGGATGTGTCATGTCTCCATGGTTGTTAAGTCTGTCTATGGATGGGGTTATAAAAGAGATATAAGGTAAGGCAGTGGATGTTGGAGAGAGAGGGCAGTGTGTGGAAACCCTTGTACCGTTGCTTGCAGATGATTCTGTGTTGTTAAGTGAAGACGAAGGGGAGCTGCAAGGCTTGGTGAATGAGTTTGAGAGAGTGTGTAAGAAATGGGATCTAAAGGCAAATGTAGGGAAGAGTAAAGATATGTTCTTCAAAAGAAATGAAGTCACTTAATGTACCGTTCAGTGATGTTGGATGAGGGGGAAATGGAAAATGTGAGTGTGTTTAAGTACTTGGGTAGTGTGGTGAGTCAGGATGGAAATTTAGAGGGTGAAGTGCTTGAAAGGGTACAGCAGGGCAGAAAGGTTGCCAGTTCTTTGGAAGCAGTGATAAGGGACAGGGAAGTGAGCATGAAAGTGGAAAAGTTACTGCATGACAGTATATATATATATAGCATTGAAGCTTGGACCTTGTTGGAGGGACACAAGTCAAGAGTGAGAGCAGTGGAAATGAGCTATTTGAGAGGAGCATGTGGAGTCAAATGGAGAGGGAGACTGACAAATGAGGAAGTGAAGGAGCATTTTGGTGTGGATGTGGATGTGGTAGGAAGTGTTAGGAGAAACACATTTGGGGTTGTTTGGCCATATGGAGAGGATGGAGAGTGAGAGACTGACAAGGAGAGTGTATGTGAGTGAGGTGAAGGGGGGGAGAGGGAGGGGGAGGCTAAGGATGAGACGGAGGGATGGAGTGGAGAGGTATATGAGAGGGCAGTGTGAACTGGGAGCGGGGCAGTGAAATGGTGGGGGACAAGGCAACTTGGAGGCGATTTGTTTGTGCCCACCCCTTACGCGATTAAGGCATCTGGCAATACACAGTTAGATAGACAGACTGGTGTATCCTGGATCCAGTAATGGGATAGATGATGAATGGATAGAAAAGCTGAAAAATTTACATTGGTCCTGCAGTATAAGAGGGATGAGTTGTAACAGTGCATTTAGCACGTTCTGTTCAATCCTGTATTTTTTTTTTTTTATATAATCGTTGCCTTGGGCTATTACAGTAAAAGTCCTCTCATTCGGCATCTGGTCTTGCAGTATTTCCGGTCTTTTGTCGGTTTTCATAACTAGTCCCATTACAAAAGGTCTCTGCTCTTCTGGCACATATGCTAAGCTGATTGGCCAATTTGGTGCTGTTGGCATTACATTTAGCACATTTCATAATAATTAGCACCAATAAATATTGGTAATGGCTACGTGGAATGTAAGAGGAGCAAATGATGAGGTGAAGGAGAGAGAGATTGTCCAGGTGCTTGAGGGTGCAAAAGTGGATGTATGTGGAATGACTGAAACAAAATGGAGAGGAGAAAGTGTGAGAGAATGGCAGTATGGATGGGGTATATGTGCAGGAGTAGGTGAGAATGAGAGGGCAAAGGAAGGAGTATGTATAGTTGTGAGTAAAAGATGGAAGAAGAGCATAAGACAGTATGAATCAGTTGGGTCAAGGATTGTGTGGGTAAAGTTGAAAGTTGGAATACAAATGTGGGCGATTGTGTGTGTGTATGCACCAGTGCAAGATCGTGCTAGGAGAGTGAGAGAAGAGTTCTGGACAAATGTGGAAGTGTGCATGGAAAAGTTTGGAAGGAATGAGAGAATGTTTTTGATCGGTGATATGAATGGTAAAGTAGGGAATGTGAAAGTGGATGGAATAGTTGGTGAGTGGGGTGTGCCTGCTGCAATAGATGAGAATGGGAGTGCGTTAGTGGACATTTGTTCTGGGAGGGGGTTGGTGATAGCCAATACCCTCTTCAGGCATAAAATGATCCACAGGTATACATGGCGAGTGATGAGAAGGGTGGGTGGTGAACTGAATGAAAGGAAGGCAATGATTTATTATGTGTGTGTGGATGAAAGGATGCGAAGATGTGTAATGGATGCAAGGGCTTATAGAGGTTGGGGGAGTGGACTTTCTGACCACTGCTTGTTGGTGGCCAGAATTAGGATACAAGTAAAATGGAGGAACAGAAGAAGGGAAAGACGAGAGGAAGGAGTAGTTGCAAGGAGAGTGGAAAGGTTACAAGAGGATGAGAAAAAGGCAGAGTATAAGAGAGAAGTGGAGGAACGATTGGGCAAATATGAATTGGAGCAGATAGGGGACGTGGAAGGTGTGTGTAGGATATTTACAGAAGAAATATGTGCAGAATGTGATGTGGTGTGTGGGAGGAAGAGAAGACGGAGGGGGGTGCAAGGAACAGCGTGGTGGACTGAAGAGGTGAGACAGGCTGTGACACAAAAGAAGAAAGCATACAATGAATGGATGAGAAATAGGGGCGTGGAAGAAGTTGAGAGGCGGAAGATAGAGTTATATGTAGAAAGAAAGAGAGAGGTGAAAAGATTAGTAAGAGACAGTAAGAAGAGAGTGGATGAGGAATTTGGAAGGAATTTGAGTGTAAAGTGGAGGGACTGTAAGAAGATGTTCTGGAAAGAGGTGAAGAGAGTAAGACGGGGTGGAAGTGAGGTTAGCAGGGGAGTGAAAGATAAAAATGGTAGATTACTAGTGGAGAAGGGAGAAAAAGTGAGCAGATGGAGAGAACACTATAAGGAATTGTTGAACATAGAGGATGGAAGTAATGTGAGTATAAGTGGCTGGGGAATGGCTGGGAGAAGGAGGGAGGTGAGAAGACAGGAAGAAATCAGTAAGATAGAAGTTGTGGAAGCAATGAAGAAAGTCAAAATGGGGAAAGCCCCAGGAATTGATGGAGTGTGTGGTGAAATGCTGAAGCATGGGGGAGAAATAGTAGTAGAATTTTTTTTTTTTTTTTTTTTTTTTTTATGTGTCCGACTCTGGACATAGGCTTCCAGCCTGCTATCAAGGCCCAGCAGTCGTCCTACATACCATACACCTCACATGTCACCACTTCGGCGCTAACACCCACCGTCCTTATTGAATACATGCTAGGGCTGTCTCATACAGGACTGGTGTATTGGTATTAGCGTGGGTATTTTTATGACATGTCGGCGGGTCTTCTGGTAGATCAGTAAAGCCTGATTTAATGAAATTCAAATCCTTAAACTGTTCCCTGCCCCAGCCGGGATTCGAACCTGGGTCCATTAGGACTGCAGGCCATCTCTCTACCGACTGAGCCACCGCCACCGCAGATTGGCCTGGGAGGAAGGTAGAGTCCCGGAGGATTGGAAGTCAGGTATAATTATTCCCTTGTACAAAGGAAAAGGGGAAAAAGAAGTGTGTGGTAATCATAGGGGCATTTGTCTTCTTAGTATAATAGGAAAAGTGTATGGTAGGATACTTATTGACAGAGTTAGAGAAAGAACAGAGGAATTAGTTGGAGAAGAACAGGGAGGCTTTAGGAAGGGAAGAGGTTGTGTAGATCAGATATTCATTCTTAGATCTTTAGTGGAAATGTTTCTAGAGAAGGGAAAGAAGTTGTATGCGGCTTTCATGGATTTGGAGAAAGCATAGGACAGGGTGGATAGACAAGGATTGTGGAAAGTATTAAGAATATATGGAGTAGATGGAAAGTTGTTGAATGCTGTGAAGAGTATGTATGATGATGCTAAGGCTGCAGTGCGTGTGGATGGTGAACTAAGTGAATTTTTCTCTTTGGAAGTTGGGTTGAAACAGGGATGTGTCATGTCTCCATGGTTGTTCAATCTGTTCATGGATGGGGTAATAAAAGAGGTACAAGGTAGGGTAGTGGATGTTGGAGTGGCCCTGGTGAGAGAGGATAGTGTTTGGAAACTCCCTGTACTGTTGTTTGCAGATGATACTGTGTTGTTGAGTGAAGACGAAGGGGAGCTGCAAGGCTTGGTGGATGAGTTTGGGAGAGTGTGCAAGAAACGGAATCTAAAGGTGAATGTAGGGAAGAGTAAAGTGATGGTCTTTGAGAGAGGTGAAGTCAGTGAATGTACAGCGAGGTTGGATGGTGAGGAATTGGAAAATGTGAGTACGTTTAAGTACTTGGGTAGTGTGATGAGTAAGGATGGAGATTTGGAGGGTGAAGTGCTTGAAAGGGTAGAGCAGGGAAGAAAGGATTGCTGGGTCTTTGAAAGCAGTGATAAGAAACAGGGAAGTGAGCATGGAAGTGAAAAAGTTACTACATGACAGTATTGTGATACCAACTCTAACGTATGGAAATGAAGCTTGGACATTGTTGGAAGGACACAAGTCAAGAGTGAGAGCAGTGGAAATGAGTTATTTAAGAGGAGCCTGTGGAGTCACATGGAGAGACAGGCTGACGAATTAGGATATAAAGGAGCGTTGTGGTGTGGATGTGGATGTGATAGGAAGTGTTATGAGGAACACACTGAGGTGGTTTGGCCATGTGGAGAGGATGGAGGTTGAAAGACTGATGAAGAGAGTGTATGTGAGTGAGGTGGAGGGGGGAAGAGGGAGGGGAGGCCGAGGATGAGATGGAGAGATGGGGTGGAGAGGTATATGAGAGAGGGGGATGTGAGTTGGGAGCAGGGCAGTGAAATGGCGGGGGACAGGACGACGTGGAGGCGATTTGTTTGTGGCCACCCCAAACGGGATTGAGGCGTCTGGCAATAGAGAGAGAGAAATATTAGATTTTCTTCTCTACCTAGTACATTTTGAAGTCAAATTCAGCGCGAAAGTTTGAACACTTCACTTATAGCATAGCGTTTTTTAAAGTTGAGCTTAGCGTTTTTGAAGATTTCTGCTTGCCAACACTGCATGTGCCATAGGCCATCATGACTCATGAGTGTCTGGCATTGTGAGCGGGCCCTTCCGAACGTTTGGAAACTTTGTCGTGCTATTTTACGGTTATCCTTTCGTTCTCATGTTGCACTATGACCTCTGCCAGTGGAAAGCCTACTGGTGCTGTGAAAAACAACCCCAAAGGTGCTGACTGTCACCAAGATTGAATTAGTGAAAAAATTGGAGGCGGGTGTTCCTAGGAGGAAAATGAAAGATTTTAGTGTGAGCTCTTGCACGATATACTGTACAACCTTAAGAAACAGAAGGCCAATTTAGTGCCTAGGGTTGACCAATAATACTTACTGGACACTGTGATTGCACTGGGGTGACCAACCATGATTGCTGGAAACCTTTTGGCAGGTTTTCTCAGTACAAGGAGGCCCTGATAAACGAAAGGGTTAGGTACCTTTAAAATCTTTTGTATATTAATTTTTCGTATATTGAAGCATTTTTCCCCATAAGAAACTTAAGAAAATGAGGAGATGCATTCCAGGAGTCGCCCCAAAACTTTCAACTAACTACTCTGTACTGTACCAGGTTGGTTGTAAACTCTTAAATGTACATTAGAAATGTTAATCATTTCTCTCTAACCAGCCCCAGATCTCCATGGCATGTTCTTGAATAAGCATAAGAGAGAGAGGAATCCTCTTCTGCTGACAGTCCTCCATCCACATTAACAACAGCTGTTCCATTTTCTCCATCCTTCTGCTTCATGTCCATGTGGCCTGGCAAGCAGCAGGTGAGCTTGAAAAAGAGCTTGCCATCTTCTTGTACAGCTCTTTCTTCTTCGTAACTGTACCAACAGTGGACAAGGATAAGCCCATGGCACGCCCAATCTCACTCATGCCCTGGCCTTCCTCGTGCCTCTTGATAATTTCGAGCATGCCACAAGCGTCAGGGTCCGCTGTTGCTTCTTCTTGAGAAGCTCCACAGAAGATGATGATGAAGGTGAAGGACGCTTGGGTGGCATGATGCGAGATGCTAAAGATGCGAAAGCATCTCAGAGTACAGAAGGCATGCATTACACAGCCGGGGAGCGGGAACAGACTGGGACGAAGTGGAGGTAGTTACTTGCCTTGCTATACACAGTAGTGGCTCTGCGGTCGGTCACACACCTAATATGAACCATTTTCTCATAGCGCTTTTCATACTATCGAAGTATATGCCTTTCGTATAGGGGAATTTGTCCAAAATTTTTCACTTTCGTACCTTCAAATTTTTGTATATTGGGGCTTCGTATATCGGGGACCCCCTGTAATTTGGCAGTATCTGCTCCTTCAGCACCTGCTTGGTCCTGAAGATGCCGCATGAGAAGACTTTTACTGTACAGTACAGTATATTGAATGTAATGGAGGTATCTGGCGGTAGAGGGATTAATGAAAGTTATATCTACCATCTAGTGTGAATAATTTTATCTTAGGATGAATACTGTGCAGTGATCTGGAGGTGACAAGAACTAACCGTGTACTGTATTACTGTGCATCATCAAACTGAAATACAGGTATACCTCGATATGTGATACCCTGGCTAAATGATAGGGGTAGAAATACCACCATACCCCACCTAATACTGGCCCAACCCCGGTTTGACGATGGGTTTTGATTTTTTTGTACTGATTTTAATGATATTTTAGACTAAAATAGTGTGTTTAGGTTGATTTATAAACTTCTTAGACTTAGATTACTGTAATGTGTTTTAGCCATAGGTGGGGTGAACATTGTCATTTTGGGGTACAGTGTACCAAGTTTGGTTTTTTCCAGACTTATATTTGACGATGTTCAGATTTTATTTGTTGGTTTTAGTGAGTTATTTACAGGTGTTAGTCTTAGGAAACTCAAGGCTTAAAAACACATCCCTATATTACATGTTAAATCTACCCCGAGATACGATACCCCGCCTGACGGTGGGTTTTTACTTAACCAATTACATCATTAAACCGGGGTATACCAGTAAATACTCCTTTCACCATGATAGTTTATTCATGCCGTCACCGGATTATTTTACTCAGTGTTGTTTTCTCTTTCTTTTCCATGGAGAGACCAGACGAAGCCCTTATTAACTCCTTCATTAAAAGAGGCATCATTGTAGTAAAGAGGTTAACCACTTCACTCCTGTGCAGTATTTTTAATGTTATTCTTTCTGCTGTCAGACAATTTTATGTATTGTAGCTTATGAGAAACTTTTTGAACTAGGGAAGTTAGGTACAGCCTTCATTAACATGTTCAGTTCTAGTGATCTTTCCAAAGTTGAATAAAATTGTCTAGAGGTTAGAATATTATGTCACTGTTGCTGTCATGTCTGCGTTGTGTGTAACCTGTCAGTACAGTATTTCTTGTGGGAAGTACAGAAATTGCTAAGTCATGAATTACAAAATTAGCTACATTAGGCTATAAAATCACTCCTTACTTCAAACATTGTTATGATATTGCTATCATTTATGAGGTATTTTTAAGCTACCAGTATAGTATTTCTCATTAAAACTATAGAAAATTAATAAATGGTAAAGCAACTTTCTTACAATAGGCTGTACATTCACGTACAGTACAGTCTAGGCTGTATGCAGAAAAAAAATGCAGCTTTAAGTGAGACATGCTTCTTGTTCATACCTGATGGGTTGGTGGACAGGTTATTAGTAGGTAGTGGCGACCATCATCCAGTTACTTGATGTAGTGCTGCCTACCTCTTCCTTTGTCATTATCATTTGTTTTCTGTGTCTTCCCTCCTCTCTTCCTATTTCACCCATCCTCCTGTCACTTTTTATTACTCCTCTTTCCACTTCAGGTGGTTCTGCAGTGAGTGGTAAGTCTAATGGTTTCCTGTACCCAGGAAATCACTTGTGATGCTGGGGGGTAACCATATAAACAAATACCAGTGATGTGGAGCCTACTGTGGTGCCTCTGTTACTTGGTTGGAGAGATGCAAATGTGACATCTATCTGGGAACCAAACATTCACACTCTTCCTTGTGCCTTGCTGTGGCAAAGTGCTGTTTGCCACAAGAGAAAATCTGTTGACTGCATGGGATGACCCTGCAGGGATGATTCCTTGCCTGTGGTTGATGAGTTAATAGCCTTTAAAACAGTTATTTCTGGCATTAGAATAACTTTATGATAAATTGTGAGCAACTTTAGATGAAAATAAGTTTAATTCATCATGAAAAGTAAGTGTTAATTTATCTGCAAATTAAAAAATCAAAGTGAAAAGGCTATAAACATGAATTTAAGTGTATGATCAAGTGTGAAGGTGAAATTACCTATGTTCCTTGGGAAGTTATTGCAGTGGTTTCAGTAATGAGGTTTGACTGCAGTAGTTACAGTATTTTCAGATTTATGATTCATTGCCAAGCTATTAAACAATTAATTTTTGTTTAGGTAAAATGATTCTGAGAAGGAACAAACTAGTGTCGGTAATTGATTCTCCCTAGTGTATGTGTGTATTGTATTATAAAATTGTATTATACAGGATTTGAGCTAAGCACACATTGTCCTGTCTCTTTTCTACAAATATTTATTATCCAATCTAGATTTAAACACATGGATGCTCTCTGCATGTGCCACCTCTCCCTCTAAATTATTCCAGTTGTTTATAGTTTTGCTTGAAGAACTAAATTTCATTACATCACTGAGGCATCGATTCTTCTTCAGCTTGAATTCATGTCCTCTTGTTCTTCCGTCATCTTTCACAAAGGGGTCCTCTCTGTCCACTTATTCTGTTCCTCTTATTCCACAGAACATTGCAATCAAATCTCCCCTCTCTCTTCTTCTTCAGCTTGAATTCATGTCCTTTTGTTCTTCCATCATCTCTCACAAAGGGGTCCTCTCTGTCCACTCATTCTGTTCCTCTTATTCCTCTAAACATTGCAATCAAATCTCCCCTCTCTCTTCTCTTGTCTGTCTCAGGGTTGGCAGTCTCAACTTTTCTAATCTCTCCATACAACTCCTTCAAACTTGATGCCAGTTTTGTGGCTATCCTTTGTATTCATTCTAGTTTCCTGGTATGCTTTTTCATGTGTGGTGACCATATCACTACTGAATATTCCAGTCTCGGTCTTATCATGGTCTTTATTAACTCAGCATCTACTATATTCATCCATATAAATAAATGCCACTCTTATGTTGGTCAGTAGCCAGTAAGTTCCTCCAGTAATCCTGTGTATGTGTTTCTCTGGCAATAGGTTATCCTGTATAACCACACCAAGGTCCTATTCTTTTTTTTGCCTTCCTTATTATGTCATCCCCCATTTTGTACACATACCGTAGTCTCTTATCACTGACTTCCATTTCCAATACAAGACATTTATTATTATTGACATTCATGATTTAGTGCAGCTTTTGGGTTCCTGCCCTTTCCTCACTTCCTTCCCTCTTTTCTTTCTTCCTTGTTTGTCTTTCTTTCCTTCATTCTTTCCTCTTCTTTCTGTCTACAGGTGACTCTACACTAAATGACAAGCCAAATGATTTCCTGTACATCAGGAAACCATTTAGTACGCTTGGTGGTAACCTTGAAGCTCTGTCTCTTCGCCACACTATTGCATCTTTATCTCTTTTCTGTTGCTACTTCAATGGTCACTGCTGCTCTGAACTGTCTGCTTGCACCACTCCACCTCTGTGACAGGTGCATAGCACCCGTCTAGCAACAAACTCTTATCCCTTTTCTATCCAGCTCTTGAATGCAGGCGTTATCTGTTACTCCCAGTCCTCCATTTATGCAATAGGCCATCTCTGGAACTGTCTCCCTCTGTCTCTATTTCCTACTTTCTCTGATCTTCAGTCTTTCAGACATGGTGTGTCCAGGCATCTCGAAATGAAGGGATCTTGAATTTGGCTCTTTTTTTTTTTTTTTTTTAAAGAACATTTGCTGGCTCCTGGCCTTTGTTCCTCCTTCCTTGCATGGGAAAAAAAAAAAAAAAAAAAAAAAAAAAACGGTATCTAGACATAATAAAGGAATACCTCAATATACGATACCCTCAGACGCGATACCCCTGCTTAACGATGGGGGTAGATATACCACCACACCCCACGTAATGATGGCCAAACCCCAGTTTAACGATGGGTTTTGATTTTTTTTTTTTACCAATTTTGATGAAATTTTAGACTAAAGTTGTGTGTTTAGGTTGATTATAAACTGTATTTAGACTTAGAGTAATGTATTTTAGCCATAGATGAGGTGAACATTGTCATTTTGGGATACAGTTTACTAAGGTTGATTTTTTTCAGACTTATATTTGACGATTTTCAGGTTTTATTTGTTGGTTATAGTGAGTCATTTACAGGTGTTAGGCTTAGGTTAGCTTCCTCGACACTGTTAGGCCATTTAGATTGGCTTTAAACTTGTTTTTGGGTTCATTTGGGTGGTTTTTGGGCTTGGTTTGGGGGGAAACCCAAGGCTGATAAACGCTCCATATTACTTTACACGTTAAAAGTACCCCGATATACGATACCCCGCCTAATGGTGGGGTTTTACCTAACCACTTACATTGTTAAACCAAGGTATGCCTGTATATATATATATATATATATGGAAAGTTTTTAATGCTCCAGCCAAGAATCGAACTTGAGACCTCTAGATAGAAGTCAGGCACTGTTACCGCTACAACATGGCATGATTTGTGGCTGGAGCGTTAAAATCTTTCCACATATGGACACACATGTAATGTGTGTTTCTCAAACACACACACACACACAAATATATATATATACTGTATATATATATATATACTCACCATCCACTCACTTGATGTAGTGCTGCTGTTGGGTGTCTGCCCTTTCCACTCCTCCATCCTTCTTTCCTTCCATCCTCTTCTGTCTTTCTTTCCTTCATTCTTTCCTTGTCCTTCTGCCTGCGGGTGGCTTTACACTCCCACTTCTGTCTTTCTTTCCTTCGTTCTTTCCAGTTCCTTCTGCCTGTGGGTGACTCTACACTGAGTGACAAGACAAATGGTTTCCTGAACACCAGGAAGCCATTTACTACACTGGGTGGTAACCTTATAACCAAATTTTGGCACGTGGTGGTTTAGTGGGTAATTATTGCACTCCAATTGGATTGAGCCGTTGAATGTTTATATCCAAGGGGTGGTTGGGGTTGATTGCTCATGTAATGCTACTCAGGGATGAGTGAGACTGGTCACTCTCTTCTTAATTGTCGGGACCAGCTGCCTAGCCCCGGGCTCCTACGCTCCTCATGGGGCAATGTAGAATTGGATGATGGATATATATATATATATATATATATATTACAGTAGTATTGTGGTGTGTTTTTAAGGTTGGGGTCACCACTGTAGCGTTTTAGTTATGGGGAATATTTTACTAGGGGCTGCACTAAGGCAAATGGTAAGGATAGATAAACCCAAAAATGCTGGGAAGAAACAGGCAGGGGAGTGATTATTGACTTGGAACAATACAGAGTACTGCATGATTTCAAAATAGGACAAGGTCATTACATTACAGCATGTGTGGATCAATTACATGGATAAAATAGTCACAGACTACAAATATGAGTGATGAATTTAATGAGAAATGGGAGTACTGGGCTGTTGTGTTTATGTGTATTGTATATGCAAAGTTGTACCGCATGGCCAGATTTTACCAGAAGTGACAGAGAGCAAGGCAGGTAGTAGCCGTGAGAAGTTGGGAGTGGAAAGAAGGCCGAAGCTAGGTCGCCCACTCGGTTTTAAGCCCCCTAATGAGGTGGGCGGAGCACCGGTAAGCCTAAGTCACCTGAATATTCAAATTCGATTGGTTTAGGCACCACTACAGGCGAGAAGGGAAGAGGAATTGAATTTTATTGGTAGCGGCACCAATAGTGATGCAGATTCTGAGAACAAGGTGTGGAAAAAGCCATGAGGGAAGGAGACTACATGTGTAGGTGAAATGAGGAAAAAACCACTTAGGAAGGAAACCACGTATGTAGATGAAATGCAAATACTGTAGCACAATATTTTGTGGTGTAATATTTGCCACAGCACTCCCCCTCCCCCCTGTCCATTTTATGGCAACAAAATGGGAAGAAAAGAGAGAGAGAACAAAATATGAATAGGGTACAAGGTATATAAAAAAATATATATATATACGTATATATGCCATTTTCACAGTGAGAGAACATTTGAAAGTGGTTTGGATGCGGTAATTACAAATATTAGTTGTGATATACAGGAGAGTTTCTAATGACAAGTCCATTCCTTGGCTGTGTGTGATGGAGGGGGATGACAGTGAACTAAGGTATAGTAGCTGGGCATAACTTTCTGTACAAAAATTTGACTAGTGCTTAGTTATGATGAACGAACAAATGAGAGAGTTATGCCCGCCTTTACAATTGAGCTCATATATGAGGTAGCATACACACAATAACAATTCTGCACCATACGAATGCAACGTAGGTATGATGACTGGGAGTGTCTGTGGTTTTTGGTATCAGATTATGCTGGAGTGTAAAATTGTGGTGGTTTGCTGAGGCGGCCTGATTGTGTGTAGGTAAATGTGATAGTTATTGATGTAGTTTGTAGAGTTGTGGTCAGTGGTGGAGGGATTACGGGAACGATGGGTGTTGATGGATGAGGGGTATTGACTGGGGGAGGGGTGGGGACTGGTGGGGAAGAGTGTGGGGTAGGATCGCCTGATGTTGATGGAGAGGGTGGGTTAGGGTTAAGGACTGGGTAAGGGGCGGGAGCTGGGGTTGACGGAGAAGGTGGATGAGGTGTAAGGACGGGGTGGGGGAGTAAGGTGGGTGGGGGAGAAAGGTGAGAGGTAGGATCATGTGAGGTTGACAGAGAGGGTGGATTAGTGGTAGTATGGTTAGTGCTGGAGGTCGGGTTTGTGGATGGTAGTATGGGTGGTGGTGAGGGAGTGTTTGCGTCAGTGGTAGAGGTGTGCTTGTTTGCACGACGCCTGAGTTGGGGAGTGGTGATGACAGGTAGTGGAGGGTATGAATTGACAAAGGGGATGGTGTGTGTGTGTGTGTGTGTGTGTGTGTGTGTGTGTATGTGTATGTGTGTGTGTGTGTGTGTGTGTGTGTGTGGGTGGGTGGGTGGTGCATGTAGGTGTTGGTGCTGGGATATGAGGTGTTGGTTGTGGGTGTGTTGTTGGTGGGCTGGCAAGGTTGGAGGATGACGTGTGGGGTGTTGTCTGTGACTTGGGTTTGTGGTGTGGCCAGTTTGACTCTGTAGAGATTGTGGATGGTTTCCCGTGTTTGTATATTGTGACTGTCTTGTATGAGTTTGTGATCACAGGGTATGGGCCTTCGTATGGGGTTTGGAGTGGTGATGTGCATTGACCCCTCCTCACAAAGACCTGTTCGGAGTCTGGTAGGGAGTGCGGGATGAACGTCGTCTGGTGCTGGCGAGAATGAGGAGGGGTTGGTCGTAGTGCCTGCATTGCCTGCTGAGCTCTGGGAGGAAAACCAGGGCCAGCGTGCCTGGTTGTGGGGCGAACTGCCCCAGTAGCCTCAAGTTTTCCCCGTACATTAGCTCCGCCGGGGAATTCTCGATGTCCTCCTCCACGACCCTCAAGTTTAGGAGGAGGATTGGCAGCACGGCCACCCAATTCACTGGGTGGGGAAGTGCCCTCAGTGCTTCCTTCAGGCGACGATGGCAGCGCTTAATCATCCCGTTTGCCTGAGGGTGATATGCGTAGGTTCTGTGGTGTTTAGTACCCAGGAAGTCCATTAGGTCCTGCCAGGCCCGAGTCGAATTAGGGGCCTTGGTCTGTGATGATGATCTGCGGGGTGCCAAAATGAGCGACCAAGGATGTCAGGAAGTGATATGCCACACGGTCAGTCATAGCGTCCAGCAGGGGCGTGGCCGCTACCCACCTTGTCGCTCTGTCTATTCACGTTAAGATATAGCGGTTACCCCTAGATTCGGGAAGGGGGCTGAGGATGTCAGTGTGGACTGTGAGGAAACGTTGAGTTGGTGTGGGTAGCGGTTGAAGTGGTGTCTTGGTGTGGCGATGCAATTTTGCTGACTGACACGCCACACATGCTTGGACCCAGTTGGTGGTGTCACGCCTCATCCCTGGCCATACCACTCGCTGGTTAAGTAAGCTGTGCGTGCCGCGAATGCCTGTGTGCGCCATCTCGTGGTAATGACTAAAGACTTGCCTTCGGAATTTTTGGGGAATATAGGGCCGTGTTGTCCCGCAGGATATTTCACCCCAGAGTTTCCGGGGTTGCAGTTGAAGTGAGGTCGTGGACTGCAGCAGTTCTTGGAGTTCTTGATCATCCTCCTGCTCCCGGGCCAAGGCTGCATGGCCAAGTGGGGGTAGTCTCGGGCCTACAGCCGAAACTCGATGGGACAGGGACCATATCGTGGCTTTGGGTGTGCTAATCCTGAGGGAGCGTTTGGTGTGTGTGGCAGGAGACACTACTGGGACTGTCTCCCACTTTATGCGTTTCCCGAGAATATGCAGGGTGGTGCACATCGTCTGGCTTCCATGCCAAAGTGCTTGTGATATGTACACAACACAAAATCGTCCCTTGCTGTTTGGGGATTAGCATTACGACCACGGTTCACTGGGGGGACACTGTTGGAACACTGAGGGGCTGGGGAATGATTTTCAACATTGGGGGTCTGAGTGGTGAAGCCACTTATTTTACTTTCCAGCTTGTCTATTCTATTTGTTAAATTTGTTAACAAGGTACACAGCTCTGACATGGAACTGTTTTTGTTAGCTACACTGTACACTAACACCACTGTTTCACTGGGGGCTATGACAGGGGAAAGAGAGGAGTGTGCACGTAGTGGGTGGTTGGCGTAATGCTGCTGAGTTTCATATAGAATGTCCGCCCCCTCGATGAACTCGGCAAGGGACATGCCAGGGGCCAGGGATGCTAGGTGGAGTTGGAAGTCTGGTGGCATGAGCTGGAGGAGTTGGTGTTGGAGGACGTCATCTGATAGGGTCACCCCAGCTGCCGTGAGAGTGGATTGAATGTGGGCAAGGAGGGCCGAGGGACGTTGCTGTTGGGAGCAAATTGCATCCAGCTCCATTAGCAGTGCCTGCTTTGATTTGCCCAGGGCCCTCAGCAAACTCTCCTTCAGGGTTTTATACTTTTGCCCTGTAGGTGGTTTAGGGAGTACGTCGTGTACAAGGGCAGCTACTTGAGTTGGAAGAGTGCGGACAACTGCTCTGAATTTGTCATCATCACTGGTATCGCCAGGCCACGCAGCATCAACTCGTGTAAACCACGTGTTAATATCATACGTGAATGTAGGAAAGGATAGACGATGTGTGGTAAGGTCTTCGTGTTCTTTATACACTCCGGGAAGTCACCACTGTGGCGTGTTTTTAAGGTTGAGGTCACCACTGTAGCATTTTAGTTATGGGGAATATTTTACTAGGGGCTACACCAAGGCAGATGGTAAGGATAGATAAACACAATTGTCTATCTATCTATCTATCTATCTATTGCCAGATGCCTCAGTCCCGTTCGGGGTGGCCACAAACAAATCGCCTCCACGTCGCCCTGTCCCCCGCCATTTCACTGCCCTGCTCCCAACTCACACCCCCCTCTTTCATGGACCTCTCCACCCCATCCCTCCATCTCATCCTTGACCTCCTCTCCCTCTCCCCCCCTCCACCTCACTCACATACACTCTCTTCGTCAGTCTTTCACCCTCCATCCTCTCCACATGGCCAAACCACCTCAGTGTATTCCTCCTAACGCTTCCATTCACATCCACATCCACACCACAATGCTCCTTTATATCCTCATTTGTCAACCTGTCTCTCCATGTGACTCCACAGGCTCCTCTTAACTAACTCATTTCCACTGCTCTCACTCTTGACTTATGCCCTTCCAACAATGTCCAAGCTTCACTTCCATACATTAGAGTTGGTATCACAATACTGTCATCGTTTTCGTTTTCATTTTTAAAGGCTCCAACATGCTTGCATGTGTCGGCCTTGGTCACCTAATGGCGGCTCTCCATGCTGCACGATCCATTGCAGCCTCCCTGTTCAGTCTCTTAACCCTGAGGTCACACTTAATGACCTCGTCCCATGCCTTTCTCAGTCTACCTCTCATAACCCCACCCCCAATATTAACACTTCTCACCTTCCTCACCCAATTATCATCCCCCATCCTCTCCACATGTCCAAACCATCTCAATCTACCTCTCCTTATCACAACACCAATACACTCCAGTCCCATCCTACCTCTCAACTCTTCCATCGTAAACCCAGCCCCTCCAGGCCTTGGATGCAGGGACGCACTGCACATCCACCTAATCATTGTCATTTCTGTACGTCTGAGCCGGCGAATATCTTCCTCCTTCACTGCCCAGGTCTCACTACCATACAGCATTACACTCCTAACACATGCTGCATACAAAGACCCCTTAGCACACAGGGAGAGTCCTCTCAATGTCAGGAGAGGCAAGAGCTCCCTGAACTTCTTCCAACCACTTCTCACCCTAGCCACAGAGCTAGCTCCAGCCCCACCTCCAGCACACAACATGTCTCCCAAATAACAAAACTCTTTCACACACTCAAGAGATTCACCAGCAAGTTCAATCCTTTCACGTCTAACAAGCTCCACCTGCTCACCCTAACACACCATACACATAAAATCAGCATTATCTCGCAGTCTACCTCTGATACCACTACATCTCTTATGCACCCATTTATCACAAACACTGCACAAGATAGAATTACTTCCCACACCCTTGTGGCAAACTGCACATGGCCACTCTCCCTCGTCTTTGACAGTACCGCCACCAACCCTAGATATCATCACTTTTGTTTTATCTGCATTTACTCTTAAGCCCTTGTGCCCCATACCATCTCTCCACTTCCTAAACCTTTCCTCCACCTCCCTTTCGTTCTCTACAATCAACACCAAATCATCAGCATACAACAACTCCCATGGGAGTCCATTTCTAAAGTCATGTGAAAGGGTTTCAAGTACCATGATAAACAACATGGGACTCAAGACTGACCCCTGATGCACACCAACATTCATGGAAAACTCATCACTCAAATCTCCATTCACTCTTACCTGGGTGTGAGCACCCACATACATAGCCATAACCACCCTGACCAGCCACTCCTCCAAGCCAAGCTTTCTCATTGCCCTCTTCGCCACCTCTCTAGAGACTCTGTCAAAGGTCTTTTCCAAATCAATAAAAACAAAATAAAGATCCCTTCTCCTACCAATATATATTTCCTGAAGCTGTCGAACAATGAATATAACATCATTGGTCCCCCTACTTGGCATAAACCCAAACTGCATCTCATCAATATTCACTCTTTCTCTAATCATACCTTCTAAAACTCTCTCCATTACCTTCATTATCTGATCTAAAAGCTTTATACCTCTATAATTTCCTCTTTCCAGGGCATCACCCTTCCCTTTATACACATTTACAATTACACTCTTCAGCCAATCATCTGGGACAACACACTCATAAATAATCCTATTTATCAGGTCAGTGACTAACCTCACCCCTTTATTGCCTGAGGCCTTCAACATTTTGGCAGTCAACCCAGACACACCTGCTGCCTTCCCCACCTTCATCCTGCCTATTGCCTCACTCACAGTAACAGCATCAATCAAAGGCCAAGGGCCAGACACTAGATCTGCTGGCTCCAAACCTTCCCTGTCCCAGTCAGACTCCTCATTCAACAACCGGTTATAATGCTCTCTCCATGCATCTTTAATATCATCACTGTTCACCACTACCCTTCCTTCATCATTCTTCACACACTGCTCACCTATAATATCCTGATTATCCCTCTTCACCTGACCTGCCACCCTAAATATCATATTTTTCCTTTCCCCATGATTTAGGTTATCAAGTAATAGTCTTTGTGACTCAGACTTTGCCCTGTATACCTCTCTTCTAGCCCTTCGCTTGGCAGCCAAATATTCCTCTTTGCTACCACCCTTCTTCCATTCTCGGAAAAGCCTTCTTTTCTCCTTAACTGCAGCTTCTACACCCTCATCCCACCACCAAGTTACTTTATGTCTTGGTGGTCCTCTTGTCCAACCGCATGTTACTGTCATGTAGTAACTTTTTCACTTCCATGCTCACTTCCCTGTTTCTTATCATTGCTTTCAAGGAACCAGCAACCTTTCTTCCCTGCTGTACCTTTTCAAGCACTTCACCCTCCAAACCTCCATTCTTACTCATCACACTACCCAAGTAGTAATCACTCCAATATCCGACGTAATAGAGCCATAGGTAGGTCCGGATATTGGTTCTGTCCGGATATTGGGTCCCAGCTTATGGACTTGTACTTATGGACCCTAACTCAGAGAAACACCTATACAACTCCCTCTGGACATGCATAGCACCTATTTAAGACCCAAATCACACCAATAAGGCATATAAATGACTGAAATAAATGCAAAAGAAACATAAAATGAGGGTTTAGAAGTATGTTCATACAATAATAAACATTCTGATGACTGGCTCCTGGACTGGTACTTATGGACCCTAACCTAGCCTAACTCAGAAAAACACCTTCCTACTGCACATGCATAGCTCCTAACACCCTATTCACACCAATAAAGGACATTAAAGAGTGAAATGAGGTAAGTATAGTATGGAAAAAAGTACAGTATGAAACATTCTTATGTTCGGATAGTGGGGATGTTC
This sequence comes from Coenobita brevimanus, assembly GCF_032717465.1. Lineage (NCBI taxonomy): Eukaryota > Metazoa > Arthropoda > Malacostraca > Decapoda > Coenobitidae > Coenobita > Coenobita brevimanus. The sequence continues at coordinate 7,928,168 of NC_137030.1, read as the reverse complement.
GGATATTGGGCGTCCGGATATTAGAGTGATTACTGTACTTAAATGTACTCACATTTTCCAATTCCTCACCATCCAACCTCACTTTACATTCACTGACTTCACCTCTCTCAAAGACCATCACTTTACTCTTCCCCACATTCACCTTTAGATTCCGTTTCTTACACACTCTCCCAAACTCATCCACCAAGCCTTGCAGCTCCCCTTCGTCTTCATTCAACAACACAGTACAGGTCTCCCTCGTTTTACGTGGTATCGTTTTACGATATTTCGCATTTACGATCCTTCTTCTTTAGTACCAAGTGTTCATTTTACGATTTAGCTCCCTCGCATTTACGATTGGACGTGTGGAAATCCTGCACTCACAGGCAGATCAGCTGAGAGATGTGTGGCATACCCACCCCACCCACACAGTTTCCCGCACTTTTGACAGTCTCACCCGCGTGCTTGTTCAGCATACAACCTCTGTGCATCTGTGTGCATCAGTGCCCATGATATTACTATTTCTCCTGTTCTTCATATTTTGCACCCCTAGTGCCACCACCGTGATGTCTTGTAAACGCCCTGCAACATCTGGTGCTGGTGATATGAAGCCAAAGAAAGCAAGAACGTCCTTAACCCTGGAGTCTAAGCTTAATATTGTGAAGCAGCACGAAGCAGGTGAGGGGGAAAACTCCATTGCTCATTCCATGAGTCTTGCACAGTCAACTGTATCGACTGTTATAAAGAATGCTGTCAACATTAACCCCTTAACCGCGGGGCGTCACTTTCGTGACGCTTGGGAGCAAGGGATCATACCGCGGGGCGTCGCTTTTGTGATTCTGTCTTATTTTGAATTCACCCGGGCTTCCAAGTGGGGGCTTGTATCATCTATCAGTACTGCCAATGTCCAACACAAGTCAGCACTCCTAATCTCATCTGTACTCCCATCCATTATTGACAATTTAGCCATTTCTCCCCGTTCTTGACTCCCCTCCCTACCCCCCCCTCCATTACCCTATCCTCTCGCCTGCCCGGCCGTGCTACACTAAGTAAATCTTCCCTGGAATTTTTCACTGATTTCATTCATTGAAATAAGCCCTATGCCCTATTCTTATACCAAATAATATATACAAGAAAGAAGTAAGGTAAGTGAGAGTGCCATACACCTGGAATTGGCTAATTATCACCTGACAACACCTCATGTGCACTCATTCGCTAATTTTCGCAGTTTATTTCCCCTTGAAAGATGCCGTATAATCTATTTTCGTAATAAATATACATATAAGGAGGGAAGGGAGAAGCCTAAGTGATATTTACATTCACCTGGAACTACCTAATTTATATTGTCTAGATTTCCTGCCAATCATTTCACTGCTATATATTAGCTGCTGTCAAGAGGCTAACATTGGCAATAATGCATTTCCCTAGTTGGGCCACCACCCCGGCCCACCCTTATCAGTTCACTCTCATCTTCCAATGTGAAGGTACATCTGTTTGCTCTTGCTAACTTCAGGGACTTTTCACCCCCATGCAAAGGGCCCTGTGACCTTTACCCCCTACTAAACCTCGTGTGGAAAGAGGTAAAGGGCTGACAATTGATAAAAGAGTGACTACGATCTTTCTATTGAGTAAAACAGTGCAAGTGGAGTTGTAAATAATGTGTAAATAATGTGTAAACAGCAAGTGAAAGTAATGAACGTAAATATATGTGAACAGTGGAAAATAGTCTTATAAGTTACTTCAAGTGACAGTTCATAACACAGTGTAAATAAAATAGAAATGTAAATAATGTAAATAAAATAGAGAATGTAAATAGAAATGTAAATGAGTAGTATTATAAGAATACGAGTATATACCCTAGGAGTAATGAAAGTGAAAGTTTCACTCTAGCATATCTGAATACTATGAGTTATGAGAGTGAAGATGAAAGTGACATTCACTCTCAATGCTAGTATACAGGACGAGAAAGTGAATGCTACGCATTTTACTGAAAGAAATTGAATCCCTACAGTGACAATAAACTAATACTACTGAAGGAAACTTATGGATAAAGACTGTAGATATATATAAGTGTTATATAGTAATAGAAATATAAAGTGTGAGGGGTTTTATGAATAATAAATGACAAAGTACCAAGAGCGAACTAGCGCAAGTGCGACGGTCAGACGCGCTCATAATTTTCATTGCTTTCAGAGTGTTTTTTTTTTTTTTGGAGTATGGATCCCAAACTACTTGAAAATCATAGAGTAGTGTTTATAGTGTTAATATCTGTCTGTGGTAATCATATTATGGGTTGTCGGGAAGTGTAAAGTGGAGACTTTGTTACCCAACTTCAGAGGTCTCCACAAGTCCTACGGTAACCGACGAAGGCTCAACAAACATTCCAGGAGAAAGCTGAAGGTATGTGCCATAAGCATATGTAATTTTAATATTCTAGGACCAATAACTGATTTTTGGCAAATATTTTTTGAGAGTCTGTCGGAGCCCGAATAACCCCGAAGCTCACGCAAAACATTGGTAAACATGCCCGTGGTGTAGGGGTTAAGAAAGCTGGGGAGACAAGCACGACTCTACAGTACATAAAACATCATCATTATTATTGCATATTAGATCATCTGGGTTCCTTATACACGAGTCCAGGAACACATCCCTATTGATCCTATTAAACCTTAATTTCGCTTTACGATATTTCGGTTTACAATTGCCTTTCTAGGAACGCATACCAATCGTAAAACGAGGGAGGCCAGTATCATCTGCAAACGACAATACAGGGAGTTTCCAAACATTACCCTCTCTCACTAGGGCCACTCCAACATCCACTACCCTACCTTGTACCTCGTTTATTACCCCATCCATGTACAGATTGAACAACCATGGAGACATGACACATCCCTGTTTCAACCCAACCTTCAATGAGAAAAATTCACTCAGTTCACCATCCACACGCACTGCAGCCTTAGCACCATCATACATACTCTTCACAGCCTTCAGCAACTTCCCATCTACTCCTTATGTTCTTAATACTTTCCACAATCATTATCTATCCACCCTGACTTACCTATCTATCTATCTATCTATCTATCTACTTATTTATCTATTTATCTGTTTATACCCTGACTTATGCTTTCTCCAAATCTATGAAAGCCGCATACAACTTCTTTCCCTTCTCTAGAAACCTTTCCACTAAAGATCTAAGAATGAATATCTGATCTACACAACCTCTTCACTTCCTAAAGCCTCTCTGTTCTTCTCCAACTAATTCCTCTGTTATTTCCCTAACTCTGTCAGTAAGTATCCTACCATACACTTTTCCTATTATACTAAGAAGACAGATGCCTCTGTGATTACCACACACTTCTTTTTCCCTTTTTCCTTTGTACAAGGGAATAATTATACCTGACTTCCAATCCTCCGGAACTCTGCCTTCCTCCCAGGCCAATCTGCACAACTTCCACATCCATTCTACTACTATCTCTCCCCCATGCTTCAACATTTCACCACACACTCCATCAATTCCTGGGGCTTTCCCCAATTTAACTTTCTTCATTGCTTCCACAACTTCTATCCTACTGATTTCTTCCTGTCTTCTCACCTCCCTCCTTCTCCCAGCCATTCCTCAGCCACTTATACTCGCATCACTTCCATCCTCTATGTTCAACAATTCCTTAAAGTGTTCTCTCCATCTGCACACTTTTTCTCCCTTCTCCACTAGTAATCTACCATTTTTATCTTTCACTCCCCTGCTTACTTCACTTCCACCCAGCACAAATGTGCTGGGAAGAAACAGACAGGGGCGTGATTATTGACTTGGAACAATACAGAGTACTGAATGTTTACAGAATAGTACAAGATCATTACATTACAGCATGTGTGGATTAATTAAATGAATAAAATAGTTACAGACTACAAATATGAGTAATGAATTTAGTGAAAAGCAGGAGTGCTGGGCTGTTGTGTATATATGTATTGTATATGTAAAGTTGTACCACATGGCCAGATTTTACCGGAAGTGACAGAGAGCAAGGCAGGTTGTAGCCGGCATGAAGTTGGGTGTGGAAAGAAGGCCGAAGCTAGGTCGCCCACTCGATTTTAAGTCCCCTAATGAGGTGGGCGGAGCACCAGTGAGCCTATGTCGCCTGAATATTCAAATTTGATTGGTTTAGGCACCACTATAGGTGAGGAGGGAAGAGAAATTGAATTCTATTGGTAGCGGCACCAATAGTGATGCTGATTCTGAGAACAAGATGTGGAGAAAGCCATGAGGGAAGGAAACCACATGTGTAGGTGAAATGAGGAAAAAAACACGAGGGAAGGAAACCACGTGTGTAGTTGAAATGCAAATAGCACAATATTTTGTGGTGTAATATACACCACAGTATAATATTATGAGTAGTAGTATTTTACAAGTATCAGCATAAATGTCTGCTCCCTAGGTTTCATCATCTTTGTACTACGTTTCAACTTGTAGTCTGTCTGTCTATCTATTGCCAGACGCCTTAATCCTGTAAGAGGTGGCCACAAACGAATCGCCTCCATGTCTCCCTGTCCCCCGCTATTTCATTTCCCTGCTCCCAGCTCACACCCCCTTCTCTCATATATCACTCCATCCCTCCATCTCATCCTTGGCCTCCCCCTCCCTCTTCGCCTCACTCACACTCTCCTTGTCAGTCTCTCACTCTCCATCCTCTCCACATGGCCAAACCACCTCAGTATGTTTCTCCCAGCACTTCCTATCACATCCACAGCCACACCAGAATGCTCCTTCATTTCCTTATTTGTCAGTCTGTCTCTCCATGTGACTCCACATGCCCCTCTCAGTTAACTAATTTCCACTGCACTCACTCTTGACTTCTGTCCCTCCAACAAGGTCCAAGATTCACTTGCATATGTTAGAGTTGGTATCACAATACTCTCATGTAGTAGCTTTTTCACATCCATGTTCACTTCCCTGTTTCTTATCACTGCTTTCAAAGAACCAGCAACCTTTCTTCACATTTGCACCCTTTCAAGCACTTCACCCTCCAACCTTCCATCCTTACTCATCACACTCCCCAAGTACTTAAACATACTCACATTTTCCATTTCCTCACCATCCAACCTCACTGTACATTCACTGACTTCACCTCTCTCAAAGACCATCACTTTACTCTTCCCTACATTCACCTTTAGATTCCATTTCTGACACACTCTCCCAAACTCATCCACCAAGCCTTGCGGCTCCCCTTCGTCTTCACTTAACAACACAGTATCATCTGCAAACAACAGTACAGGGGTTTCCAGACACTACCCTCTCTCACTAGGGCCACTAACATCCACTGCCCTACCTTGTATCTCTTTTATTACCCCATCCATGTACAGATTGAACAACCATGGAGACATGACACATCCCTGTTTCAACCCAACCTGCAAAGAGAAAAATTCACTCAGTTCATCATCCACACATATTACAGCCTTAACACAATCATACATAGCTTACTCTTCACAGCATTCAACAACTTCCCATCTACTCTATATATTCTTAATACTTTCCACAATCCTTGTCTATCCACCCTATCATATGCTTTCTCCAAATCCATGAAGGCCGCATGCAACTTCTCTCTTTTCTCTAGAAACTTTTCCACTAAAGATCTAAGAATGAATATCTGATCTGCACAACCTCTTCCCTTTCTAAAGCCTCCCTGTTCTTCTCCAACTAATTCCTCTGTTATTTTCCTAACTGTGTCAATAAGTATCCTACCATATTCTTTTCCTATTACACTGAGAAGACAAATGCCCCTATGGTTACCACACACTTCTTTTTCCCCTTTTCCATTGTACGGAGGAGTAATTATACCTGACTTCCAAACCTCCGGGACTCTTCCCTCCTCCCAGGCCAATCTGCACATCTTCCACACCCATTCTACTACTATCTCCCCCATGCTTCAGCATTTCACCACTCACTTCATCAATTCCTGGGGCTTTCCCCATTTTAACTTTCTTCATTTCTTCCACAACTTCCATCCTACTGATTTCTTCCTCTCTTCTCACATCCCTCTGTCACCTGGCCACTCCCCAGCCACTTATACTTGCATTACTTTCATTCTCTGTGTTCAATAATTCCTTGAAGTGTTCTCTCCATCTGCTCACTTTTTCTCGCTTCTCCAGTAGTAATTTACGATTTTTATCTTTCACTCCCCAGCTAACTTCTTTGGCACCCTGTCTAACTCTCTTTACCTCTTTCCAGAACATTTTCTTACATTCCCTCCGCTTTACACTCAAATTCCTTCCAAATTCCTCATCCACTCTCTTCTTACTGTCTCTTACTAATCTTTTCACCTCTGTCTTCCTTTCTACATGTAACTCTCTCTTCCACCTCTCAACCCTTCTCATCCATTCATTGTATGCTTTCTTCTTTTGTGCCACAGCCTGTCTCACCTCTTCATTGCACCGGGCTGCTCCCTGCATCCCCTTTTGTCTCCTCTTCACCCCACACACCACCTCACATGCTGAACAGGTTTCTTCTGTGATTATCTTGCACACACCTTCCACGTCCCCCATCTGCTCCAATCCATATTTTCCCAGTCGCACCTCCATTTCCCTCTTATGTTCTGCCTTTTTTCCGTCCTTTTGTAACCTTTCCACCCTCCAAGTATGAACAACTTTCTTCTGTCCTTCCCTTCTCCTATTTCTCCATTTCATTTGGACTTTGATTCTGACCACCACTTGGTGGTGGGCAGAAAGTCCACTTTCCCAACCTCTATGTACTCTTGCATCCATTACACACCTTCTCATCCCTTCATCCACAAACACATAATCAATCATTGCCTTCTGTTCATTTAGTTCACCATCTGCCCTTCTCATCACTCACCATGTATATGGTACCTATGGATCATTTTGTGCATGAAGAGGATGTTGGTTATCACCAACCCCCTCCTCGCACAAATGTCCACTAAAGCTCTGCCATTCTCATCCATCTCTACAGGCACACCCCACTCACCAGCTACTCCATCCAACTTCACATTCCCTACTTTTCCATTCATATCTCCAATCAGCAACACTCTCTCATTCCTTTCAAACTTTGCCATGCACATTTCCACATTTGTCCAGAACTCTTCTCTCACTCTGCTTGCACGATCTTGCGTTGGCACATACACGCACACAGTCATCCACATTTGTAGTCCAACTTTCAGTCTTACTCACACAATCCTGGAGTCAACTGATCCATACTCTCTTATATTTTCATTCCATCTGTTACTCACAACAGTACACACTCCTTCTTTTGCCCTCTCATTCTCACCTACCCATGTACATATACCCCATCCATACTCCCATTCTCTCACAGTCTCACCTCTCCATTTAGTTTCAGTTAATCCACATACATCCACTTTTGCACCCTCAAGCACCTGGACAGTCTCTCTTTCACCTCATCATTTGCACCCCTTACATTCCATGTAGGTATCCATACCATGTCCTTTGTCCGGTCCTTAGTCATCACCTTTTGGTCAGTCCTGGTCCGAGGCTTCTTGCACGTATTTTGAGTTAGTTTTTTTCCGGGGAGTTGCACTAACCCTCCGCCAGCACACTTGTTGTCACTTAGATAACACATGTTATATTGGTTATAAGGTTACCACCCAGCATTGTAAATACCTTCCTGGTTTACAGGAAATCATTTGGCTTGCCACTCATTGTAGGGTTACCCTAAAAAACAGAGTACCACTTCGTTAAGTGTGGATGATGGGCACCCTCACCTACCACTTGTCCAGTATTGAAAGAAATGACAGTATGGTACTCTGCAATAAAATGTATTTTGTACAATGCTGTACATTGTGTAAAAGAAATAAATATATTTACTGAATATAAATCTCAAGGTTTGTAAAACTCCTGAGTTTTATCCAAGTTTTATTTTTGACAAATGTTTTTTTATATAAAACTTTTTTTTTTTTTTTTTTTCCAACCCTGAATAGATACCGGTAGATGGTAGACCTGTCAAGCCAAAGTGGGAACCTCAAGCTTTTATAAACATCTTCCCATCTGTGGGGTTCTCTTAAGCTAAATACAGTTGTTTAGTAGCAGATGGAATAACTAAATAATACTTTACTGCATGGAAGAGGTTACATTTATCATCATCATCATCATCATTCCTCCCGTTAGAAATGTGGAATAGAGGATTCATAAACAGGAAATAGAAGTCAGGAGTATCCAGTAGGTAATTATCATCATCAGAACTCTGATAGCAGAACAGTTTCCCAGTACAGTCCATTGTTGTATTTTAAATGGGATACCTAAGGATCTCGGTAAGAAAAAGGGAAACACAAGAATAGAAATCAGATGATGATGATGACGATGGTGATTGCTTTCATTATTCCAACTTTTATCCCACTGTTTTAAGTGGAGTAGTTAGGATATAGAAAGAGGGGAAAAAAAATCAAGGCCTTATGTGTTTTACCATAACATCACCTGTGGTAACATGTGTTCAGTCAGTGAATTGGCATGTGTTCATAAAACAATGGCTCACCTTCAGTTAATTTTGTTTCTTTAAGGAAAACATCTATCTATCTGTTGCCAGATGCCATAATCCCGTAAGGGGTGGCCATTTGACTTTGAGTTATTTGTTTTACGGGGAGGGGCACTAACCCTCCACCAACCCACTTGTTGACACGTAGGGAGCAGGTATGGTTTGGTTATATGGTTACCACCCAGTGTTGTAAATGGTTTCTTGGCTTACAGGAAACCATTTGGCTTGTCACTCAATGTAAAGCCACCTGCAAAGGAAAGAAAAACAATATGAAGTGACAGGAAAGATGGGAGAAATAGGAAGAGAGGAGGGCAAGCACAGAAAAAGAATGATATAGGCTAAGGAAGAAGTAGGCAGCACTGCATCAAGTGAGTGGATGATGGTTGCCACCACCTACCACAAAGCAAAACTTGCTTTCAGTTAATTTTTAGCACATCTTTAGCAGTTGCAGTTACCCGGTGATATTGTCAGGAGGTCAAAACTTTAGCACAAGCATGCCTGTGGTTCAGTTCAGCAAAAGTCATCAGTTTGTTTTTGTTTCATTCTGTTTGAAAAGGCTTTGTACATGCTTTCATGTGTCAGCCATGTTCACTTGATGGTGGCTGTCCATGTTAAACACACACTGACAACTGTCTCTTATTCCCTTTAACCCTGAGATCATTGTGTGGGATATTATCCCATGTCTCCTTAAGTATCTACTTTTTGGTTCTGTGCCCTCCACATTTACACTTATACATCTTTTCATCTAAGTTTCATTCTTTCTCTCTCCACATGCCCAGACAGTCTCAGCTGCTTGTTTGTATTTCTGCCATTTGCAGTTCAGTCATTCATGGAAGCAATACATATCCATCTAGCTGTATCCATATCTGTATGTTCAGAAATATGCATGTCCTCTGCCCTGCCGCCTAAGTTTCACAGCCATAAAGCACTACACTTCCCACACATGTGACAATTTTCCATCACTGTAAAGGAAAAGTCCCCCTATTGTCAGCAGAGATAACAGCTCCCTGACCTTCTTCCATCCACTCCTAACCCCAGCAGTGGACCTAGCTTTGACACCCCTCCCCCCCTCCTTCCCCAACAGATTAGATGTCCCAGATTATAGAATTTGACCCAGATAACAGAATTCCACTACTCATGCCAGAGACAAATCTGCCAGGTTTATCTTGTCACATCCAGCCCTTTCTCAGAGTTCACCCACACACAAACTAGGGATCATCATCATCATCATCATCTAACCCAGTGTTGCCTCATGAGGAGTGTAGAAGCCTGTGGCTAGGCAAGTTGGTCCTGACATTTAAGATGAGAGTGAGCAGCCCCACTCAACCCTGAGTGGTATTATGTGAGCAATAAATCCCAACCACCCCTTGGATATAAGCCTGCTTAGGCTCAGTCTGGCTGGAGCGCCATAATTACCCATTAAACCACCAGGCGCCATAATTTGGTTATATGGTTACTACCCAGTGTAGTAAATGGTTTGCTGGTGTACAGGAAATAATTTGGCATGGCACTCAGTGTAGAGTCACCTGTAGACAGAAGGAAGAGGAAAAAATGAAAGAAAGATAGACAGAAGAGGAAGGAAGGAAAGAAGGCAGGAAGAGAGGAATAGGCAGTCACCCGAGAGCAGAACTAGAGATTAACACTAAAAAAGAAAGAATAAAATGGTAGAAAGTGCAATGGAAAGGATATAGGACTCACTTTTAGTTCACTCCCACATCATTAAGAAAATGCTGGTAGTCCCAAAGAAGTGCTGTGGAAAGGATGTAGGGCTGTAGTATTGTTTTATTCTGCCTTTGAGCTGTAACAAGAGATTAGCACTAGAATATGGTGTTAGTCACAAAGAAGCTCAGTGGAAAGGATATAGTGCCATTATACTTCCTTATTTATCCATTGAACTGAACGAATTAGGCTGCAAAAGGACAGAAATCTCTCCCAAGTTAACCATCCATCCATCATCCAATCCTACGTTGTCCCATGAGGAGCGTAGGAGCCCGGGGCTAGGCAGTTGGTCCTGACATTTAAGATGAGAGTGACCAACCTCACTCATCCCTGAGTGGCATTACATGAGCAATAAACCCCAACCACTCCTTGGATATAAACCTTCACCGGCTCAATCCGATTGGAGCACAATAATTACCCACTAAACCACCAGGTGCCAAAATTTGGTTATATGGTTACCACCCAGCATAGTAAATACTTTCCTGGTGTACAGGAAACCGTTTGGCTTGTCACTCAGTGTAGAGTCACCCTTAGGCGGAAGGAAAAGGAAAGAATGAAGGAATGAAAGACAGAAGAGGGAGTGTAAAGTCACCCGTAGGCAGAAGGACGAGGAAAGAATGAAGGAAAGAAAGATAAAAGAAGATGGAAGGAAAGAAGGATGGAGGAGAGGACAGGGCAGACACCCGAGAGCAGCACTACATTGAGTGAGTGGATGGTGAGTGCCCCCACCTACCTTTTTCAGTAAATTCAGTTACAGTACCCTCACGTCCAACACGGTAGTATTGTCATGCACAGGTCCCGTGTTGGACCAAAAACTTGTTGGACAAACAACAGAGCTTATGGGGAAAAATGAATTATGTCAGCAACCCTAGGAAAAGTCACCCTAAATACCTACCATATACCTTTACATATATTGGTACTACTGTAATTATAATAAATGGTGCTGTACTATGAATGATAACTAACCTTTTAGGATAGTGTTGGTGGGCTTGCTGGGAATGGAAGGTGGTATCCGAGGCTGTAGGTAGTCCTACTGGGTCCCCGGAGGATGGCTGCTGGCGTCACTAGCGGGTAATGGCTGCTGCTCCTCCTCAACCTCCCTCATATATCCTGCAAAATCACTCTTAGAATCACTATCCTCATCCACATCCATGGAAAGTCCTGCTTCTGCCTGTCCTAGCACTCCGTAAGCCTTCACTGCTGCCAGGATCTTGTCTTGGTTTTTTATTATGGTCCTCACACTGGCTTCATTCACGTCGTAGGCCTTGGCAATGTCCACTTTCCTCTCCCGTCTCTTCTTCCTCTCGATGAATTCTAGCTTGGTGGCCTGAGGGAGGTGCCGCCGCTTCTTGGGGTTCTCAGAAGGCTTCCTAAGCATCGTGAGCAGGATAAAATGCAGTTGCAATGGCAGAAAATGCAGCAAGAAAAAAGCACCTTCCAATGCGAATTATGTGACTGAGTGGCACTGTGGCGGGAGAAATTTAAACAAAACATCACGTGAGAGCAGAAGCATTTTTTATTTTGCGACATCACGATCACGTCATGATAGCGGGTGGGGGAGGCTACTTGATCAGAAGTTTTGATTGGCTGTCAGCATCACAGGAACATCCAATATGACCGTGTTGGACCGGGGGTGATCGTGCTAGAGGCGAACTCTGCGGATTTCGCCCACTTCTCGGAGCTCTGTGCGTGTTATGCTACTGTAATGCTCCCATGTTACAGTAATTAAATTGTATTAAATCGTACTAATTTTTTCCTCTCCGTGCTGGACATGAATCATGCTGGACAAACGCGTGTTGGACGCGAGGGTACTGTACTTTAAAAAAGAATATACCTTAATTCGTAACTACCGGCTGATTGATATGGTAAAGGTTTAGGGAGACTTCAGACTGGCGGGTTTAGATGTATTCATTAAATGACTTTATTATTAAATTCATGGTACTGAACTGTTAGACAGTTTTCTTTTGCTTTGACAATGCCTAACTAAAAGAATAAAATAACATCTTTCATTTTCAGTTTTTCATTTATTTGCCAGCCCATCACACTGAGAGTCACCTTTAGTCACAGCAGTCACCATTTAATGCTTGTCTGCATTTGCTTTTAGGGCACACAAATCATAGACATTCATGAAATTCTGTGGTGTGTGGAAGGAAGAGAAGACGGAGGGGGGGTGCAAGGAACATCGTGGTGGACTGAAGAGGTGAGACAGGCTGTGGCACAAAAGAAGAAAGCATACAATGAATGGATGAGAAATAGGGGCGTGGAAGAAGTTGAGAGGCGGAAGAGAGAGTTATATGTAGAGAGAAAGAGAGAGGTTAAAAGATTAGTAAGAGAGAGTAAGAAGAGAGTGGATGAGGAATTTGGAAGGAATTTGAGTGTAAAGTGGAGGGACTGTAAGAAAATGTTCTGGAAAGAGGTGAAAAGAGTAAGACAGGGTGGAAGTGAAGTTAGCAGGGGAGTGAAAGATAAAAATGGTAGATTACTAGTGGAGAAGGGAGAAAAAGTGAGCAGATGGAGAGAACACTTTAAGGAATTGTTGAACATAGAGGATGGAAGTAATGTGAGTATAAGTGGCTGGGGAATGGCTGGGAGAAGGAGGGAGGTGAGAAGACAGGAAGAAATCAGTAAGATAGAAGTTGTGGAAGCAACGAAGAAAGTTAAATCGGGGAAAGCCCCAGGAATTGATGGAGTGTGTGGTGAAATGCTGAAGCATAGGGGAAAGATAGTAGTAGAATGGATGTGGAAGATGTGCAGATTGGTCTGGGAGGAAGGTAGAGTCCCGGAGGATTGGAAGTCAGGTATAATAATTCCCTTGTACAAAGGAAAAGGGAAAAAAGAAGTGTGTGGTAGTCATAGGGGCATTTGTCTTCTTAGTATAATGGGAAAAGTGTATGGTAGGATACTTATTGACAGAGTTAGAGAAAGAACAGAGAAATTAGTTGGAGAAGAACAGGGAGGCTTTAGGAAGGGAAGAGGTTGTGTAGATCAGATATTCATTCTTAGATCTTTAGTGGAAAAGTTTCTAGAGAAGGGAAAGAAGTTGTATGCAGCTTTCATGGATTTGGAGAAAGCATATGACAGGGTGGATAGACAAGGATTGTGGAAAGTATTAAGAATATATGGAGTAGATGGGAAGTTGTTGAATGCTGTGAAGAGTATGTACGATGATGCTAAGGCTGCAGTGCATGTGGATGGTGAACTGAGTGAATTTTTCTCTTTGAAAGTTGGGTTGAAACAGGGATGTGTCATGTTTCCATGGTTGTTCAATCTGTTCATGGATGGGGTAATAAAAGAGGTACAAGGTAGGGTAGTGGATGTTGGAGTGGCCCTGGTGAGAGAGGATAGTGTTTGGAAACTCCCTGTACTGTTGTTTGCAGATGATACTGTGTTGTTGAGTGAAGACGAAGGGGAGCTGCAAGGCTTGGTGGATGAGTTTGGGAGTGTGTGTAAGAAACGGAATCTAAAGGTGAATGTAGGGAAGAGTAAAGTGATGGTCTTTGAGAGAGGTGAAGTCAATGAATGTACTGCGAGGTTGGATGGTGAGGAATTGGAAAATGTGAGTACGTTTAAGTACTTGGGTAGTATGATGAGTAAGGATGAAGGTTTGGAGGGTGAAGTGCTTGAAAGGGTACAGAAGGGAAGAAAGGTTGCTGGTTCTTTGAAAGCAGTGATAAGAAACAGGGAAGTGAGCATGGAAGTGAAAAAGTTACTACAGGACAGTATTGTGATACCAACTCTAATGTATGGAAGTGAAGCTTGGACGTTGTTGGAAGGACACAAGTCAAGAGTGAGAGCAGTGGAAATGAGTTATTTAAGAGGAGCCTGTGGAGTCACATGGAGAGACAGGCTGATGAATGAGGATATAAAGGAGCATTGTGGTGTGGATGTGGATGTGATAGGAAACATTATGAGGAACACACTGAGGTGGTTTGGCCATGTGGAGAGGATGGAGGGTGAGAGACTGACGAAGAGAATGTATGTGAGTGAGGTGGAGGGGGGAAGAGGGAGGGGGAGGCCGAGGATGAGATGGAGGGATGGGGTGGAGAGGTATATGAGAGAGGGGGGTGTGAGTTGGGAGCAGGGCAGTGAAATGGCGGTGGACAGGGCGATGTGGAGGCGATTTGTTTGTGGCCACCCCAAATGGGATTGAGGCGTCTGGCAATAGATATATATATATATATATATATATATATGTGCGGGCCGATTACACTTGGTTCACAGACTGCACACACATCCAAAGCCACTCCAACACTACACTTACACTTACAAGCATTTATCACCCTACATACAATCTCTACTAGACAGCCTAAGCCACTTGGTAGAGATACATTGGCTGTATCGTCTCCACTTCGGTCGGTCGGGATAGGACGGTCCTGCAGTGGACACCCAAACGGCTGATGAGATGAGATGAGATTATATATATATATATATATATATATATATATACATACATATACAGTATATATATATATACATATATGTATGTATACATATATATATATGTATACATATATATATATATATATATATATATATGTATGTATACATATATATATATGTATACATATATATATATATATATATATATATATATATATCTATACATATATATATATATATATATATATATATATATATATAATATTTGTTACCACCAGATCTTAATCCTACTTTTTAGGTGGAACAGTAATTGAAATGATAATACTACAGTACTGTTAGATGACTATTTCATAAGAGATAGGACTCAAGCTCAAGATGTCAGTTAGGCCTATGGGTGTTTAATCTGTGGTTTTTTCCTTTCAGATAACTGAACATATGGTAGCAGTTGATAAGCCAACAGACTAAATATATATAGGGACCAGCCTATTGTACCCCAGATTAGGGAGAACAGTTTCAGGTACAAGTACAGTAGTCCTCATGAACAGTTACAGTATAAGCAGGATGGATTATGTAAGTAAAAGCTACTGAAATTTATGAGTGTTATGGATCACTAGGAATGAGGTGTGGAATTACAGGATAAGCAGGATGGACTGTAATACTGTCCTGGATTTTATGAATGTGATGGAATGGAAGAAGAGCAGTAGGAGTGAGGTGTCGAATTACTGTATAGGCAGGATGGTGTATGTATGTATGTAACAGCTATTGAAATTTGTGTGTGTTATAGAATGGAAGGAAGAGCAATAGGACTGTGAAGTGGAATTACTGAGTAGATAAAAAGGAGTATCTGAAAATGGAAGGAGTAAAGTTTAAGGAGTACCTTAAAGAAGGGAGTTGGGTAAGTTGCCAAAGAATGTTTGTGAAGTGAGATCAAGGTTATTGTTGGTAGAGGAAGATCTTATGTTGTTTGAAAGAAGAGAGTGGAGCATTATATTGCTGAGAGAGAAGGAAAGAGGAAAAGGAGTGTGTGTGAGAGAGAGAGAGAGAGAGAGAGAGAGAGAGGAAGAGAATAGATACAGTATGAATAGGAAGGTAAAAGAATTTTTCTTGGTGGATAAATATTTTAAGAAACTTGAGAGGAGGTATTCAGAATATGTTTACACAAGTCTGTAAAGATTATCAGACATATTTCCAGACTAGGAGGGAGTAGATAAAGTCTTCATTATAGCCTGGTCAAAAATTGCAATTACTCCATCTAGAATAATGAGTTGTAACAGTAGATTAATATTAGAATATGATGGTAATCATGAAACAGTGCTGTGGAAAGGATGTTAGAGCCATAATATTGTCTTATTCTGCCATTGGGCTTCATGAAATTAACTCCTCCCCGGGAAGCTGGGAAAAATATACTTCCCCAGTATCTCTGCTTGTCTTAAGAGGTGACTGACAGAGGCCTTTTTTTCTCTCATCTTTCTCACCTTATTGTCCTCTTCTTTTCTTCTGTCCTACCTCTATTCTTGATTCCATGTTTCTTCCAGCCTTTAGTTCCCTCCTCTTCTGTCAAGTTAGACATTAATTTCATGACATGAATAGTTTAAGGACTTCCCATTGGCATTCCATATGCTTCCATATGCTTCACCTAATTTAAGATCCCCTCTCTAGTTTCTAATTATCCTCTGCCGTGTCCTCCCCACACCTTACTGTACCATCCAATCATAACATAATGCATATGATCTTTGGTATCTGGCATTTAGAGTTCATTCACTCACTCATGAAATTAATTGCAATAAGATAAAAATCTAAGCCAAGTTAAGGTAAAAGCACTGTTTAGTAGTTGCTTAGTTCCAGCTAGACTTTCATACATAAGGTAAAACATCAGGAAGTGGCAAGAGAAAAGTATTAAAAGATGTCCTTGTAGCAAAAGGGTTAATTTATGTGTGTTACATTCATTCATTCATTGCCAGACGCCATGTATCCCAGACGGGGTGGCCAAGGGCTTAAAGTTAATTGTTTTACAGGGAGGGGCACTAATCCTCCACCAACCCCACTTGACGTAGGGATGTTTGAAAAATACAGAGTAAAAGCAGTAGAAATAGGGCTGTTAAGGAATTTAGGCATTAGTGGATTTTGTAGATTGGTTTGGATCAGGTATGTTGGGATTTTGTGAAAATAGGGAGTAAGGAAGTATCACTTAGAAACTGAAAAGGAGAATGCATAGATGTATATTCAGGAAGAGAAAAGAAATATCAGCAGGGTAGAAAAATGGGTTTTTAGGTTTTTATTATTGAATTTGGACTCAGGTGGATTTTGTAGATATAATAGGATCAGAAA
Source organism: Coenobita brevimanus (assembly GCF_032717465.1). Lineage (NCBI taxonomy): Eukaryota > Metazoa > Arthropoda > Malacostraca > Decapoda > Coenobitidae > Coenobita > Coenobita brevimanus. The sequence continues at coordinate 7,911,268 of NC_137030.1, read as the reverse complement.
TTATGTTGGTCTGTGCAAAGATGTGGAGTAAGGAAGTATTGCTCAAAAGGTAAAAGTTGGAGAATATAGGGATGTTTGCATAACTGGGCAGTACAACTGCCTAGTTTATGTTAGTGCTGCTGCATGAAAGCATCCTTCTCCAGCACCAAACGATTGGACTGGGCTGGTTGGAGTTTAATTCTCACATAATGCCACTCAGGGTTGAGTGAGGCTGGTTGCCCATGCCTTAAATGCTAGGAATGAATAGCCAAGCCCTGGATCCCTGGACTCCTAATGAGAAGAAAAAAAAGAGGATTGGATGATGGATGGATGGCTTTTATTCTTTATTACTCCAGAAGATTAGGTACAGTTGTACTTACCATTCCTGGATTCACACATTTTCTACTTTTTTTTTTTTTTACAGCTGAGAATGACAGACAATCGTGTTTACCGCACCCGGACACTTGGCATTCCGGCCGAGGGTCTAAAGGATCAATATGCAGATGGCATTGCAGCCAAGCTGTGGGAACTGTATATTGGTGACAAGAACAAGAGAACTCAGACCTATCGCAATTTCATCGTCAACCTGCTGAGGAAGAATGGCTGCCATAACATATTGGATGTTGCGTGCGGTACTGGGTTAGTTGGAAGACTTTTAATGTTTTATATGTCTGTTGGCTGATATTTATACAGTATATATACATACACAGCTATTTGTGATATTTTGTGCTGCGTTCAGGTTCCAGATATGCTTTATTAGGTACAATATGTGCACACTTGCTCACAGAGGGTGATTTGCAGCTGCAGAGGCATTTATAGGAGGGTGCACCAAACATTTGCGGAAATTTCACATTCGTGGGGGTCTGTGTTCTCTAACCCCCACGAATGTGGAGGGCCTAGTGTGTGTATATATATATATATATATATATATATATACTGTATATGTTTATATTAACCCTTACAAGAAGGGCATAGAAATGTTTTGACATCCGCTCAGGACGGGCATAATCGGCCGGTGCGATATGGTGGGAGGTTTGTGGGTGGTGGTGGTGGTGATGTGGGGGGGGTTGTGGGGTGGTGCAGGGGGGGGCTGGGTGCTTAGGAGAGGTGGGGGGTAGGGTGGGATGGGGGTGGGGGATGATGGGTAGGGAGAAGTGGGGGATGGGGAGGGAGGGTAGGGGGGAAGAGGTTTTGGGTGGCAGTGGGGGTTGGATGGGTGGGGTAGTTTGGGGGGTGCGGGTGGTGTGGGGATGGGGGTGGGAGAGGGTAGAGGGTAGGGGGTTGGGGGTAGTGGTGGTAGGGGGTGGGCAGTAGGGGATGGGGGGATGTGGGAGTGATGGGGGGATGGGAGGGTTGTGGGATGTGGGGAGGTGCAGAGGGTGGGGATGGTGGGAGGGTGGGGATTAGGGATGGTAGGGGTTGGTGGGGGGGTTAGGGGTGGTGGGGGGAGTTGGGGGTGGGGGATTTGGGGGTGGGGCTGTTGAGAGATGGTGGGGGGGTCGGGGGGAGGAGGAGGGACACCGTCTTTTTGCCTCTAGTACCCTCGGACAGCATGTGTGGACACCTGTCTTTTAGGGGTTAATATATATACTGTATATGAAGAACAGTTAAGGAGACATTGCTGCACTTATGTGTAGAACCATAATACAGGTTAAAAGGATTATGATAAGTCCTTCAGTCCAAAAGATCTCCTTTAAGTTGAATATCATTATCTGATAGTACCTCACTATTTTGGAGAATAGAGATGTGTAAGAGTTTTTAGTATAGGTAGAGAAATATGTGTGGAAAGTTTGTTGGGATGGCTTTGTTTTTGAGTAAGAGAGTATGTCCGACATATGTGGTAAAAGTAAGCGTAAGAAATATATTGTGCCATAGTAACCCAGTTTGTACAGTGCTGTCTCTTTAATTTTATTTTTACTTCCAGCACATGATTTTATTAATTTCTAGTAGACTTTTTCTTCTGGTGCTGATGAGCCAACACATGGTGGTACTGTATACCTTGGATGGGGTGAAACATGCAGCATCAACCCAGGAGCCAAGCTTCATATTTCCCTGCACCATGGTGTGGGATAGGACTCTCTAACTCTGGTAATGCCATCTGCCTTAAGAGGGCACCAGTTCTTTACATGACGTCTGTAGTGTACTTTACCTGTAGGATGGCCCCACGGAAGTGAGTTGCTTACCTGTGGTCAACAGGCCTGCTTGGCTAGACACACTGCAGTTTAGCAACAACAGTAGTAATAGTCTATCTATCTATTGACAGATGCCTTAATCCTATAAGGGGTGGCCACAAACAGTTCACCTCCATGTCGCCCTATCCCCTGACATTTCACTCTTCTGCTCCCAGCTCACACACTTCCTCATACAGTACACTGTAAAAAAAGACCTGTAGTTCCTGTTGTCTAGCCTAGCAGACCCATCAACCATTGGCAAGCAGCTGCCCATGCAGTGAACTGTTATTCCCTTGCAGTAGATGGTGTCTCATCAGAGTTGGGCACGGGGAAGAGTATGCAGGTTTGGTTTTCATATGGATTTTGCATTTGTCTCTCTCCATCCAGTTAACAAACACTACAGTAGGCCCCACATCACCCTGTTCTTTGGTTATATGGTTATCAGCCAGCATTGTATATGATTTTTGGATCACAGGGAACTATTAGGTTTGTCACTCAGTGTACAGTCACCTGAAATGGAAAGACTAATAAAAAGTGACAGGAAGAATGGAAGAAACAGGAAGAGAGGAGGGGAGACACAGCAAAAGGATGATAAAAATTAAGAAGAAGCAGGCAGCACTACTTCAGGTGAGTGCATGGTGGTCACCACCACCTACCACCAGACCATTTATGGTGAAAGAGCCACACAAATATCAAGTTTGTTTTAGGATTCATTTGTTTGAGCACATCATAGCCCTGCAGGGGTGGTTGCTTGCCTGCAGTTGATGGGTCTGCTTAACCAGACAGTCTGAGGTAACTAAACAACAATAGTAATACTGTAATGTCTGTTGTATTTTATTCCTGCAATATCCAGACAGTTATATTGAGCTAATGGATTTTTTTTTTTTTTTTTTAAGATTAATCCATTCGCTTAGAGACTTCCTAAGGTTAATAGAATTGTTTAGTGGTAGCAGTAAATAAAATAGACACTGTTGTATTAATCTGGGTAAATACAGTCATTTGAAAACAATAATTGAGGCATTCACCATTACAAGGTGGTTTCCTGTCAAAATTCAGTTGGTAGAAAGGTTTGGTGAGAGTTTGGCATACTTTCCACAACCATACCTTTGTTGTTAGTTGAGGCAGACGTGTTGGATGGGTATTGTTTGTAAGTTGCCTCCTCTTCCTCTTCCTCCTCCTCCTCGTCCTAAATAGAAAAATCAGAGAAATACAGCAAAGAATCACAAAAATGATACCATGACAGAAACAAGCCATATGAGGAATGCTTTGAAGAAAAATTATTTAGCCTAATGAAACGCAGGTTAAGAGATGACCTTATTGAAGTTTTGAAAATCATGAAGGGATATGATAACTTAACCATGAATAAATATTTTAAAATAGACTGCTCGAGCCAACCAAGAGCAATGGCTGCAAAATTATGGGAAAGCGTTTCCAATCCCATGAAACAAAGTACTTCATATTCAACAGAGTTGTAAATATCTGGAACAGATTCCCCTCAGATACTGTGAACCATATCTCAGTTAAGACATTTAAAAACAAAATAGACAAGTATTTGCACGAGAATCCTCTGCTGACCCTGTTTCTGTCTGAATAACCTGCTTTTACCAGCTATGCCTAAGTTCATTTTTTACCTGTCTACAAGACACTCCGTAAACGTAACATACCCATATATAGCGTCATATCACGTCAGTATATTCATCAATTTTTAAATGCAAATAAAATAATATAAGCACAGACTAGGATCTGCATGGGTAGCTCTGTGTTAATGATCACTACTCTTTCAACCTATGATACGCTGTGGATCACTGAGGGCCTCTGTCAAGTGACCACTTTCGGGATTTTGTAATGTACCAGGGGTCACTGCTTCAGGAGGTAACTTGTGTACTTGTCCCACATGGAAAAGTTCCTTGTCACAGTGAAGTGAACGGAGCTGGGGGCCTGTGTGACTGCTGCCTACCTTAAAAACGCCAGGCAAGGCTGCCATACCATCCCTGAACATCCATACTGTGCACTGTGCATTTTCCACGCTGTGTCTAAACACCTTGTTAACTCAACATACCCGAATTTAATGTCATGCCGTAGTTATTTATTTGTGATTATTCATTTTACTTTATTACTTTCTCTTTCAGGTTATTGAAACTGGTAGCTTATAGACAAAGTATCATAGAATGTAACTTTTTCTTTTCAGTCTTTCCTATGAAATTTCCTTGTCAGATTTTCATGCTGCATGGTGGTCCTTCTCACTTTTTCTTGCCAGTATTAATGAAGGTTTGGAGGCAGGGGGACCCTACTTGTTTTACTGTCCTTATCCCTCAGCAAGCAGACTTAGATCTCGTAGCCATAGTCTGCTCTGTAACAAGCAGCCTTAACCCCTTAACCGCGGGGCGTCACTTTCGTGACGCTTGGGAGCAAGGGATCATACCGCGGGGCGTCGCTTTTGTGATTCTGTGTTATTTTGAATTCACCCGGGCTTTCAAGTGGGGGCTTGTATCATCTATCAGTACTGACAATGTCCAACACTAGTCAGCACTCCTAATCTCATCTGTACTCCCATCCATTGTTGACAATTTAGCCATTTCTCCCCGTTCTTGACTCCCCTCCCTACCCCCCCTCCATTACCCTATCCTCTCGCCTGCCCGCCATGCTACACTAAGTAAATCTTCCCTGGAATTTTTCACTGATTTCATCCATTGAAATAAGCCCTATGTCGTATTCTTATACCAAATAATATATACAAGAAAGAAATCAGGTAAGTGAGAGTGCCATACACCTGGAATTGGCTAATTATCACCTGACAACACCTCATGTGCACTCGTTCGCTAATTTTCGCTGTTTTTTTCCCCTTGAAATATGCCGTATAATCTATTTTCGTAATAAATATACATGTAAGGAGAGAAGGGAGAAGCCTAAGTGATATTTATATTCACCTGGAACTACCTAATTTATAATGTATTGTCTAGATTTCCTGCCAATCATATCAGTGCTACAAAAAGCTGTTTCAAGATTTAACATTGGTAGCTCTGATTATATATCTCCTAAGTAGGCCTCTAATCTATTTTCGTAATAAATATACCTGTAAGGAGGGAAGGGAGAACCCTAAATGATATTTACATTCACCTGGAACTACCAAATTTATAATGTATTGTCTAGATTTCCTGCCAATCATATCAGTGCTAGACTTAGCTGTTTCAAGAAGTAATATTGGTAACTCTGAATAACCCCTAAAGCAGGCCTCTAGGCTAGCTGGCCTGGCAACTGCGTTATCAGTGTAGTCTCATCTTCCGAAGTGAGAGGACGTATGTTTCATCTTGCTGACTTCAAGCCCTTTTTTCACCCCCATGCAAATGGCTCTGTGACCTTTACCCCCTACTAAACCTCGTGTGGAAAGAGGTAAATGGCTGACAATTGATAAAAGAGTGACTACGATCTTTCTGTTGAGTAAAACAGTGCAAGTGGAATTGTAAATAATGTGTAAATAATGTGTAAACAGCAAGTGAAAGTAATGAATGTAAATATACGTGAACAATGGAAAATAGTTTTATAAGTTATTTCAAGTGACAGTGCATAACACTGTAAATAAAATAGAAATGTAAATAACGTAAATAAAATAGAGAACGTAAATAGAAATGTAAATGAGTAGTATTATAAGAATACGAGTATATACCCTAGGAGTAATGAAAGTGAAAGTTTCACTCTAGCATGTCTGAATGCTATGAGTTATGAGAGTGAAGATGAAAGTGACATTCACTCTCAATGCCAGTATACAGGACGAGAAAGTGAATGCTACGTATTTTACTGAAAGAAATTGAATCCCTACAGTGACAATAAACTAATACTACTGAAGGAAACTTATGGATAAAGACTGTAGATATATATAAGTGTTATATAGTAATAGAAATATAAAGTGTGAGGGGTTTTATGAATAATAAATGACAGACTACCATGAGCGAACTAGTGCCAGTGCGACGATCAGACGCGCTCGTAATTTCCATTGCTTTCACAGTGTTTTTTTTTTTGACTATGGATCCCAAACTACTTGAAAATTGTAGAATAGTGTTTATAGTGTTTGTATCTGGCTGTGGTAATCATATTACGGGTTGTTGGGAAGTGTAAAGTGGAGACTTCGTTACCCTACTTCAGAGGTCTCCACAAGTCCTACGGTAACCGACGAAGGCTCAACAATCATTCCAGGAGAAAGCTGAAGGTATGTGCCATAAGCATATGTAATTTTATTATTCTAGGACTAATAACTGATTTTTGGCAAATATTTTTTGAGAGTCTGTCGGAGCCCAAATAACCCCGCGGCACACGCAAGTAATTGGTAAACAAGCCCGCGGTGTAGGGGTTAAAAGGACCATAAGGTCTAAGGCTGTTTGCTTTCCATGGTATCCCTTTGCATTATTATTATTATTATTATTATCATTATTATTATTCCTCCTCCTCCTCCTCCTCCTGCTCTTCTTCTTCTTCTTCTTCTGCTGTGGGGTGAGATAAGGTCCAGTGAGCCAGAAAAAAATTGAAAGTGTGAGATGCAGTGATCCCTTGGTTATTGTGCATAGTTAGTACTGAGCCTAGTGTGGGATAACAAATTTACAAAACTGCTTGATAATGAAAGCACAGAACATGTGGGATTTATTTTAATTGGTACTGGGCACTCCACTCATAAATGCAGATTTTCCATTTGACAACAATTTATGCCCAATAAATACATACATAGTGTTTTGGTAAATATCAGAAGCACACATAGGCATGTTTAGGTTAATAGAAAATGATGAAAAGGGCACAGTAAGGAATAAGCACATACCTTAGTAGTGGCAGGTGGGGACACTCACCATCCAATTATTCGATGTAGTGCTGCGCACAGGTGACTGCCCTTTCCTCTCTTTTTTCCTTTTTTCGTTCCTTCCTCTTCTGTCTTGCTTTCCTTCTTTCTTTCCTCTTCCTTCTGTCTACGGGTGACTCAACACTGAGTGACAAGCCAAATAGTTTCCTGTACACCAGGAAACCATTTACTATACTGGGTGGTAACCATATAACCAAGGTATGGCACCTGGTGGTTTAATTAGTATTTAAGGCACTCCAGCTGGTTTGAGCCTGTGTAGGTTTATATCCAAGGGATGGTTGGGGTTTATTGCTCACATTATGCCACTCGGGGATGAATGAGGCTGGTCTTTCTCATTTTAAATGTCAGGACCAACTTGTCTAACCGTGGGCTCCTACACTCCTCATGGGGCAACACAGGATTAGGTGATGTATGAATGTACGTACCGTAGAAAGTACTGAGATGAGCTTGAGGTAAGGGGTTCTGAGACTAGGAAGGTGGAGATGATGGTTTCCACCACTTGGGGTTAACTTCTCAGGTAGGGCCTCATCTCTGAATCCCTCAAACCCATTGGAAACCACAGATACTCTACCATCATTGTCTTTAGAAACCAGCTCAGGTGTGCAGTTATTATGTTATTTAGCAAATAAAAATGCGTGATACTGGCAGGAGTGCAAATTTTAATTTTGAAGTGATAATGAAAACCATTTTAACCAAGTGTGCGATAACCAAGGGATCACCATATTAACCAGAGTTAGTCCAGCTGAATGATCCACACAACAATGCTCTCACCATTCAGGCCTATGGAATCCAGGCTTCACCTGATAGGTCAGAAACATTTCACATATAACATCACACTCACCTATTTATGACAGTCAGTTTGATGACTGTCACATTAAAAGGAGTGCCAAGTCCTCATTAAAAATCCTTTCATTCAAAATTCATCCATCCATTTTGATCGCTTGTCAGTTCCCTAGCCTTGTTTGATCCTATACCTCTCTTTCTCACACACTCGTTTACCATACCTATCCACCTTCCATCCACCTCATTTCAAACCTGAAGGTGGCTGTTGTGCTTATGTATGCAATGATATGTCTTGCTCTCGTGTTCCTGAACTTGAATCTTTCGATTTCTTTACTCTCTGGCTTCAGCTTTCCTGTCAGTCTCTGACTAAATATATTTGCGCTGTTTACTTATCTCCTAATTCTACTGACCATGAAAAATTCTTTGACTTTTACTTCTAAGATGGAACACATTCTGTCCATTTCTCCTTTCTCAGAAGTCTCCATTCTAGGAGATATCACTGTTTCCCATCACCTTTGGCTCTCCTGTCCTTTCACTGATCCACCTGGTAAACAGGCCTACATCTTTTCTATCCATAATGACCTAGAGCAGCTTGTACAGCACCCCACACGTATCCCTGACTGCCTTGGAGAGAGTTCCAACATAGTCGACCTCTTCCTTACAACTAATCCTTCTGCGTATGCTTTTAATCTTTTCTCACCGTTGGGCTCCTTCGATCACAACCTTATCACCTGAACCTGTCCCATGGCTCCAGTATGGACTGTGAATCCTTCAAAGAAAAGTTGGTTGTGGCACTTTGGAGCCGCTGATTTGGAGGCCCTCAGACAGTACTTCTTTGATTTTTCGTGGAATAGTTATTGCTTCCATGGCTGAGAGCCATCTGAGTGTGCTTTGTGCATTATGGAGGTTATTGTCTTGGGCATGGAAGCATACATTCCTTTCTCATATCCTTTGACTAATGCAAGAAAGCCTTGGTTTAATCATGCTTGTTCTAATGCTATCCACAAGTAGAAGGCCTACAAAAGGTACCTGAGCCAACCCATTCCTGAATCTCATCTCTTTTATGTTTCTGCCTGGAATTGTTCTATATCCGTTCTTCGCTTTGTAAAAAATAATATCCGTACTAAATGCTCTCAACTCTCCAACTCGAATTCTTCTCACTATTTCAGGCACCTTACCAAGAACCTTTCTAACAACTTTACCTCATCATCCATCCCTCCTCTTTTCCATCCTGATGGCTCTGTGGCTATTATTTCTGCTGGTAAAGCAGAACTCTTCGCTCAAACTTTCTCCTCCAATTCCACCTTAGATGATTCCGGTGCTGTTCCTCCGTCACTTCCCCCCTCTGACTTCCTCATGGTTACATTAAAATTTCTTCAGTTGATGTATTCTCTGCCATCACTGGTCTCAGTACTAAGAAGGCATATGGGCCTGATGGGGTCCCACCTGTTGTCCTCAAAAACTGTGTTTCTGTGCTTACACCCTGCCTAGGTAAATTCTTTCGCCTTTGTCTATCAACTTGTACCTTTCCTTCTTTCTGGAAGTTTGCTCTCATTCAGCCTGTCTCAAAGAAGGGTGACCATTCCCAACCCTCTAACTATTGCCCAATTGCTTTAACATCCTGTGTTTCAAAAGTTTTTGAGTCTATTCTTAACAAACTATTTTTAAAGCATCTTTCCAGTCACAACCTTCTTTCTGATCGTCAGTATGGGTTCCACCAGGGACGCTCCACTGGCAATCTTCTCACCTGCCTTTCAGACTCCTGGTCATCCTCCTTTCGGGACTTTGGCAAAAGCTTTGCCATTGCATTTGACATCTCAAAGGCTTTGGATCAAGTCTGGCATAAATCTTTAATTTCCAAACTGACCTCTTATGGTTTCTATCCTTCTATCTGTGCCTTTATCTCTGGCTTCCTTTCTGGTCATTTTATAGCTGCTGCTGTAGACAGCCACCTTTCTTCTCGTAGAGCTATTCTCAGGGCTCTGTCCTATCACCAACTCTCCTTCTTTTGTTCATCAGTGACCTTCTAAGCTGTACATCTAACCCTATCCATTCATACACAGATGACTCCACCCTTCACGTTTCCATTTACCTCCCATAGCATCCATCTCAGTGGTTACTTCAACAAACAAGGGATGAGGCAATGGCACACCTAATGTCTTACTTGGCTCATGTCTCTGATTGGGGTAAATGCTATCTTGTTTTTAATGCATGAAAAACTCAGTTCTTACACCTGTCAACCTGACAAAGTCTTCCACAGGAGTACCCTCTAATTTTTAACAATATCCAGTTTAATCCCACGTCATCTTTAAGCATACAGTACTTGGAGTTTCATTCTCTTGGGATTTATCTTAGAAAGAACATATTACCTCTCTCATAAAATCTGCTCCCAAGAGATTAGGTATGCTAAGCCAACTCCTTGCCTTCTTGACCGCTGCACAGTTGTTGACTTTATACACTGGTTTTATTCGCGCCTGTAGAGAGTACAACTCCTGCGTGTGTGGAGGCTGTATTGCGGCTTCACTGGTCACCGCTCATCTGAACTGTCTTCTTGCATCCCTCCTCTACTATGGCTGGCGCGGAACACCCGTCTGGCAACAAACTTTCATTGCTTTTCTGTCCAACTTTCTAATGCAGGAGTTAACCGTTACTCCCAGTTCTTTATGTATGCAACAGGTTATCTCTGGAACTGTTTCCCTTTGTCTGTATTTCCTACTGTCTGTGATCTCCAGTCTTTGAAATACAGTGTCCAGGCATATCAAAATGAACAGTTCTTGAATTTGGCTCTTTTTTTTTTTTTTTTTTTTTTTTTTTTTTTTCATGAAGGGAACAATTTACAGACTCCTGGCTTTTGGTTCCTTCCATCTTGCATAGAAAAAAAAAAAAAAGTTTTATCCCACCTTCAAATTTACTCTGATATACCCATTTCACCTCTCTCTTCATACCCATTCTCTCCACATGCCCATGCCATCTAAGCACACCCTGTTCAGCTTTAGTGACCACAGACTTCATATTTCTCATCTTTCGCAAATCACATTATCAATTTTCTTATCCACTTTCTGCACTCCATGCAGTCCTCAACAGTCCCATCTCCACTGCCCTAACTCTTGACTTTTCATTTTCATGCCACACCATATTGTCTCACCCATGTGTTAGAGTATGCACTAGAATTTCATGCAGGCTTCTTGCACCCACAACACTTAGAACTCTACTTCTTATCAGAGACTTCATAGCATCAGCCACTTTCCTTTCCTGTACTACTCTACTTTCTACTTGCTTTGCACATTTACCACTCTTTTCTTTCACTGCACCCAAGTACATAAACTCTCTCACATGTTCTCATCCCCCTCCATTTACTGTAACATCACACTAGGAATCACCCTCTTTCTTATCAACCATCACTTTACACTTACCTTCGAGCCAAGGTGCTCACAGACATTCACAAAACTGCACCAGTCTACAAGCTCATGTCAGCTAGTTGCAAGCAACATTGCCTTATCTGCATATAACAAGGTACTCCATCCTTCACTATTCTTTAACTTTGTCATCTCCTTCTCCATTACTTGTGGTTTTTTTACCTCTTTCATACCACCATTCATATATATCAATCTGTCTATAGCCAGATGCCATAATCCCGTGAGGGGTGGCCGTTTGACTTTGAGTTAGTTGTTTTACAGGGAGGGACACTAACCCTCCTCCAACCTACTTGTTGACACGTAGGGAACAGGTATGGGTTAGTTATATGGTTACCACCCAGCATTGTAAATGGTTTCCTGGCTTACAGGAAACCATTAGGCTTGTCACTCAGTGTATAGCCATCTAAATAGGAAAGAAGAGTAATAAAAAGTGACAGGAACGATGAGAGAAATAGGAAGAGAGGACGGCAGACACAGAATAAGAATGATATAGGTGAAGGAAGAAGTAGGCAGCACTACATAAGTGTATATATACAGTATATATATAAAAACTGAGTAGTCATGGAGACACCATGCTAGCTTGTCTCATGCCAACACTGATCAAAACTCTTCATTTCAGTATCATCACCATTGACATACTCAATCTCTTAACTCATACCATCCATCAATCAATTGATCTTTTTGGAGAAACTCATGCAGTAGCTCTTGATATCTCTAAAGCTTTCGACAGAGTATGGCACCGTTCCCTGCTGTCCAAACTCCCTTGCTATGGACTAATGTCTTTTGTTCCTTTGATTTCTTCTTATCTTAGTGACAGGAAAATAAGAGTAAAAGTAGATGATGTATATTCGAATTTCCACTCAATTAACGCCGGCGTGCCGCAGGGATCAGTTCTGGCGCCAACCCTATTTCTGGTTCATATTAATGATCTCTTATCTGTCACTCACAATTCCATTCACTCATATGCAGATGACTTAACATTACATAGTTCATTCACACTCAGACATCCATTTACAAAGTCTAATATCTCTACCTCTCAACTCAGTACAGCCATCTCCATAAATCAAGATCTATCTACAATCAGTGAATGGGGACAAAACAACCTTGTCTCTTTTAATGCTAGTAAAACTAAATATATACAGTTTAGTAATAGACAGATATTGCCAGATTCGTACATTACCTTCTGTGCTACTAATATACCCATCTCCAAAAGTATTGAAATTCTTGGTGTCTTACTTAACAGTGCCCTCAGCTGGACCTCTCATGTCAGATCACTTGCTAAAACCGCCTCAAAGAAACTTGGATTATTGTACAGAGTCCGTAACTTCTTCGCCGATGAGCAATTAGCTATAATTTATAAGAGTCATATGCGCTCTCAGCTTGAATATTGCTCACCCTTGTGGAATGGTTGTGGAGAGGTTGCATTAAGACAACTAGACAAAATTCAGAATAAAGCTGTTAGAATCATTAACAACCCTGCCATTACATATAAACTACCTCCCCTGCAAGTAAGAAGGAATGTTGCCTCCCTTGCATTATTTTACAGATATTTTTTTGGCAAATGCTCAGACGAAGTTGCGTCCATGGTGCCACCTCTCTATGCCTTCCCTCGTGCTACACGGGCATCTGGTAGCGCTCATGACTGGAATGTCACTCAACCATATTGTAGAACTTCTGCCTATCAGAATTCTTTCATTCCCCGAACTGCATCTCTCTGGAACTCGCTTCCCCAGAGTCGTTTTCCTCCAAATTTCAACCCACAACTGTTCAAGTCTAATTGTTACAGATATTTTATGAACAGAGGACACCAGTAATCTGGTGTATGGATTATTTTTTTTACCCATTTGTTTTTCCTTCCTCCGTTCTGTTATTTATGAAAAAATATATATATATATATATATATATATATATATATATATACTTTTATGTGTCCGACTCTGGGCAAAGGCTCCAGGGCCTATATCTCGAGGGCAGTAGCCTATCCCAAGGCCCAGTAGTCCTCCTACCTCTCCACATGTCACCACTTCGGTGCTAACACCCACCGTCCATATTGAATACATGCTAGGACTGTCTCATACAGGACCGGTGTATTGGTATTAGCTGGAGTACTTCTATGACATGTCGGCGGGTCATCTGGTAGATCAGGAAAGTCTGCCCTTTATGAAATTCAAATCCTTAAACTGTTCCCTGCCCCAGCGGGGATTCGAACCTGGGTCCTTCAGGACTGCAGTCCGCCTCTCTACCGATTCAACCACCTCCCCCTTAATAGCACTCAGCAGTCTACCATCTGCATTATACATGTGCAAAACCTTCATACTCTTGGAAAGTACAGCCCTTGTGCTCTAAGTTACACTTTCCTCCCATTGAATTGTTGGCACAAAACCCTCTTCTGTTGCTGAATGCCTTAATTATCTTTTCCAGCCTTGTTCACTTGATGGTCGCTGTCTGCAGCTCAAATGCTGACAGCATTTCTGTGTAATGTGTTAACCCTGAATTCACCTTTAATCTCAAGTCTTCTCTGAGCTACGTCTTGGTTCTTAGCCCTCTACAATTGCTTGTTGATCTTTTCGCTGAGGTCTTGTTTAGTTTGTCTGTTTTGTGTCCTTTGTCCTTAGATCATTTTAGTCAGTCATCACATCAATTCTCTTTCAGTGTGGACAGCATAATGCTCCTTGAGGAAGGGTTTCAGATGACCAGCGTTGATCTGTCAGACAAGATGCTCAAGTATGCCCTCAAGACTCGCTGGAGGCGGAGGAAAGAGCCGGCCTTTGATAACTGGGGTGAGTAGGGGAGAGTACCTTACAGAGGTGGGGGGGTAGTAACACTTAACCCCTTAGCCTTGCCCTTTCAGTGGGGTTTATTCATGCTACCTTCTGTGATTATTTTCAGTTTAGGGGAGGCTTTGAACTTAAGAGATTAAATGCAGGCTTCATTATCCCATTCATGACATCAGAGCTTTTTTAAATTGAGTAAAATTGTCTAAATATATCAAGAATACATTTGAATTATATGTTATTGAAATGAAGGGATTAAATTTAAAAGATATGGTGGTACATTAGGGGTTGAGAGAGTTTGCTGAAGAGAAAGAGGATTTTTGTAAGTGTAAATTCACTTAAAAGTCTCCTCTTGTAGCATAATTGTTATGTGTTCAGAAACAAAGTGAAAACATTTATGGTCACAGAGGAGAGAGAAAGAGAAAGGGAGAGAGAAATAATATTCAGTACAAAAATGACATCCTGGCACTGAAGGGGTTGTTGTTGTTGGTGATGATGATGAGTAACCCTGGTCTGTGTGGCTGAGCAGACCTATCAACAACAGGCAAGCAGCTGCCCTGGTAGAGCCATCCTGTACAGTGAACCGATATTCCTTTACAGCTGATAATGTCTCGCCACAGTGAGATGCAGGGAAGAGTGTTGAGATTTGGGTCCTGGATGGACACTGTATTTGTGTTTCTCCACCCAGTTACAAAGGGCACCATAGTAGGCTCCACATCACCCGATTATTTGGTTATACGATTACTACCCAGCATTGTAAATGATTTCTTCTGTTACAGGAAGCTAATAGTCCTGTGACTCAGTGTAGAACCACCTGAAATGGAAAGAAGAGTAATAAAAAGTGACCTGAAGAATGGGAGAATAGGAAAAGAGGAGGGCAGACACAGAAAAAGAAGAATAAATGTGAAGGAAGTAGTACACAGCACTATATCGAGTGAGTGGATGATGGTTGCCACCACATCTCATCATGTCATTCATCTTTTGTAATTCATTTATTAATGTAACTGCTTTCTTCTTTTGTAACCGTATTTCCATGTTTGAGCTGGTTTGAGTCTGGTTTGATAATTGTACTGATATAAAAGAATGGAGGAGAGAGGAATGAGAGAGACGGTGATGACGAGATATTAACCCGTGGGTTGCGCAATTACAGTACCTTTTTTTTTTATCTCACACCCTGGTACGCAAAATTATTTTTGTTTTGTTTTGTCTATTATAAACTTGAAGATAAACATCCAGGGCATCATCTATCTATCTATCTATCTATCTATAGCCCGACGCCCTAATCCCGCAAAGGGTGGCCGCAGACAAAACGCCTCCAAGTCACTCTGTCACCCACCATTTGACTCCCCTCCCCCCAACTCACCCCCCCCTCCCTCATATACCTCTCAACTCCATCCCTCCACCTCATCCTCAGTCTACCCCTCCCTCTCCCTCCCTCCACCTCACCTACATACACCCTCTTAGTCAGTCTTTCATTCTCCATCCTCTCCACATGTCCAAACCACCTCAGTGTATTTCTCCTAATCTTTTCAACCACATCCACATCTACCCCACAACGTTCCTTCACTTCTTCATTCGTCAACCTGTCCCTCCATGTCACTCCACATGCTCCTCTCAAGTAACTCATTTCCACTGCTCTCACTCTTGACTTGTTCCCCTCTTGCAAGGTCCACGCCTCGCTTCCATACGTCAGGGTAGGGATCACAATACCATCATGCAGTGACTTCTTAACTTCCATACTCACCTCCCTATTTCTCATCACTGCTTTCAGTGTGCCAACAACCTTCCTTCCCTGCTGTACCCTTTCACGTACTTCATCCCCCAAAGTTCCATCCTTACTCATCACACTACCCAAGTACTTGAATGCACTCACATTCTCCATATCCTCACCATCCAATCTCACTGCACACTCTATGACTTCATTCCTCTCAAACACCATCATCTGGTGAAAAAAAAAAATCTCACTCCCTCTCTGACTCTCTCCGTCTTTGCCTAACGCCATGCGTAAGCTTGCGTAGGGGTGAAGTAGTGAAGAAATGGAAAAAAAAAAAAAATAGTTTTTGTTTATTATAAGCGTGAAGATGGACATCCGGGGCATCATCTGGTGGGAGAAAAAAAAAATCTCTCTCTTTCCGTCTTCGCGTAACGCCATGCGTAAATTTGCCTAAGGGTGGAGTACAGCAGTGAGCAGTGATGCATGGCCACTGGAAGGTTAGCACAGCCTGAGCTGTGGCTTGCAACGTGGTGCTTCCCAGCTTGAGCTCGGGCTCACAGTCCACGGGTTAAATAAAATGGAGATGATGAACAGTTAGAGAAAGCAGTTAGGATCCTAGATGGTGAATAATTGAAGATAGATATTAACCATTTGTTCACCCAGTTTCCATAAGGGCAAAGTGGAAGTTATTTTTTCTTTGCAGTTATTGAGGAGGCCAACTGGCTGACGCTGCCGAGCGACATAGAGGGTGCTGGGACATTTGATGCAGTGGTGTGTCTTGGCAACTCCTTTGCTCACTTACCCGACATCTCTGGCGATCAGTCTGAGCACAGGTAAGACAGAGGGGATAGGTATAAATAGTAGAAGGTAGAGTAGGTAGAGGTATATTGGGGCAGGGATAGATATGGCAGGACAGGCTGGAGCAGGGTAGGGCGAGATATGGCCAGGAGGAATTGGAAAAGGTAAGTAAATGTCAGAGGGAGGATATGCAATGGTAGAGTAGAGAAGGGTGGGGTAGGGCAGAGAGTTGGTGGGGGACTGGTGACGTGAAGGTGATTTGTTTGTTGCCACCCCGTACGAAATGAAGGCATCTGGCAATAGATAGATGAATAGCTTTCTGTCACATCTACATCCACACCACAATGCTCCTTCACCTCCTCATTTGTCAGAGTGTTTCTTCATGTAAATCCATATGCTCCTCTTTTATAATGCAGTCACTCTTGCTCTGTGGCCTTCCAACAACGTCCAGGTTTGCTTTAATATGTTAGAATTGGTATCACAATACTATCATGCAGTGACTTTTCTGCTTCCAAGATCCCTTCTGTACTTCTTATCACTGCTTTCAAAGAACCAGAAACCTTTTTTCCCAGTTGTACCCTTTCAAGCACTTCATCTTCCAAATTCCATCCTTACTCATCACACTACCCAAGTACTTTAATGCACTTACATTTTCCATTTCCTCATCATCCAACCTTACTGTACATTCAGTGACTTCATTTCTCTCAAAGATCATAACTTTACTCTTCCCTACATTCACCTTTAGATTCTGTTTCTCACACACTCTCCCAAACTCATTCACCAAGCCTTGCAGTTCCCTTTCATCTTTACTTAACAACACAGTATCATCTGCAAACAACAGCACAGGAAGTTTCCAAACACTGTTCCCCCTCATTAGGGCTGCTCCAACATCTACTGCCCTACCTTTTATCTCTTTTATAACCCCATCCATATACAGATTGAACAGCCATAGAGACCTAACACATCCCTGTTTTAATCCAGCATTCAGAGAGAAAAATTCACTCAGTTCACCATCCACATGCACTGCAGCGTTAGCACCCTCATACATAATCTTCACGACTTTCAACAGCATCCCATTTACTCCAAATATTCTTAATATTTTCCACATTCCTTGTCTGTCTACTCTGTCATATTCTTTCTTCAAATCCGTGAAGGTCGCATACAACTTCCTTCCCTTCTCTAGAAACTTTCCACTAAAGACCTAAGGATGAGTATATGATCTACACAACCTTTTCCCTTCCAAAAACCTCCCTGTTCTTCAACTACTTCCACCGTTGTTTCTCTAACTCTGTCAGTAAGTATCTTACCATATACTTTTCCTATTACACTAAGGAGATAGATGCCCATATGATTACCACACACTTCATTTTCCCCGTTTCCTTTGTACAGGGGAATAATTATACATGACTTCCAATCCTCCGGGACTCTACCTTCCTCCCAGGCCATTCTGCACATCTTCCATATCCATTCAACTACTATCTCTCTTCCATGCTTCAGCATTTCACCACACACTCCATCAGTTCCTGGGGTTTTCCCCATTTGACTTTCTTCATTGCTCTCACTACTTCCATCTTACTGATCTCTTCCTCCCATCTCACCTCCCCCCTTCTCCCAGCCATTCCCCAGCCACTTATACTTGCATTACTTTCATTCTCTGTGTTTAACAGTTCATGAAATGTTCTCTCCATCTGCTCACTTTTTTTTGCCCTTTTCGCTATCAATCTACCATTTTTCTCTTTCAGTCCCATACTAACTTCTTTATCACCATGTCTTACTCTCTTTACCACCTTCCAGAACATTTTCTTACATTCCCTCCTCTTTACACCCAGATTCCATCCAAATTCCTCATCCACTTTCTTCTTACTCTCTCCTACTAGTCTTTTCACCTCTCTCCTCCTCTCTGTATATAACTGTCTCTTCCGTGTCTCAACTTCCTCTGCCTCTGCATCCATCCCATCTTCTTACTATGTGCCTATATGATTTGTTCTTTTGAACCACAGCTTGTCTCACCTCTTCATACCACCATGCTGTTCCCTGCAACCCCTTTTGTCTTCTCTTCACCCCTCACACCATCTCACATGCTGCACAGATTTCTTCTGTGAATATCTTGCATGCACCGTCCACCTCCCCCATCTCCATCAGATCATATTTGCCCAGTTGCTCCTCCACTTCTCTCTTATATTCTGCCTTTTTCCATCCTCTAGCAACCTTTCTACCCTCCTTGTATGAACTACTTCCTGCTGTCCTTCTCTCCATCATTTCATCCATTGCATTTGTACCCTGAGTTTCACCACCACCAAGTGGTGGTCAGAAAGTTTACAACCCCAGCCTCTGTATGCTCTTGCATCGATTACACACCTTCTCACTCCCTCATTCACACACGCATAATCATTCATTGCCTTCCGTTCATTAAGTTCATCACCTACCTTTCTCATTACTCGCCATGTATACCTCTGGATCATTTCCTGCCAAACAGTGTCCACTAGAGCACTGCCATTCTCATCCACTTCTCCAGGCACACCCCACTCACCAACTACTCCATACAAACAGTGTGTGGAAAGTTAAACTTTCAACCTGATGCTGGAGCTGTCACGTCTCTGTGCATCTCTGAACAGATGTATTTACCTATTTGTATTTACCTATTTGTAGTATACAGGAATTGAGCAATGCTCGGTTGTCCTGTCTCCATATCCACATCTATCAAGTCTACCTTTACACACATGAATGTTTTTCTCATGCACCACCTCTTTGTCTAAGTCGTTCCAAATATTTAAGTATTTACCTAATATACCTAATTGTGATATACACGGAATGTACTATGCTCGTGGGTTTCCATCGCTGTTTCTCAATAAGTCAAATTTAGCTTTAAACTCGTTTAAGTTTTTTGACTGGACGATCTCTTTGTCCAGGCTATTCCGTAAGTCTATACTTTTGTAAGGAAAGCTATATTTCTTGATATCCTTCAAGCAGCTTGACTTTTTCAATTTCATTCTGTGTCCTCTTGTTGCTCTGTTATCCCATACAAACAGATGATCTTTGTCAATTTTATCTACTCCCACCATGGTCCTGAACACTGCAATCATGTCTCCCCTCTTTCTCCTTTCCTCTAAGGAAGGCAAATCCAGTTTTTCCAGCCTCTCTCTGTATGACAGATCTGTCAGACTGGGGACCATCTTGGTTGCTGTTCTTTGTATTCTCTGAATCTTGTTTATATCTTTCTTTTTGTGTGGGGACCACACTACCGCTGCATATTCTAACCTGGGGCAGATCATGGCCACTATCAATTTTTTCATCATCTCCTCATCCATATAATGAAATGCTACTCTTATGTTAGTCAGGAGTTTATAAGTCTCTCCAACTATCTTGTTAATGTGCTTTTCTGGTGACAAACTATCTTGGACCAGCACTCCCAAATCTTTCTCTTCTCTCCTTTTTGTGATTAATTCATTACCCAACAAATAATTCAGTGATGATCTCCTGGTACTTTTACCCATTTCCAATATTTTACATTTCTTTACATTAAATTTCATTTCCCACGTCCGGCTCCAATCGTGTATCCTATCCAAATCCTCCTGCAGTATTTTACAATCCTCCTCAACCTCTACCTTCCTCAAGATCTTTACATCATCAGCAAACAGACTTGCATAACTGTTCACTCCATCTACAATATCATTTATGTAAATCAGGAACATTACTGGCGCCAACACCGAGCCTTGAGGGACTCCACTTGTTTCTTCCCTCCATCCAGACATCCTATCCTTTATTACTGTCCTCATTTGTCTGTCTCTCAAAAAGTCTCTCATCCATTCCAGAAGTTTCCCCTTCAGTCCTCCTATGTATTCTAGTTTCCACATTAGTCTCTTATGAGGTACCTTGTCAAAGGCCTTCTCTAAGTCTAAGTACACACAATCCACCCGACCATCTCTCTCCTGTACCACATCAATCACTCTTGAGTAAAAACTCAACAAGTTAGAAACACATGACCTTCCACTTCTGAATCCAAACTGACATTCAGCCAAAATATTCATCTGTTCCAGATATTTTATCCATCTGTCTTTCAGGATTCTCTCACACAATTTTGCAACCATGCTGGTTAGAGACACTGGTCTATAATTCAGGGGTTCTTCCCTGTTTCCTCCCTTGTAAATTGGTACCACATTTGCTCTCTTCCATTCTTGTGGCACTTTCCCCTCTTCCAGTGAGCATACTGTTAAACTGTGGATTTTATCTGCCAGTTGTTCTCTGCATTCCTTCTGTACCCAGTTAGAAATTCCATCAGGTCCTGGGGCTTTCCTTACATCTTGAGTTTCCAGTAATTTATACACTTCCTGTACCTCCACTTTTATATCTTTTATCACCGGAACATTTCTAATCACTCCCTCCCCATCCACAAGCTCCTTTTCTTTAGTGAAAACTGACTAGAAACGTTTGTTCATTATTTCTGCTTGCATTGCCGCGTCCTTAAAGACCTCCCCTTCTACTTTCAGTTTGATGATTCCTTCCTTTTGTTTCAGTTTGCCATTAACAAATCTATAAAACAGTTTGGGTTCATCCTAGCATTTGTCTATTATACCTTTTTCAAAATTCCTTTCTTCTTCTCTACGTATTCTTGTGTATTCATTTCTTGTTCTTTTATATTCTTCCTTTGTTCTGTTGTTACCTCTCTTTTTCCAGTTGTTCCATTCCTTATCTCTCTCTTTTTTTGCTGTCATACACCTTCTATTAAACCACTCCTTTTTCCTGTTTTCTTTCCCTCTTACTCTTGGTACAAATTTTTCCACTCCCAAATTATAGAGGTCTAGAAAGATATCCCACTTCTTCTGTATCTCTCTTGTTTCTCTGAATTTTCTCCAATCCGCATTTTCAAAAAAGTTTCTCAATCCTGTAAAATTTGCTTTCCCAAAGTTGTATCTTCCCTGTCTATGAAGCTCGTCTCTTGACAGCGTTCCCTATTAACATCTGGAACTCAATGACCACATGATCACTTTTTCCTAAAGGACAGAGGTATTTCAATGATTCTATTACATCGGGTTCTTTGGTGAACAGTAAATCTAACCTTGCTGGTGTGTCCTCACCTCGAAACCGTGTCTCTTCTTTGACCCATTGCGTCATCACATTATTCATTATTATATTTAATAACATAGTGCCCCACGAATCCTTGCCGCCTCCCAAGTACCATTCCTCCCAGTTCACCTCTTTACAGTTAAAGTCACCCACCAAAAGTATATTATTGCTTTTCTCAATTATTTTTTGCAAATAGCTAGCCATATCAGACAACAGCTCATGTTATTCGTCATCCTTCCATGCTTTCATCTTTGGAGGAACATGCACTACTGACATATCTCTCTTAACATTCTCTCCAGTTTCTAATTTCATATATATCACTTCAGCCCTGCCTTCTCCCATTTCTACAGTATCTACATTTATGTTGTTCTTCACTGTTATCATCACTTCTCCTCCCTTTTTTTCTTTTCTGTCTTTTCTCCACAGTTTGTATTTACCATCTCCCAAATGAACATCAATATCTACTCTTAATTTGGTCTCTACAAAGCACATGACATCAGGTTCATGTTCTCTCAAGAAATCGTTAATTTCAATCCTTGTCGATATGAAACCATCAGCATTAGTATATATCACCTTCAAATTATTTTTGACATTTTTAATACCCTCTTCTCTCCTACTCTCTGTCCGTACCACTTCCTCAACTTCTGATCTTTCCCAGCCATCCCCCTTAGTTCCTTCACTTCTATTTGCTTAAATACCACTTCCTTACTTTCATATCCATTACTCTCCAAAAAAAAGTATTACATTCTTCCTCTGTCCTCTTATCATTTTTTTCCTTTACTTCTTCCTTTAATGATTTTAAAACTTATCTTTCTTCTTCTTTCAGATCTTTTCTTATTATAATATTTTCCATCCCCTCCTCTTTACTTAATTTCCAGGTCACTTTAAGTATCCCATTTATTACACTTTCTGATGTAAACTTGACTCTCATTGGTCTTGTTTCCCCTTTCTTATAAGGCCCTATCCTCCTTACTTCCTCAATTTCTTTTACCCACTTGTCTCCTTCGGGGTCAGTCTTGCCTAATATTCCTCTCACCAGGTTCGTGTCTCTCTCGAATCTTATGAACCTAACCTTTTCTTCCTCTTCCCTGTTTCCAAATACTACCACACATCTGTTCCATTCTACAGTTTCTCTCACTATTTTCTCTTTTTTCTTCAGTATTTTCACTACATTTTCTTCCATTTTTTTCTTGTTCATTTCCCTTTCTTCCTGGATGATCTCTCTTAAGCTAACCACTTCTTTCTGTTCTTCTTCTACGTGTGCCCACTTTGCCTTATATTCTTCTACTACACTACTCACCTTCTCCGTTTTATTAGTACTCTCTTCTAGTTTCCTCCTCAATTCGACATTTTCACGCTTCAAATTTCTAATCTCTTCATTCGCTAGTTCATTGGACTGGATTAGACTCTGTATAGTAGTATCCGTATTTTCAGACACATCCTTTATCACTAGATTCTCTACTTTCTTTTCAAGTTCACTAATCCTCATAATTAATGTTTTAACCAGGTCCATGACATTGGTATTTGTATCAAATCCTTGAAATTCGAGTCCCTCATTGTTTACATTTTTGGCCATGTTTGATGTGGTTCCACAGGTTTGTGTGTTAATTTGGAGGATGGTCATGTAGATTGGGATGATGACGATTTTTTGCATTCCCTTTCAGGTTAGCATTGAGTAATTTTGCTCAGATGGTGAAGCCTGGTGGAATGTTAATGATTGACCACCGTAACTACGACTACATCATCGACACTGGCTCTGCCCCACCACACAACATCTACTACAATGTGAGTACTCTGGGGTTGGTTCTTTTCACTTTTGCTTTTTTTGTGTGTGTTTTTTTTTATGAGGTTTGTGTGAAAAAGAGGTGGCATGATGATGATGATGATGATGATGGTTGGCCTCACCCCATGTTATGTGTAGAATTAGAAAAATGATGATGGTGATGGTGGAGGTGAATTTAATTTACCTAGTTCTTTTTGTGGGAAGGTACTGGAGATGGATGCCTTCATATGGTGGCACAGATATAACCAAGCAGCTCATCTGCATGGTTATACCATGTTCCTCCCCCCCCCCCCTTATTCCACTGGAAAAAAGAGGAAAGTGAACTGCAGGAGGAGAGCAGCTTCAGCCTGCAGTCCACTGGGTTTACAGGTCAGATGTACCTTGGGCCACAGCTACTACTTTAAGAAAAGAAAATTGTCAGCTGAACAAAATTGTCTGGTGCTTGCTGACAGTTATGATGATATTTTTTATTTTTCATTCTCACTAGATTACTGTATTTTGTTAGTGTGATGATTGTCATTTTTCTAGTGTATTTAGTAAACTGTTATATTATGATAATGTTGATAGGTCTATTGTACAGTAAGCTAAATTATTTCAGGGAGACCTAAGGAGTATTAGGCTGGACTCACAGTCTGACATTAATATACAAACATGCTGTCACTGATGTGGCATATGAATCTCCCAAGGATTGGGTCAGACACCCTCAAAGCCAATTCGGTGACTGTTTTGAAACCAGTTATGCCAGAACTGGTGCCATTTACTCGACATAAACAGAAAACCATTTTTATGAATTGTGTGTATGGATTAATGATTGATTGATTGCAAATGAGAATGAATGTGAGTGCAAGGGAGAGTGATTTTGGTGGTATAATGTATCACAGGCAGACAATTTGGCGTCCTTCATGTTGGTAATTCAACCTCCATCCATCCATCCATCCATTCATTGCCAGACGCCATAATCCTGTAAGGGGTGGCCATTTGACTTTGAGTTATTTGTTTTATGGGGAGGGGCACTAACTCTCCACCAACCCACTTGTTGACACATAGGGAACACGTATGGGTTGGTTATGTGGTTACTACCCAGCGTTGTAAATGGTTTCTTGGCCTACAGGAAACTATTAGGCTTGTCACTCAATGTAAAGCCACCTGTAAAGGAAAGAAAAGCAATAAGAAGTGACAGAAAAGATGGGAGAAATAGGAGAGAGGAAGGCAGGCACAAAATAAAAAAAAAATTATAAAGGCTAAGGAAGAAGTAGGTAGCACATCAAGTGAGTGGATGATGGTCGCCACCACCTACCTCACTAATTCAACCTCAGGTGGATAATTCATCATGGTGCTGATCCATTTCCATTCCTGATTTATCAGTTGCCACGGGCCACACCAATCTCTTCTCACCAAGTGCCCATACACTGGCGGTGGGTCCTGTCAGTACTGTACCTCTGTTTTATCATTACAGTATACAAACGGTATCTGAAACAGCAAGCAGAGAGAGAGAGGTGGGAGGAGAGAAAGAAGGGGGGGGGGGGAATAATTTGCAAGGAATGATAACCATACTGATGTATGCAGTTTAAAGCCTTATGCCACTGTTATTGTTTTCGTTTTCGTTTTCGTTTTTAAAGGCTCCAACATGCTTGCATGTGTCAATCTTGGTCACCTAATGGCGGCTCTCCACGCTGCACGATCCATTACAGCCTCTCTGTTCAGTCCCTTAACCCTAAGGTCACACTTAATGACCTCGTCCCATGTCTTTCTTGGTCTACCCCTCATAACCCCACCCCCAATATTAACACTTCTCACATTCCTCACCCAATTATCATCCCCCATCCTCTCCACATGTCATAGAATGTACTCACACTGATGAAGAGCCTCATATTTGTCTGGTATCACCATATCAGTGCTTTGTAAATACTGTGTATCTCTCCATTTACTGCTTCTCACCCACAGTCATCTACCCTTTCACTTTGCCTTCCATCCCCCCCTCCAGCCATCCCTCTTCATATCTTTCCCTCTATATTCATCTGTGATCAGCTTTGGAAATGCTACAGCTCATCTGCATTGTTTTTCTAAACTCATGCATTGTGTCCTCTTCTGACTGGTAGGTGGGGGCACCCATCATCCACGCACTTAGTGTAGCGGTACTCCATTTTAGGGTAACTCTACATTTGGTGGCAAGCCAAATGATTTCTTGTAAACCAGGAAATAATTTACAGTGCTGGGTAGTAACCTTATAACCAACAACACGCTTCCTGCGTGTCAACAAGTGGGTTAGCGGAGGGTTAGTGCCCCTCCCTGGAGAACAGCAAACTATAAATACAAACAAAAAGCCTCGGACCGGGACTGACCAACAGGTGACGACTAAGGACTGAATAAAGGACATGGTATGGATTGCAGCATGGAATGTAAGGGGTGCGAATGATGAAGTGAAAGAGAGAGAGAGAGAGTGTTCAAGTGCTTGAGGGCACAAAAGTGGACATATGTGGATTAACTGAGACTAAAAGAAGAGGTGAGAGTGTGAGAGAGTGGGAGTATGGATGGGGTATATGCATAAGAGTAGGTGACAGTGAGAGGGCAAAAGAGGTTGTGTGCAAGAGATGGAAGGAGACTATAAGAGGGTATGGATCAGTTGGTTCAAGGATTGTGTGGGTAAGACTGAAAGTGGGAATACAAATGTGGGCAGTTGTTTGTGTGTATGTTCCAACACAAGATGGTGCAAGCAGAGCAACAGAAGAGTTCTTGGCAAATGTGGAAGCATGCATGAGAGTGTTTTTGATTGGAGATATGAATGGAAAAGTAGGGAATGTGAAGGGGGATGGAGTAGTTGGTGAGTAGGGTGTGCCAGCAGAAAAGGATGAGAATGGCAGTGCTCTAGTGGACGTTTGTGCGAGGAGGGGATTGATGATAGCCAGTATCCTCTTTAGGAACAAAATGAGGCATAGGTGTATGTTGCGAGTGATGAGAAGAGTGGATGGTGAACCTAATGAACAGAAGGCAGTGATTCATTATGTGTTTGTGGATGACAGAATGAGAAGATATGTAATGGATGCAAGAGCATGCATAGCTTGAGGTGGTGGACTTTCTGATCACCACTTGGTGGTGGTGAAAGTCAAGGTTGAAGTGCATTGGAGGAATAGAAGGGAAAGACAGGAGGAAGTAGTCCATGTAAGGAGGGTAGAATAGTTGCAAGAGGATGGAAAAAAGGCAGAATATTAGATAGAAGTGGAGGAGCGATTGAGTTAAATTGATGTGGAGCAGGTGGGGGGTTGTGGAAGGTGTGTGCAAGATATTGACAGAAGAAATCTGTGCAGCATATGAGGTGGTGAGTGGGGTGAAGAGAAGACAGAAGGGGGTGTGAGCAACAGCATGGTGGAATGAAGAGGTGAGGTAAGCTGTGGCACAAAAGTAGAAAGCATATAGTGAGGGGATGGGAAGCAGAGGAGGAAGTTGAGAGACAAAAGAGAGAGTTATATGTAGAGAGGAAGAGAGAGGTGAAAAGATTATTAAGAGGGAGTGAGAGGAGAGTGGATGAGGAATGTGGAAGGAATTTGAGTGTAAAGTGGAGGGAATGTAAGAAAATGTTCTGGAAGGAGGTAAAGAGAATTAGACAGGATGATAAAGAGTTTAGTAGGGGAGTGAAAGATAAAAATGGTAGATTGCTAGTGGAGAAGGGAGAAAAAGTGAGCAGATGGAGAGACCACTTTAAGGAACTGTTAAACATAAAACACCAACATTTCATAACTTCACCACCATTCGACAAGACTGGGCCGATGGCTGTGGCGGTGGACTCATCACCCTGGTACACAAATCCATCAACTATGCAGATACCAGTGCACACACAAAGTCACTTCTTCCCCCACATGACTCCACAACAGAAATACAGTTAAAATACGCACTGGTAACACTTCACACATAACAATCGCTAACACATACATTTCCCCCCAGTCATCCCCCACAGTACCACACAGTTACTCTCCACACATACTCCACATTACCAACATACCCAACATCATCCTGGGTGGTGATTTCAACACCAAGTCTTTGACCTGGCATGTCAACAACCCTGACACAGACAGAGAGCTGGTACTACAATCCCAGACAGATCATCTTTTCTTACTGAACAATCCAGACCAACATACCCATATCCCACACCAAGCCCTCTTCCTCCCATCATCTCCAGACATCATCTTCTGCTCCCCAAACTTTGCCCCCACTACATCATGGAGAGTGGTCAAAACCTTAGGTTCTGATCACCTCCCAATCATCATCACTATCAAAACCAGAATCACCCCAGCTTGCCACAAAAACGCATTCACTAATTATAAGAGAACCAACTGGGAGGCCTTTGTAACTGAAACAGAACAGCATTTCGAAACACTAAACAGTACACCCATCACAAACATCAACACCGCTGTGCACACTTTCAATACTATCTATCTATCTATCTATAGCCCGACGCCCTAATCCCGCAAAGGGTGGCCGCAGACAAAACGCCTCCAAGTCACTCTGTCACCCACCATTTGACTCCCCTCCCCCCAAGTCACCCCCCCCCTCCCTCATATACCTCTCAACTCCATCCCTCCACCTCATCCTCGGTCTACCCCTCCCTCTCCCTCCCTCCACCTCACCTACATACACCCTCTTAGTCAGTCTTTCATTCTCCATCCTCTCCACATGTCCAAACCACCTCAGTGTATTTCTCCTAATCTTTTCAACCACATCCACATCTACCCCACAACGTTCCTTCACTTCTTCATTCGTCAACCTGTCCCTCCACGTCACTCCACATGCTCCTCTCAAGTAACTCATTTCCACTGCTCTCACTCTTGACTTGTTCCCCTCTTGCAAGGTCCACGCCTCGCTTCCATACGTCAGGGTAGGGATCACAATACCATCATGCAGTGACTTCTTAACTTCCATACTCACCTCCCTATTTCTCATCACTGCTTTCAGTGTGCCAACAACCTTCCTTCCCTGCTGTACCCTTTCACGTACTTCATCCCCCAAAGTTCCATCCTTACTCATCACACTACCCAAGTACTTGAATGCACTCACATTCTCCATATCCTCACCATCCAACCTCACTGCACACTCTGTGACTTCATTCCTCTCAAACACCATAACTTTACTTTTGTTTACATTAACTTTCAGCTTCCTCCTCCTACACACTGTCCCAAATTCATTCACCAAACCTTGCAACTCCCATTCATCTTCACTCAACAATACTGTATCATCAGCAAACAGCAACACCAGAAGCTTCCAAATCTCACCCTCATTCATTAGGGCCACCCCCACATCCACTGCCCTACCATGTACCTCCTTTACAACCCCATCCATATATATATTAAACAGCCATGGAGACATTACACACCCCTGTTTCAGTCCCACATTGAGATCAAAGAACTCACTCAGCTCACCATCCACTCGCACCGTAGCCCTAGCTCCCTCGTACATACTCTTCACAGCACTCAACAATTTCCCCTCCACTCCATATATTCTTAATACCTTCCACATACCTTTCCTATCTATTCTGTCATAAGCTTTCTCCAAGTCCATGAAGGCAGCGTACACTTTCCTTCCCTTCTCTAGATACTTCTCCACTAAACATCTTAGAACAAATATCTGATCTACACACCCTTTTCCCTTCCTAAATCCCCCTTGTTCTTCTCCAACTAGCTCCTCTGTCATATGCCTAACCCTATCAATGAGTATTCTACCATATATTTTACCAGTCACACTAAGAAGGCAAATTCCCCTATGGTTACCACATACTTCTCTCTCCCCTTTTCCTTTGTACAGAGGAACAATTATACCTGATTTCCAGTCCTCTGGAACCCTTCCCTCTTCCCAAGCCAATCTACACAACTTCCATATCCACTCCACAACAATCTCACCCCCATACCTAAGCATTTCACCACACACTCCATCAATTCCTGGGGCCTTTCCCAGCTTAATCTTCTTCATCGCTTCCACTACTTCCGACCTACTGATCTCTTCCTTCCTCCTCTCATCTCTTCTTCTCCCAGCCATTCCCCAACCACTTATACTCACACTGCTCTCACTCTCTACATTCAACAAATCCTCAAAGTGCTCCTTCCATCTCCTCAATTTCTCTCTCTTCTCCACCAACAATCTATTATTCCTATCTTTCACTCCCCTACTATTTCCCCTTTCACACTGCCTTACTTTCTTTACCTCCTTCCAAAACAATTTCTTACTCTCCCTCCATTTCACACTCAGATTCCTCCCAAACTCTTCATCCACTTTCTTCTTACTCTCCTTCACCAGTCTCTTAACCTCCCTTCTCCTCCTCACATATACCTCTCTCTTCTCTCTCTCATCTTCTCCCCTACCTCTACTCGCCAACCATTCACCATATGCCTTCTTCTTTTGTTCCACAGCTCGTTTCACCTCATCATTCCACCATGCTGTCCCTTGCACACCCTTGCATCTCCTCCTCACTCCACAAACCGCCTCGCACGCTGCGCTTATCTCTTCCGTGAATATCTTACATACGTCTTCCACCCCTTCCATCTGCTCTAGCTCATACCTTCCCAATCTTTCTTCCACTATGCTCTTATACTCTGTCCTCTTCTCACTATCTTGCAATTTCTCCACTCTTCTCACAGGAGCTGCTTCCTCCTGTCTTCCCCTTCGTCTCCTCAACCACTTTCTTTGCAGCTCTACCTTGGCCATCACTAAGTGATGGTCCGAGACTCCATTCCCCCACCCTCTCCACACCCTTGCATCCAACACTTGTCTTCTCATTCGCTCATCCACACACACGTAGTCTATCATTGCCTTTCGTTCAACAAGTTCACCATCCATCCTCCTCATTACTCTCCATGTATACCGGTGGATCATCTTATGACGAAAGTAGGTGTCGGCTATTGCCAACCCCTTACCAGCACAGATGTCCACCAGAGCACTACCATTCCCATCTACTTCAGCTGGCACACCCCACTGACCAACCACTCCATCCACTCGTACTTTCAATACAATTATACAAAATGCAGACAAAAGACACATCCCTAGAGGCAACAGAAAGAGACACAACCCCAACTTTACACCAGAAATTCAAGGCCTCATCAGACAACGGGACACACTGCGACACTCCCCAACATCCCATACACAAGACACCATACAACAAATACAAGAACTCAACATAAAAAAAATAAAAAATAAAATATCAGAACAGCAAACACTAAACTGGAAAAATTACCTCCAAACACTTGACCACAAAACAAACATCAGGAAACTACAAAACACTAAACAGCATCACACTTTCCAACAGCAGCACCACACAATCACATGCTGCCATCAAAACAACAGACACCATACCATCAAACAAACAACAAGCAAACACTCTCATCAATCACTTTTCACAAGTCAGCCATCTAAACCCCCATCTAGAAGACTGAAGTATCATCCGACATAAGAGACAGTTCCCCACAGACCCAGACTACGCACCTTTCACTTACAACCAGACGAAGCACATCATTAACAACCTCAAGCACTCATCTGCCTGTGGACCAGACAACATAAGCAACATTCACCTTAAACACCTTGGACCACAAGGCATACAAGCACTCACCAACATATCAAACTACAGCTACTCACACAACATAATACCCAGCATCTGGAAGCATGGCATTATCATCACTATCCCTAAACCCAACGAAGACCCCACGTTACCCTTCTCACACCACCCCATCACACTCCTCTGCACCCCCTCTAAAGTCACTGAACGACTTGTACTACAACTAGTCACACCTCACATTCCCCTAGCCCAGTCACAACATGGCTTTATGTCACTACACTCCACAAACACCCTTCTTACAGACCTTACACAGAGAGTTTTTGATGGCATGAATTCAGCTAGGCCACCACACAGAACACTCCTAATCACACTAGACATTAGCAAAGCTTTTGATGCCATCCCCCGCCTCAACCTCACAAACAAAATACTCAACACAAACATGCATAATAACACAAAAAGATGGCTGGCAAACTACTTAGGCAGGTGTGCATACGTAACATTTGCCGGTCAGTCTTCTACCATCAGAAACTTCACAAATGGTATCTCCCAAGGATCTATTTTGTCCCCTACACTCTTTAACCTATACATGCATGACATACCCACACCCCACACACCACAGATACACATAGCCTCCTGTGCAGATGATATAACACTTACATGTATGCACCAAAAGACAAACACAGCTGCACACATCATTCAACCTTACCTCAACACACTACATGAATGGTTCACCACAAACAAGCTCAAAATAGCCCCAGCCAAATCTACAGTGACCCTTCTCACGAACTTGACAGCAGAACACAATCACATCCCACACCTCACCCTAAACAACACTCCCTTACCACACACACACACACACACACACACACACACACACACACACACACACACACACACACACACACACACACACACACACACACACACACACACACACACACACACACACACACACACACACACACACACACACACACACACACACACACACACACACACACACACACACACACACACACACACACACACACACACACACACACACACACACACACACACACACACACACACACACACACACACACACACACACACACACACACACACACACACACACACACACACACACACACACACACACACACACACACACACACACACACACACACACACACACACACACACACACACACACACACACACACACACACACACACACACACACACACACACACACACACACACACACACACACACACACACACACACACACACACACACACACACACACACACACACACACACACACACACACACACACACACACACACACACACACACACACACACACACACACACACACACACACACACACACCTTGGTGTAACATACAATACATCAATGTCATTTAAACAATAAATCACAAACATTAAAAATAAAATAACACCAAGACTCAATGCTTTGAGGTCACTTGCCCATACAACATTCGGACAGAACAAAGAAACCACCACCACAGTATACAAACAATACATACATTCAGTGATGAATTATGCAAGCCCTGCCTGGACTTCTAACTTCACCAAAACACACTACAACACTCTACAGACCATACAGAACAAGGCTCTAAAAATAATCACAGGCTGCACAGCTACCACACCCACAGACCACCTACATCAAGAAATCAAAGTCCTCAAAGTCAAGGATCACCTAGACATGAGAGGCACCCAGTTTCTTGCTGCAGCCTCCACAAACCCACAACATCCACTATATTACATGGCAGCACATCCACCCACACCAAGGAACATCAAAACAACACCCATCATACGATACCATGCACAAATATTGTCATCTCTCCCCCCTCGCCCACCTCAGACCAGCTTCCAGATGCATATCCACACTCAGATCACTCGCTGCTCCATTCAGTCACTTAAAGACAGCACACAGCTGCATGCACGGCCTCCTGATATCCACCCTTTTGAATCCCATCTCCCTCGTGAGGACAGGGTCCACCTGGCCAGGCTGAGAATAGGGCACCATCCAGCCCTCTTAAGCTACCAGAAGAGGCTAGATGACTCCGTTGCTGATGCCTGTCCAGGATGCAACACAGCACACCATACTATTAAGCACATTATTGAAGACTGCATTGCACACAATCACCTACGCCAGCAACACAACATACACTCTTTGAGAGCTCTGTTGGAAAGCCCGGTCTCGGGCATGGCCTTCCTAAGGGACTTGGGGCTGTTTGGCCAGACTGCCTAGGGAACAGCTACTACTACTACAACTACTACTGTTAAACATAGAGAGTGAAAGTAATGCAAGTATAAATGGCTGGAGAATGGCTGGGAGAAGGAGAGTGGTGAGAAGAGGGGAAGTGATCAGTAGGATGGAATTAGTGGAAGCAGTGACGAAAGTCAAATTGGGGAAAGCCCCAGGACTTCCTGATGTCACTAATCAAGGAAAAATTCCACTCCACCAGAGCATATAATTTTTGACATCATAGTCAGTCAACTAAACCCCATTCATTTTATGTGCCCTCTGTCAGTATAAGAAAGAGAAATTATAACATTTTTACTCACTGCTATAAGGACGAGAGGCTGTAATATAGTCAGACAGAAGCAAAAACTGATGGTCTGAGTCTACCATCTCCGTATTGGGACGGATATTATTTTTTCCTTCCTTAGGTATCGATAATCTTTATTTCTCATCCATTTCATGTATGTGTTGAGCAAGACAAAAATAATTTGGCCTATAAGAAACATGTAACAATTCTATGACATGAAAAATTAGCACAACACGGCTTAAGGTCGTTCATTCCAACCATAAACATAAACCCTAGTGTCGTCTGCCCTGCTGGACCAGGGTTTCAAGGTTGACTTTTTTTAGGCCTAATTCTTCAAATTAGGCTTTTTTTTTTTTTTTTTAAGTGGTTGGCTCCCAAAACTAGCTGGTAGGCTTTTTCTAGTAATTTAGCTTTTTTTCTGAAGGGGAGGGGGATTTTTTTTCCTAATATGTAATATATTTTGATAATTTCTAAGTGATCCTTTCTGTTACTTTTAAATTCACAAACTCAGCTGTTACAAACTAACTTAATATTGCATAAAATGAATGAAAGAAAATGAAATCCTATGTTTTCTTTCCATCGCAAGCAGTACAGTAATACCCCAATATATGATACCCCTAGATGCGATACCCCGGCTTAACGATGGGGGTAGAAGTACCACTATACCCCACCTAACAAAGGCCAAACCCCAGTTTAACGATGGGTTTTGATTTTTTTTTTTTTTTACCGATTTTGATGATATTCTAAGCTAAAATTGTGTGTTTAGGTTCATTTATAAACAGTTTTTGGGCTTAGATTAATGTGTTTAACCACAAGTAGGATGAACATTGTCATTTTGGGATATAGTTTACTAAGTTTGATTTTTTCCACACATATTTGATGATTTTCACATTTCATTTGTTGGTTTTTGTGGATTATTTACAGGTGTTAGGCTTAGGTTAGCTTCTTTTACAGCTGGTAGACCATTTAGATTGGCCTTAA
Organism: Coenobita brevimanus; assembly: GCF_032717465.1. Classification (NCBI taxonomy): domain Eukaryota; kingdom Metazoa; phylum Arthropoda; class Malacostraca; order Decapoda; family Coenobitidae; genus Coenobita; species Coenobita brevimanus. Next base: position 7,876,865 of record NC_137030.1, on the reverse strand, counting down.
GCCTGTTTTTGGGCTCATTTGGGTGGGTTTAGGACTTGGTTGGGGGGGGGAAACCCGAGGCTGAAAAACACATCCCATTACTTTACATGTTAAAACTACGCCGATATACAATACCCTGCCTAACGATGGGATTTTACCTAACCAATTGCATCGTTAAACCGGGGTATACTTGTATTTTGGAGCTGTCGCCATCATGAGATTTCAGCCGGTGGTTGATTTTTGCTTTGAACAGTGTATAGTTTGCATATGAAGAACTTCGCAGATTTTTTTCAGTATTTTTCAGATGAAGCATTGTTCATTTAGATAACTAATGTACAGTATATGGGTTTCAAACCAAAGTTGCAGCTAGAATTGTATATACAGTATGTGATGAATGCTGTCATATCTGGTGTCTTTTATGGCTTGTAGTAAGTTATTTACTGCATTTATTTTACCAAAACATATCTAGGAAAGTGGTAGGTGGTGGCGACCATCATCCACTCACTTGATGTAGTGTTGCCTACTTCTTCCTTAGCCTTTATCATTCTTTTTCTGTGCCTGCCCTCCTCTCTTCCTATTTCTCCCGTCTTACCTGTCACTTCTTATTGCTTTTCTTTCCATTACAGGTGGCTTTACATTGAGTGACAAGCCAAATGGTTTCCTGTAAGCCAAGAAACCATTTACAGCGCTGGGTGGTAACCATATAACCAAATCATACGTGCTCCGTACGTGTCAACAAGTGGGTTGGTGGAGGGTTAGTGCCCCTCCCTGTAAAACAAATACCTGTAACTCAAAGTCAAATGGCCACCCCTTACAGGATTATGGCATCTGGCAATAGATAGATCTATAGATATCTAGGAAATTAGTATACCTACTGAAAAATAATAAAGAGCTTACGTACGGTGTATCAGTGACTATCATGGGAGAGATTTTGGAAAATAAGCAACTTTTGGTCTCTGCAGAGGTAGCCTGACTTCAATATTGAACTAGCTGGTGATCACTCGCAACTCTAGAGTTAGTAATGCTGGGAATTGAAGGAGTCTGTGGTGAAGTGATGAAACATGGGGGAAAGATAGTAGTAGAATGGATATGGAAGATGTGCAGATTGGCCTGGGAGGACTATAGAGTCCCGGAGGATTGGAAGTCCCTGTATGCGCTAACGCAAGATCGTGCAGAGTGAGAGAACAGTACTGGACAAATGTGGAAGCGTGCTTGGAAAAGTTTGAAAGGAATGAAAGAGTGTTTTTGATTGGAGGTATGAATGGAAAAGTAGGGAATGTGAAGGTGGGTGAAGTAGTTGGTGAGTGGGGTGTGCCTGCATAGATGGATGAGAATGGCAGTGCTTTAGTGGACATTTGTGCCAGGAGGGGGTTGGTGATAGCTAATACCCTCTTCAGGTATACGTGGCGAGTGATGAGAAGGGTGGATGGTGAGCTGAATGAACGGAAGGCAGTGATTGATTATGTGTGTGTGTGGATGAAAGGATGAGAAGGTGTGTAATGAATGCAAGAGTATATAGAGGCTGGGGGAGTAGACTTTCAGACCACCACTTGGTGGTGGTCAGAATCAAAGTCCAAACAAAATGGAGAAATAGAAGAAGGGAAGGACAGGAGGACGTAGTTCTTACAAGGAGGGTAGTAAAGTTACAAGAGGAGGCAAAAAAGTCAGAATATAAGAGGGAAGAGGAGGAGCGATTGGGTAAATATAGATTGGAGCAGATGGGGGACGTGGAAGATGTGTGCAAGATACAGTGAACTCTCACATTTGGTGAGTAATAGATGCGAAAAAAATCTTGCCAAACTGGAATTCACTAAATCAGATCTGAATAACTATCTTTATCTATCTATTGCCAGATGCCTTAATCCCTTATGGGGTGGCCACAAACCAATCGCCTCCACGTCGCCCTGTCCCCTGCTATTTCACTGCCCTGCTCCCAACTCACACCTCCCTCTCTCATATACCTCTCCACTCCGTCCCTCCATCTCATCCTCGGCCTCCCCCTCCCTCTCCCCCCCTCCACCTCACTCACATACACTCTCCTCGTCAGTGTCTCACCCTCCATCCTCTCCACATGGCCAGACCACCACAGTGTGTTCCTCCTAACGCTTCCTGTCACATCCACTTCCACACCACAACGCTCCTTTATATCCTCATTTGTCAGCCTGTCTCTCCTCTTAAATAAGTCATTTCCACTGCTCTCATTCTTGACTTGTGTCCCTCCAACAACGTCCAAGCTTCACTTCCATAAGTTAGAGTTGGTATTACAATACTGTCATGTAGTAACTTTTTCACTTCCATGCTCACTTCCCTGTTTCTTATCACTGCTTTCAAGGAACCAGCAACCTTTCTTCCCTGCTGTATCCTTTCAAGCACTTCATCCTCCAAACTTCCATCCTTACTCATCACACTCCTCAAGTACTTAAACGTACTCACATTTTCCATTTCCTCACCATCCAACCTCACTGTACATTCACTGACTTCACCTCTCTCAAAGACCATCACTTTACTCTTCCCTACATTCACCTTTAGATTCCATTTCTTAGACACTTTCCCAAACTCATCCACTAAGCCTTGCAGCTCCCCTTCATCTTCATTTCACAACACAGTATCATCTGCAAACAACAGTAAAGGGAATTTCCAAACACTGCCCTCTCTCACTAGGGCCATTCCAACACCCGCTGCCCTACCTTGTACCTCTTTTATTACCCCATCCATGTACAGATTGAACAACCATGGAGACATGACACATCCCTGTTTCAACCCAAGCTTCAAATAGAAAAATTCACTCAGTTCACCATCCACATGCACTGCAGCCTTAGCACCATCATACATACTCTTCACAGCATTCAACAACTTCCCATCTACTCCATGTTCTTAATACTTTCCACAATCCTTGTCTATCCACCCTGTCATATGCTTTCCCCAAATCCATGAAGGCTGTATACAACTTCTTTCCCTTCTCTAGAAACTTTTCCACTAAAGATGAATGAATATGTGATCTGCACAACATCTTCCCTTCCTAAAGCCTCCCTATTCATCTTCTATTAATTCCTCTGTTATTTCCCTAACTCTGTCAATAAGTATCCTACCATACACTTTTCCTTTTACACTAAGAAGATAAATGCCCCTATGATTACCACACACTTCTTTTTCCCCTTTTCCTTTGTACAAGGGAATAATAATACCTGACTTCCAATCCTCAGGGACTCTACCTTCCTCCCAGGCCAATCTGCACATCTTCCACATCCATTCTACTACTATCTCTCCCCCATGCTTCAGCATTTCGCCACACACTCCATCAATTCCTGGGGCTTTCCCCAAATTGACTTTCTTCATAGCTTCCACAACTTCTATCCTACTGATTTCGTCCTGTCTTCTCACCTCCCTCCTTCTCCCAGCCATTCCCCAACCACTTATACTCGTATTACTTCCATCCTGTATGTTCAACAGTTCCTTAAAGTGTTCTCTCCATCTGCTCACTTTTTCTCCCTTCTCCATAAGTAATCTACCATTTTTAACTTCACTCCTCTACTAACCTCACTTCCACCCTGTCTTACTCTCTTCACTTCTTTCCAGACCATTTTCTTACAGTCCCTCCACTTTACACTCCAATTCCTTCCAAATTCTTCATCCACTCGCTTCTTACTCTCTCTTACTAATCTTTTCACCTCTCTCCTCCTTTCTACATATTACTTTCTCTTCTGCTTTTCAACTTCTTCCACGCTCCTATTTCTCATCCATCCATTGTATGCTTTCTTCTTTTGTGCCACAGCCTGTCTCACCTCTTCATTCCTCCATGCTGTTCCTTGCACCCCCTTTCATCTTCTCTTCACCCCACACACCACATCACCTGCTGAACATATTTCTTCTGTGACATCTTGCACACACCTTCCACGTCCCCCATCTGCTCCAATTCATATTTACCCAGTCATTCCTCCACTTCTCTCATATATTCTGCCTTTTTCTCATCCTCATGTAACCTTTCCACTCTCCTGAATAACTAGTGGACTGATTTTCCACGTATATTATAACATTACTGGATGTAAATCATGTGATAAACACACATGATTCAGTTTAATTTATTTTAGCCAAGAAACAATACAAACAGAAAAACTCACATAAAAGATAATAATGGGCTTGATGTACACGTGGTTTATGGTGCATTGATGCCTTAGTGGATACTTTTCTTTGTTGGAAAAAATAAGTTAATGATGAAGGAGCAGTAAAATTCATGTATTTGCCTTTAGTGCAATGAGTGTGAAAAAAAAAAAAAAAGGCTTTGTGCTCAATCTTTGTTATGAACTGACGGTCTTTTGTCAAGAAAATTCAGATCTTACGATATGTGGAGACACCGTGTGTTGACATACATAGGTAAGATAATTATGTGAGTTCAGTTCTTGTGAATTATACTGCTTGGCTGACTTGAATATTATTCACGATTACTGCATTCGTGTGTATCTGAGAAGTGAGATACGCAATCACTCCATGCTGAATACTTCGTTATAGCTTTTTTTTTCCCATTATTGTTGATGACTAATGGCTTTCAAAAAGTTTCACACTGCATTTTTTTTTTTTTTTTTTTTTTTTTTTTTTTTTTTTTTAATGAACGCTGAAAGTGATTCATGGCGAAATATGCCTGATGCTGGGCGGCCATTACTCATGTATTGTTTAGGTCAATTTTTTGGTTGATTTGTAATGAGGACTTTCAAAAGGCTTTGTGGCAATCCTTCGTTTCGTTTCGTTTCGTTTTTAAAGGCTCCAACATGCTTGCATGTGTCGGCCTTGGTCACCTAATGGCGGCTCTCCACGCTGCACGATCCATTGCAGCCTCCCTGTTCAGTCCCTTAACCCTAAGGTCACATATTTTTCATTAAAAATATATTTCAAGATAGATTATTACAAATATTATGGAGCAAAACTTAATCGGTTAGGTTAGGTTAAGTTAGAATGCAGTAGCCGTGCACTGATGTGTCCAGTTGGTGGGTCGTATGTAAACACCCCATCTTCGGTGTCTTAGGGGAGACGTATTTGTAATAATCTATCTTTAAATATATTTTTAATGAAAAATATGAGACTCCTAGAACCTAACCCGTTATTTTACATGGAAATATATGTCACGTTTTAGTGCGAAATTGATTTTGCATGAGGTTTTGTGTAACCTATCTCTTATTGTATGAAGACTCAACTGCTTCATCTCACCCAACTGTTCTTCATTAACATCATTAAATCGTGGAACACTTCTTGCAGCTTCTACCGCTTCTTTCACAAGCTGTTCCTTCCGCTGACGCTGTGTCTGTGTGTCCGTGTCATTGTCGGCACCGTCCGTGAAGAAGTGGTGCCCACCCATGCTGAATGGTAGCATTATTAATTTTATGCCAGGCATCTACCATAAAGTTGACAGCCTGTCTGATATCAAAACGTTTCCAGAACGTTTTGACGGTATTATAGACTACAGTTACAGTATATTTTTATTATAAACAAATCGCCCAACGTGAGATTTCTGTCGCCAAATTAGTGTTGTGTACAATCCCATCCCATCGCCAAAAGTGAATTCGCCAAATAAAAACTCGCCAAATGTGAGAGTTCACTGTATTCACAGAAGAAATCTGTCCAGCATGTGAGGTGGTGTGTGAGGTGAAGAGAAGACAAAAGGGGATGCAGGGAACAGCATGGTGGAATGAAGAGGTGAGAGAGGCTGTGGCATAAAACAAGAAAGCATATAGTGAGTGGATGAGGAACAGGGGCGTCGAAGAAGTTGAGAGACAGAGGAGAGAGCGATATGTAGAAAGGAAGAGAGAGGTGAAAAGATTAGTAAGAAGAGAGTGGATGAGGAATTTGGCTGGGAAGAGAGGAAGAAATCAGCAGGATGGAAGTTGTGGAAGCAATGAAGAAAGTTAAAATGGGGAAATCCCCAGGAATTGATGGAGTGTGTGGTGAAATGCTGAAGCATGGGGAAGAGATAGTAATAGAATGGATGTAGAAGATGTGTAGATTTGCCTTGGAGGAAGGTAGAGTCCCTGAGGACTGGAAGTCAGATATAATTATTCCCCTGTACAGAGGAAAAGGGGAAAAGGAAGTGTGTGGTAATCATAGGGGCATTTGTCTTCTTAGTGTAATAGGAAAAAGATATAGTAGGATGCGTATTGACAAAGTTAGGGAAACAACAGAAGAATTAGTTGGAGAAGAACAGGGAGGTTTTAGAAAGGGAAGAGGTTTTGTAGATCGGATATTCATTCTCAGATCTTGAATGGAAAAGTTTCTAGAGAAGGGAAAGAAGTTGTATGCAACCTTCATGGATTTGGAGAAAACACATGACAGGGTCGATAGAGAAGGGTTGTGAAAAGCATTAAGAATATATGGAGTAGATGAGAAGTTGTTGAAGGCTGTGAAGAGTATGTATGATGGTGTTAAGGCTGCATTGCTTGTGGATGGTGAACTGAGTGAATTTTTTTGTTTGAAGGTTGGATTGAAACAAGGATGTGTCATGTCTCCATGGTTATGCAGTCTGTATATGGATGGGGTTATAAAAGAGATACAAGGTAGGGCAGTGGATGTTGGAGCGGCTCTAGTGAGAGAGGACAGTATTTAGAAACTCCCTGTACTGTTTGCAGATGATATTGTGTTGTTAAGTGAAGACGAAGGGGAGCTGCGAGGCTTGGTGGATGAGTTTGGGAGTGTGTGTAAGAAACAGAATCTAAAGGTGAATGTAGGGAAGAGTAAAGTGATGGTCTTCAAGAGAAGTGAAGTCAGTGAATGTACAGTGAGACTTGATGGGGAGGCAATGGAGAATGCGAGTGCATTTAAGTACTTGGGTAGTGTGGTGAGTAAGGATGAAAGTTTGAAGGGTGAAGTGCTTGAACGGGTACAACAAGGAAGAAAGGTTGCTGGTTCCTTGAAAGCAGTGATAAGAAACAGGGAAGTGAGCATGGAAGTGAAAAAGCTACTACATGACAGTATTGTGATACTATCTATCTATCTATTGCCAGACGCCTCAATCCCGTTTGGGGTGGCCACAAACAAATCGCCTCCAAGTCGCCCTGTCCCCCGCCATTTCACTGCCCTGCTTCCAACTCACACCCCCCTCTCTCATATACCTCTCCACCCCATCCCTCCATCTCATCCTCGGCCTCCCCCTCCCTCTTCCCCCCTCCACCTCACTCACATACACTCTCTTCGTCAGTCTTTCGCCCTCCATCCTCTCCACATGGCCAAACCACCTCAGTGTGTTCCTCATAACGCTTCCTATCACATCCACATCCACACCACAACGCTCCTTTATATCCTCATTCGTCAGCCTGTCTCTCCACGTGACTCCACAGGCTCCTCTTAAATAACTCATTTCCACTGCTCTCACTCTTGACTTGTGTCCTTCCAACAATGTCCAAGCTTCACTTCCGTACGTTAGAGTTGGTATCACAATACTGTCATGTAGTAACTTTTTCACTTCCATGCTCACTTCCCTGTTTCTTATCACTGCTTTCAAGGAACCAGAAACCTTTCTTCCCTGCTGTACCCTTTCAAGCACTTCACACTCCAAACCTCCATCCTTACTCATCACACTACCCAAATACTTAAACGTACTCACATTTTCCAATTCCTCACCATCTAACCTTGCTGTACATTCACTAACTTCACCTCTCTCAAAGACCATCACTTTACTCTTCCCTACATTCACCTTTAGGTTCCGTTTCTTACACACACTCTCAAACTCATCCACCAAGCCTTGCAGCTCCCCTTCGTCTTCACTCAACAACACAGTATCATCTGCAAACAACAGTACAGGGAGTTTCCAAACACTATCCTCTCTCACCAGGGCCACTCCAACATCCACTACCCTACCTTGTACCTCTTTTATTACCCCATCCATGTACAGATTGAACAACCATGGAGACATGACACATCCTTGTTTCAAACCAACTTTCAAAGAGAAAAATTCACTTAGTTCACCATCCACACGCACTGCAGCCTTCGCACCATCGTACATACTCTTCACAGCATTCAACAACTTCCCATCTACTCCATACATTCTTAACACTTTCCACAATCCTTGTCTATCCACCCTGTCATATGCTTTCTCCAAATCCATGAAAGCCGCATACAATTTCTTTCCTTCTCTAGAAACTTTTCCACTAAAGATCTAAGAATGAATATCTGATCTACACAACCTCTTCCCTTCCTAAAGCCTCCCTGTTCTTCTCCAACTAATTTCTCTGTTCTTTCTCTAACTCTGTCTATAAGTATCCTACCATACACTTTTCCTATTATACTAAGAAGACAAATGCCCCTATGATTACCACACACTTCTTTTTCCCCTTTTCCTTTGTACAAGGGAATAATTATACCTGACTTCCAATCCTCCGGGACTCTACCTTCCTCCCAGGCCAATCTGCACATCTTCCACATCCATTCTACTACTATCTCTCCCCCATGCTTCAGCATTTCACCACACACTCCATCAATTCCTGGGGCTTTCCCCGATTTAACTTTCTTCATTGCTTCCACAACTTCTATCCTACTGATTTCTTCCTGTCTTCTCACCTCCCTCCTTCTCCCAACCATTCCCCAGCCACTTATACTTGCATTACTTCCATCCTCTACGTTCAACAATTTCTTAAAGTGTTCTCTCCATCTGCTCACTTTTTCTCCCTTCTCCACTAGTAATCTACCATTTTTATCTTTCACTCCCCTGCTAACTTCACTCCCACCCTGTCTTACTCTTTTCACTTCTCTCCAGAACATTTTCTTACAGTCCCTCCACTTTACACTCAAATTCCTTCCAAATTCCTCATCCACTCTCTTCTTACTCTCTCTTACTAATCTTTTCACTTCTCTCTTCCTTTCCACATATAACTCTCTCTTCCGCCTCTCAACTTCTTCCACGCCCCTATTTCTCACCCATTCATTGTATGCTTTCTTCTTTTGTGCCACAGCCTGTTTCACCTCTTCAGTCCACCACGCTGTTCCTTGTACCCCCCTCCGCCTTCTCTTCCTTCCACACACCACATCACATGCTGCACATATTTCTTCTGTAAATATCTTACACACACCTTCCACGTCTCCCATCTGCTCCAATTCATATTTGCCCTCCAACCAACTCTAATATATGGAAGTTTAGCTTGGACCTTGTTGGAGGGACAGAAGTCAAGAGTGAGAGCAGTGGAAATGAGTTACCTGAGAGGAGCTTGTGGAGTCACATGGAGAGACAGGCTGACAAATAAGGATATAAAGGAGCGTTGTGGTGTGGATATGGATGTGACAGGAAGCGTTAGGAGAAATGCATTAAGGTGGTTTGGCCATGTGGAGAGGATGGAGAGTGAGAGATGTGAGGTGGACGGGGGGAGAGGGAAGGGGAGGCAAACGATGAGATGGAGGGATGGAGTGGAGAGGTATATGAAAGAGGGGGATGTGAGCTGGGAGCAGTCCAGTGAAATGGCCGGGGACAGAGCAACATGGAGACGATTTGTTTGTGGCCACTTCTTATGGGGTTTAAGGTGTCTAGCAATAGAAAAAATAGAGATAGATAGACAAAGGAAAAGGGGAAAATTAAATGTGTGGTAATCATAGGGGCATTTGTCCTCTTAATGTAGTTGAAAAAGTATGTGGTAGAGTGCTTATTGAGTTAGTTAGGGAAATAACAGGGGAATTAGTTGGAGAAGAACAGGGAGGCTTTAGGAAGGGAAGAGGTTGTGTAGATCCTCATGTCCTGAATGGAAAAGTTCTTAGAAAACAGAAAGAAGTTGTATGAGGCCTTCATGGATTTTGAGACAGCATATGACAGAGTGGATAGAGAAGGAATGTGGAAAATATAAGAATATGTGGAGTAAATGGGAAGTTGTTGAATGCTGTGAAGGGTATGTGTGAGGGTGCCAAGGCTGTAGTGCATGTGGATAGTGAACTTTGTGAATTTTTTTATCTGAGTGTTGGATTGAAACAGGGGTGTGTCCTGTCTCAATGTTGTTCAGTCTGTATATGGATGGGGTTATAAAAGAGACTCAAGGGAGAGCTGCGGATGTTGGAGTGGTCCTAACGAGAGAGGGCAGCGATTGGAAACTCCTTTATTGTTGTCTGCTGATGATACTGTATTGTTAAGTGAAAATGAAGGGGAGTTGCACGGCTTAGTGAATGAGTTTGCAAGAGTGTGTAAGAAACAGGATCTAAAGGTGTATATAGGGAAGAGTAAAGTTTTGGTCTTTGAGAGAAATGAAGTCACTGAATGTACATTGAGGTTGGATGATGAGGAAATGGAAAATGTGAGTGCATTTAAGTACTTGGGTAGTGTGATGAGTAACGATGGAAATTTGGAGAGTGAAGTGCTTGAAATGGTATGACAAGGAAGTAAGGTTGCTGGTTCTTTGAAAGTAGTGATAAGAAGTAGAGAGGGGAAGTGAGCATGGAAGTAAAAAAGTCGCTGCATGATAGTATTTTGATACCAGCTGTACCGTATGGAAGCAAAGCTTGGACCTTGTTGAAGGGACACAAATCAGGAGTGAGAGCAGTGGAAATTAGTTATTTGAGAGGAGTATGCAGCGTTACATGGAGAGACAGACTGGCAAATGAAGAAGTAAAGGAGCGATGTCGTGTGGTCTGTGGATGTGGATGTGATAGAAAGTATTAGGAGAGACACAGTGAAGTGATTTGGACATGTGGAGAGGATGGAGAGCGAGAGACTGACGAGGAGAATGTATGTGAGTGAGGTAGAAGGGGGCAGAGGGAGGGGAAGGCCAAGGATGAGATGAAGGAATGGAGTGGAGAGGTATATAAGAGAGGGGGGTGTCAGCTGGGGGGAGGGCAGTGCAATGGTTTGGGACAGGGCAACATGAAGGCAGTTTGTTTGTGGCCACCTCTTATGGAATTAACCCCTAAAGACTGTTCATGATCGGTGTGTTGTAGACAAGGTATGTTCAGTCCGATCCACCTTGATTTACTACAAGCCTCATAGAACTGGGGAGACATTGGCATGCCTCTTCAATGACATAAATGGAAGCCAGAAAATGGGAACAACAATATCTAGTGGTGTCTGGCATGATTGTTCCTCCTAGATGTGGTGGAAGAGCCCCCCCCCCCTCCCTTGGCCAATTCTTCACCTCCCTTTGCCCCACTGGATCATCCTGTCACTGTCTCCTCCCACCCAAATCTCCCCCATACCCCCGCTGTACCATTGTTGGGGTGTGTAGCAGGCATACTCCCTTCCTATTGAGGCCCCCACCCCCCTCCACCTCCCAGGGCTCCCCCACACACACTCCACCTCCCTCTGCCCCATTGGCTCCCCATCTGACTCCCACCTCCCACCCAAATCAAGCAAGCCAAACACCATGCCATTGGTTACTGTACAAGCTATTACCCTCAACCTGTTTTATGCAATGGAATGTACATTACATCTGTTATTAATGATTTATGTAAGGTTTATTAGCCAAAGAGTATTAAATTCTTTGTATAATTTACCCATTTTCCATCATTTTCGATGGGAAACTTTTGTGATTTTACGGTACCTGCAACTTACAATTATTTATTATTTCTGCCGTTCGACCATTTACACACATCAATATAGGTTTTTTAGCATTTTATATAACACATATGTTTATTTTATTGTATTATGTTCATCTATCTATCCATCTATTGCCAGACGCCTCAGTCCCGTTTGGGGTGGCCACAAACAAATCGCCTCCAAGTCGCCCTGTCCCCCGCCATTTCACTCCCCTGCTCCCAACTCACACCCCCCTCTCTCATATACCTCTCCACCCCATCCCTCCATCATGCAGAACCTAATATTTTTACACATCAAGCAATTTATTTTTTGTTCAGTTATTTCATTTATTTATATTATCATAATGTATTTTCTTCATTTAATCATTTCATTATGTGTATAAATATTTGTCATACTGAATGATTTACTTATGCAGTGACTCGATGTGCGGTACAGCATTTTTATCTTGCATGCAAAGGTAATTTTTCCCCCCTTTTTTTATGCACGCTGAAACAGCTTGTTTCACGCCTGGGCACATGTTTCATATTGATTTGGGTGATTTTTGTAAGGTAATGCGATGAAAAATAGGCATATGCCAAAATTTATAGGCTTTATAGGTAGCAGTGAAACTTCAGTAAGCAGGTTTCTGTGATTTACTGTGGACTTAATACCAGAAGTCAAAGTTGGCAGGTTGTAGTAAGGACTTACTGATGCATTTTATTACAGTACTTTAGCACGTTTGGTCTACCCTGCCAAAGATCCTTAGCTCATCTTGGCTCAGTTGATGGCTAAGTGTAGTCAGATTGGAGGGTTGTTTTGACAAGTAACGAAAGAGACCTATTCCTACGGTAATTCATAACATTAGCTTGTCAAATTTCAAGCATCCATGACTCAGTATTCAGTTATGGGAGTAGCCAAGTTCCAGATGATTAAGAAGAAGAAAAAAAAAAAGCACACTATAGAGCATTTTATTGTGATGCTGATATCTGTCATTTTGTCGGCAGAGTGACCACATACAGGATATTAAGACATCAGTGCTTTATGTCAATGGCCATGCATCGCTGGTGACCTTAGACTATCTCATGGATGTTAGGGATGCCACCCGAGATGACACCGACTCAGATATTGCCAAGAAGGGACGCACGGAGGGAGCTGCTAAGAGGTGAGTAGGGAGGAAGAGTCATTGCCTTTGTCGCCATCATCATCATCATCATCAGTGGTGGCAGTGGCAGTTAGTATTGTTGTCATTAATATCTTTATCATTATCATCATAACCTTGTTTTTTAATGATAAATGGGGTGAGAGGATCTGCAGTTTGGAGTAGGAAGGTTACCAGTAGGAAAATTAAAAGAAAATGATCCTCACCATCATCACCATCATCATGATGATGACCATCAGGCATGGAAGCATACATTCCTTTTTTTCTATCTGTCTATCTATAGCCCGACTCCCTAATCCCGCAAAGGGTGGCCGCAGACAAAACGCCTCCTAGTTGCTTGTCACCCACCATCTGACTACCCTCCCCCCAACTCACTCCCCCCTCCTTCATATACCTCTCATCTCCATCCCTCCATCTCATCCTCAGTGGTCCCCTCCCTCTTCCTCCCTCTACTTCACTCATATACACCCTCTTAGTCACTTTCACTCTCCATTCTCTCCACATGTCCAAACCACCTCAGTGTATTTCTCCTAATCTTCTCAATCACATGCACATCCACCCCACAACATTCTTTCACTTCTTCATTCGTCAACCTGTCCCTCCATGTCACTCCACATGCTCCTCTCAAGTAACTCATTTCCACTGCTCTCACTCTTGACTTGTTCCCCTCTTGCAAGGTCCATGCCTCACTTCCATACGTCAGGGTAGGGATCACAATACTATCATGCAGTGACTTCTTAACTTCCATACACACCTTCCTATTTCTCATGACTGCTTTCAGTGAACCAACAACCTTCCTTCCCTGCTGTACCCTTTCACGCACTTCATCCCCCAAGGTTCCATCTTTACTCATCACACTACCCAAGTACTTGAATGCACTCACATTAGTTTAATAATGCTTGTTCTAATGCTGTCCACAACAAGGAGAAGGACTGGAAAAGGTACCGGAGCCAGCTCCCTCCTGAATCTCATCTTATGTTTTTGCCCGGAGTTGGGTTAAGTCTGTTCTTTGCTTTGCCAAAGATAGTTTCATCCATACTAAATGTTCAGAACTCTCCAACTTGAATTATTCTCGCTTCTTCTGGCACCTTGACAAAAACCTTTGTAACAACTTTACCTTATCCTGATGACTCTACAGCTATTTCATCTACTGATAAAGCAGAACTCTTCACTCAGATTTTTTCCTCCAGTTCCACCTCAGACAGTTCCGGCACTCTCCCTCCATCACTTCCCCCCCCTCTGACTTCCTCATGGCTGGCATTAAAATTTCTTCAATTAATGTATTCTCTGCCATCACTGACCTTAATCCTAAGAAGGCATATGGGCCTGATGGGGTCCCTCCTGTTGTCCTCAAGAACTGTGTTTCTGTGCTTACACCCTGCTTAGGCAAACTCTTTTGCCTTTGCTTATCAACTTATACCTTTCCTTCTTGCTGGAAGTTTGCCCTCATTCAGCCTGTCCCAAAGAAGGATGACCATTCCCAACCCTCTAAATATCGTCCAATTGCTTTAACATCCTGTATCTCAAAAGTTTTTGAGTCTGTTCTTAACAAAAAAATTTTAAAGCATCTTTCCTATTACAACCTTGTTTCCAGTCGTTTGTATGGGTTCCACCAGGGACACTCCACTGGCAATCTTCCCACCTACCTTTCAGACTCCTGGTCTTCCTCCTTTCGGGACTTTGTTGAAAGCTTTGCCATTGCACTTGACATCTCAAAGGCTTTCGATCAAGTCAGGCATGAATCTTTAATTTCCAGACTGCCTCCTTACGGTTTCTCTCTTTCTATCTGTGTCTTTATCTCTAGCTTTGTTTCTGGTCATTCTATAGCTGCTGTTGTAGATGGCCAGTGTTCTTCTCTTAGAGCTGTCAGTAGTGGTGTTCCTCAGGGCTCTGTCTTATCACCAACTCTCTTTTGTTCATCAATGGCCTTCTAAGCTGTACATCAAACCCTGTCCACTCATATGCTGATGACTTCACACTTCACCTTTCCATTTGCTTCCCACAGCATCCATCTCAGCAGTTACTTCAATAAACAAGGGCTGAGACTATGGCACGCCTAATGTCTGACTTGGCTCATATCTATGATTGGGGTAAAAGTAATCTTGTTTTTAATGCATCAGAAACTCAGTTCTTACATGTATCAACCCGACAAAATCTTCCACAGGAGTACCCTAAAATTTTTAACAATATCGAGCTTAATCCTGCATCATCTTTAACCATACGTGGGGTTTCATTTTCTCAGAATTTATCTTGGAAAGAACATATTGCCTCTCGTAAAATCCGCGTCCAAGAAATTACAGTAGGTGTGCTAAGCCGACTCCGTGCCTTCTTGACCGCTGCACAGTTGTTGACTTTATACATGGGTTTCATTTGCCCCCGTGTAGAGTACAACTCTTGTGTGGGGACGTTCCCCACATACAGCTCTTGTCAACAAGGTGGAGTCAAAAGCTTTTTGTCTCATCAACCCTCCTCCTCTTACCATCTCCCTTCAACTTCTATACCATGGCTGTAATGTTGCATCTTTATCTCTTTTCTGTCACTGCTTCAATGGTCACTGCTCCTGTGAATTGTCTGCTTGCTTCCCTCCTCTACTATGGCGGGCCTGTAACACCCGTCTAGCAACAAACTTTCACCGCTTTTCTGTCCAACTCTCTAATGCAAGAGTTAACTGTTACTCCCAGTCCTTCATGTATGCAACAGGTCAACTCTGCAACTTTCTCCCGTTTTCTTTATTTCCTACTGCATATGATTTCAATCTTTCAAATGCAGTGTGTCGAGCATTTTCAAAATGAACAGTTCTTTAATTTCGCTCTCTAATCCTGTTTTTGTTTTGTTTTTTCTTGGAGGGAACAATTTACAGGCTCCTGGCCTTTGGTTCCTTCTTCCTTGAAAAAAATAAAAAAATAAAAATGCACCTTCCTGATATCCTCTGTCTTGGGATGACCCTGACGGAAGTGCCTCCTTGCAACCCAATTCTCACACACCTTTCTAGATACTCCTCTTGCTTTTCCTACTCTTTCATCAAGAAAGTGATATCTAGGATAAGTCTGCCCCATTTTAGGGGAGAACACAAGACCATTTTAAAACATATGTTTTGTATTCTCAGTCAGAACTGTATCTGCTTATCCAATGTTTACACAGTGATTCAGAACATTTGAAAAAATTCTTCGGGAACTTGGATGTCTATGTATGCCTACTATTTTCATCAGTACAGCATAATGATCACACTTTACACAGCACGGGGAGGAAGCTGTAATAGGGATTAGGGCTGTAGCATCAGCCAATCAGGGCAGCACTCCTGAGGGGAATGGGAATGCTGATGCTGGGGAGAGCTGGAGCTCGTTTCATTAGCTACCTTACCATACCCCTTTGCTGACCTTTTCAGTGTGACACTAACATGAAGAGTAGACCAGCGTACTCTCCCGAACACTTCCTCTAACTGTCCCATGCACTACACCACATGCGCTTTACATATCACACAACACACCCCACTACATCACAGGGGTTGACGCCAGCTAGGGTATGCGGCCAGAAAACTTTGCCCACGGTACCCAGTGGCAGACCTTTCAACGGGAGGTGCTACGAGGGCTCCGCCAGCATAGATCATGGGCCATGGTGAGATGGGGCTCGAACCTGTGCTAGAGGGTACATGACATTGTGGTTCCCAGGCTGCTGCTCTGCCCAGTAGAGGGGGGTCTGAACCTGGGAACACTGCCCCAGGAGGCTGCCCTATCAATGGGTGTATGATGGCAGGGCATTTACGGTGTCAAGGCTCACCTGGAGGGTATCCCTGTAGCTCTCCTGGCAGGGTGCCCTGAAGCCACTACCACAGCCACTGGTTAAGGCTGGTAGGCTAGGAGTCCCAGATCCATTGCCTGGACTTGGGACTGTGCAGTGGGTGGGGACTGTGTAGTGGGTGGGGCCTGTGGCATGTCTCTCCCCCTTATTATTATTTTTACTGATTATGACCAGGTTAAAGAATGAAATTCAAAACATGCCTGATAACACTAAATCACCCAGGGTGGTGAGAACGATGTTGTGGAATGTGGGAAGTTTGAGGGGAAAGCGGGAGAGGTGGTTGAGACATTGAGTAGGTGGTGGGTGGATGTGGGATGTGTGCAAGAAGTTCGGTATAGGGGTGGATCAGCCAGTAAGATTGCTGATAGGGATTTTTATTATAAGTTGCTTTGGCAGGGTAGAACAGACAGACATGGTGGTGTAGGTGTGTTGGTTGGGAAGAAATGGGTGGAATATGTCATGAATGTTATGAGAGTTAGTGAGAGGATAATAGCAGCGAAAATTTTGTTTGGTGGGAAAATGGTTGCATTTTTATCAGCGTATGCTGCACAGGCAGGCTTGGATGAAGTAGAGGGATAGATTTTGGGATAACTTAACCCCTTCCCGTGAAGGGAGGAGCGTAAATTCTGGCTGTGCACGTAACTCTCGCTTGAGGGCTTTCATAACAGTTGCATAGAGACATTTTACTTCTAATGCTCATAGGAAAGTTACTATTCATCATAGAAAGGCCACTTTGGTCTCATTTTGAAGATGAAGAGTTTTGCTCTGTCATACATTGTCCAAAAAGACAATATACACAAAATAAAATGCAAAATAAGTGAGTACAAGTTAGCTGACATGCTAAAGTTTTACACTGTCCTTTAAAAAAATATTTGCCAAAAAAAAAAACTATTCAAGAAGTACAGTAATCCCTCTAATATCCGAACGCCCAATATCCGAACATCCCCACTAACCGGACATAATCCTCCTGGGATCCAACATTCCCAAAATGGGCCAAAAACTGCAAAAAATTCGAAAAAAATCTGCCTTTTTTCCCTCCCATAATTTGAAATTCCCGCCTGGCGCCAAACAGCTGTTACACCATGGTCCCTTCACCCCTTCCTTCCTCCCCCTCCCCCCTCCCCTGTCAGGTTGCCATTTGGTATTTTTCATTACCAAGTGTGGGCCAATTTGGTAATGAAAAATTCGTTTGGCAATGCATTAGAATAATGCATTACCAAATGGATTTTTCACATGTATGAGGATACACAGGATGGAGATGGTGGATTGTTTGCTCTCTCTGATTAATCTGCTACCCTACATAGTGTGAAAATAATCAACATGGTGTTAGTTATAAGGAGAGTGATTACATGTATTTCCACTTGTATATATAATTAGTGAAGAATATATGCTAGCTTTACGAATTTGGTAATGAAAAGTTATATTTGACAATGAAAGTTGAGGAGATTGGTAATGTGGCTGTTGCGATCTGGCAACTCTGTTACCCCACCAACATCAACAGTCACAGCTTAACTCCGATGGAGAGCAGATACTCATAACAGTGCAAGCCACAGGTGCTTGTTTTTTGTGAATAAACAGTGAATAAACTGCAATACCTTGCCACTAGAACACACAGGAATTTACAGTGGTGTGCAGTGTTAAGAAATTAGAATTTAGAGTGCAGAGGATTAACTGTGGACTGCAAACTGGCGGTTCAAACCAGTCCAAGACCAAGGGACTTGTAAGTACCCAGAATGTTTAATATTGTATAAACTCACCTCTAAAACCTCATTTTATGGTTCTTTTGCATTTATTTCAGTCTTTTATGTCCCTTATTGGTGTGATTTGGGTCTTAAATAGGTGCAATGCATGTCCAGAGGGAGTTGTATAGGTGTTTTTCAGAGTTAGGGTCCATAAGTACTAGTCCATAAGCTGGGGCCCAATATCCGGACAGGACCACTATCCGGACCTGCCTATGGCTCTATTGATCCGGATATTGGAGGGGTTACTGTAATAATATTTTTTGCTTCAATACGTAGCAGAATAAATTTCCTTTCCAATAATGCATTATTTGTGTCATAAAAGACTTTGTGGTTCCTTTGTGGTTGAGTTATATATATATTAGACTTGTGGACGAGCGGTTGTTATATTGGAGTAGCTTTGTAGTAGATAATCTTCTTTCCCATTTGTCATGTAGTGACAGGAGAGGTAAAGAATAGTATGGGACTATTTTTATTTGTCTTGAAAATATTAACAAGTCTCTCACACAGAGCGAAGTATAGAGTCCAGTCCCGCTAGCTATCTCTCTTTCTCTCTCTCAAGTTACCAAGCCCTTCTCCCTGCGACCTGTCTCTTCTAAGGCCTGTCTCCTTCTGCTCCTGCCTGTTCTGTGGCTAACCTCCCTCTGAGCTCTCTTTCCTAAATTCTGGTGTAGCAGGGATTGTATCACATGTGTTCCTTGTGAGTGGAAAGTTCTAGAAGCCTGTGTGTGAGTATGTGTGTATGTGTGTGTATGGTCACTAGGCGCTGTCGTGTGCCTAATAAGCATTCCTTGAGTTAAGAGTGTGTAAGCATGTTTAGCATTGCTCGATTCTCGCAGACACAATACCTTCTCATCATCTGACTCCCTGCTTCTATCTGTCTCTCTATCTATCTATTTATCTATCTATCTATTATGATTTGCAATTATAATATGGAGTCCTGATATCTGCTCGGCCGCGCGAAAATGGCGTACCATCGACAGTTAATAGTCATAACATATTAATACACACTATATACACATTATAATGAACTTATAAGCTAATTAAGTGAAATACATAATATTGTAAAAGTAACATAATTGTATGAATATTGTATACATATAATATTTATAGTAAATAGTGATTATTCAGTAATATTACATTTTAAACAAGTTGTATACATATTTGAATAAATGCATTAAAGTAAATTATTTAACTGTAATACAGTATGTACTTGGGTTTTTGTAGTGAAATGCATACATGTGTTGGCCTTATAACTGTAGTTACATTTTGTTAATGCAACTGTTACGTAAGTGTCTTGGCCTTATAATTGTAGTTAAAGTTACATAAAAGTTACATCTTGTTAATGCAACTGTTAATTGGCAAAGTGTAACATAATGCAATCGTTTGTCGTTACATAATTGTTACATATCGTTTGTAGTTACATAATTGTAGTTAAAGTTATATAAAAGTTACATCTTGTTAATGCAACTGTTACATAATTGGCAAAGTGTAACATAATGCAATCGTTTGTCATTACATAATTGTTACATATCATTTGTAGTTACATAATTGTAGCAAGTGTAACATAATGCAATTGTTTGTCGTTACATAATTATAATATGGAGTTACATAATTGTTACATATTGTTTGTAGTTACATAATTGTAGTTAAAGTTACATAAAAGTTACATCTTGTTAATGCAACTGTTAATTGGCAAAGTGTAACATAATGCAATCGTTTGTCGTTACATAATTGTTACATATCGTTTGTAGTTACATAATTGTAGCAAGTGTAACATAATGCAATCGTTTGTCGTTACATAATTATAATATGGAGTTACATAATTGTTACATTTGTTGTATTTTCTTAAATAATAACGCCGCATATATACGCGAGAAAAAGGAGCTAATTGTTCAGCGGGAGATCAAGAGGTGTACATCCTACCTGTGAGGAACCTCACACCACACTGAGCCGAGCAAATCAAGTGAGCAAGCGTGCACCAGCTGTGGCAGGCTTAGCTCCGCCCACTTAAGCCCATCATCCAACAAAAATTACGACTCCCTAAATATTTCTTTAAAGATTACATCGGATGACGGGCAAAGTCGTCATAGTGACGTCAGAGATTGACAAATGCATGACGACCCAGGTCGTCATTGATAAGTCTAAGGGTTAATATGTGCAGTAAGTGATGTGGGGGCTGATGAGATTGTAGTTTTGGGAGGGAACTTAAATGGTCATGTGGGTGAAGCAGCTCAAGGATATAATGAGTACATGGGGGATGTGCATATGGTACAAGAAATGAGGAAGGGAAAAGGATACTCGAGTTTGGGGAGGCAGTGAACATGATTGTGTGCAACACACATTTTAGGAAAGGAGAGTGTTAGTTGATTACATACGAGTCGGGGGGAAATAGCAGCCAGATAGACTACTTCCTTCTCAGGAGGGCCGATAGGAAGTTAATGGTGGATGCTAAAGTTTTAGGGAGTGAGGAGTGTGTGCAGCAACACAAGTTACTGATATATGACATGGTGCTTAAGGAGTGGGTGATGAAAAAGAGCACCTATGCACCTAGGAGGAAAATATGGAAGCTGAAAAACCAAGCAGTAAGGGATGCTTTCTATAGGGAGATGAAGAGAGATGTTGACAGAAGTGTTACTGAACAATACAGAGCCCTCAAGAGCAACCTAATGATAGTTATTGATTTAGTATGTGGATGGACAAGAGTTCCACCAAGACATAAAGTAACTTGGTGGTAGGATGAGGGTATAGAAGCTGCAGTTAAGGAGAAAAGAAGGCTTTTCTGGGAATGGTTGGGAAGGGTGGTAACAGAGAAGGATACTTGGCTGCCAAGCGTAGGGCTAGAAAAGAGGTTTACAGGGCAAAGTCTGAGTCACGGAGACTTTTACTTAATAACCTAAATCATGTGGAAAGGAGGAATATGATATTTAAGGTGGCAAATCAGATGAAGAGGGAGAATAGGGATATTGTGAGTGAGCAGTGTGTGAAGAATGATGGGTTAGTGATGAATAGTGAAGATATTTAAGACGCGTGGAGAGACCATTACAGCTGGTTGTTGAATGAGGAGTTTGATTGGAACAGGGAAGGTTGGGAACCTGCAGATCCAGTGTTTGGCCCTTGGCCTTTGATTGATGCTGATACTGTGGGTGGGGCAATAGGCAGGATGCAGGTGGGGAAGGCAGCAGGTGTGTCTAGGTTGACCACTGAAATGTTTAAAGCCTCAGGAGATATAGGAGTGGTATTAGTCACTGACTTGATAAAAATGATTATACTGTATATGAGTGTGTTGTCCCAGATGATTGGCTGATGAGTGTAA
Source organism: Coenobita brevimanus (assembly GCF_032717465.1). Lineage (NCBI taxonomy): Eukaryota > Metazoa > Arthropoda > Malacostraca > Decapoda > Coenobitidae > Coenobita > Coenobita brevimanus. Next base: position 7,855,410 of record NC_137030.1, on the reverse strand, counting down.
TTGTAAATGTGAACAAGAGGAAGGATGATTCCCTGAAAAGCAGAAATTATAGAGGCATAAAACTTTTAGACCAGATAATGACGGTAATGGAGAGAGTTCTAGGAGGAATGGTTAGAGAAAGAGTGAATACTGTTTAGATGCAGTTTGAGTTTATGTCCGGCAAAGAGACCATGATGCCATATTCATTGTTCGACAGCTTCAGGAGAAATATGTAGGAAAGAAAAAGGAACTGTACTTTGTTTTTGTTGATTTGGAGAAAGCCTTTGATAGAGTCCCTAGAGGGGTGGTGAAGTGGGCAATGAGAAAGCTTAGGATCAAGATAATGAAGGTAATGGACAAGATAGGGAAGGTAATGGAGAGAGTTCTTGAAGGTATGAATAGAGGAGTAAATATTGATTAGACGCAGTTTGAGTTTATGCCAGGCAAAGGGACCGCTGATGTCATATTCATTGTTCGACAGCTTCAGGAAAAATGTATAGGAAAGAAAAGGGAACTGTATTTTGTTTTTGTTGATTTGGAGAAGGACTTTGACAGAGTCCCAGGAGAGGTGGTGAAGTGGGCAATGAGAAACCATGAGATTGAGGAGTGGCAGGTTAGGGTGGTTATGGCCATGTATGTGGGTGCTCACACCCAGGTAAGGGTGAATGGAGATTTGAATGATGAGTTTTCTGTGAATGTGGGTGTGCACCAAGGGTCAGTCTTGACCCCCTTGTTCATCATGATACTTGAACCCTTCTCATGTGACTTCAGAAATGGACTCCAGTGGGAGATGTTGTATGCTGATGATTTGGTGTTGATTGCAGAGAATGACAGGGAAGTGGAGGACAGATTTAGGAAGTGGAGAAATGGTATGGGGCACAAGGGCTGAAGAGTAAATGCAGATAAAACAAAAGTGATGGTATCTACGGCTGGTGGCGATACTGTCAAAGAAGAGAGTGGCCATGTGTGATTTGCCACAAGAGCGTGGGAGGTACTGCAATTCCATCTTGTGCAGTGCCTGTGATAAGTGGGTGCATAAGTGATGTAATGGTATTAGAGGTAGACTGCAGGATATGCTGATTTCATGTGTGCGGTGTGTCAGGGAGAGCAGGTGGATCCTGTCAGGCTTGAAAGGATTGAACTTGCTGGTGAGTCTCTTGAGTGTGTGGAAGAATTTTGTTGTTTAGGAGACATGTTATGTAGTGGAGGTGGGGCTGGAGCTAGCCCTGTGGCTAGAGTGAGGAGTGGTTGGAAGAAGTTCAGGGAGCTGTTGTCTCTATGACACTGAGAGGGCTCTCCCTCCATGCTAAGGGATCTTTGTATGCAACATGTGTTAGGAGTGTAATGCTGTATGGTAGTGAGACTTGGGCAGTAAAGAAAGAGGATATTTGCAGGCTTGAAAGTACAGAAATGACAATGATTGGGTTGATGTGCAATATGTCCATGAGTGTGAGACCTGGGGGGGGTTGGTTTACAATGGATGAGTTGAGGGGTAAGATGGGACTGGAGTGTACTGGTGTTGTGATGAGTTGAGGTAGATTGAGATGATTTGGGCATGTGGAGAGGATGGTGGATGATAATTGGACGCAGAAAGTGAGAGACGTTAATGTTGGAGGTAGGGTTGTGAGAGGTAGACCGAAAAAGACCTGGGACTAGGTCATTGAGTGTGTCCTCAGGGATAAGGAACTGAATAGGGAAACTGCCAGAGATCGAGCAGCATGGAGAACCACTATTAAGTGACCAAGGCCGATGCATGCGTCTTGGAATCTTCAAAAACGAAGCGAAACAAAACAAAACTATCTGTCAGAAAATTGTTGTCTTGGGAATCACAGTAATAGTAGTTATAACCCCATGTTCATCTGAATGTGAACCCAGTGGACTGCAGACCAAAGCTACCCATTTTCAACAGTCCACCATCCTCCTTTCTTCCTGTTGTGATACATTTTGTGACAAGGCAGTTAAATTATTTAGTTTTATCAGTGCCATCACATGAAGGCATCCATCTGCAGCACATTGCCCTAGGAATGAATGCAAAAAGCAGCAGTGCATATTTAGAATCATAAATAACCTTGTAAAGTTACATTTGCCATTGATTGTATGTACCTGTATATCAAATCCACACTCCACAGAAAGAAGTATAGAGTTTTCTGTGTTACAGATTTTCAACTAGTGCCTATATAGGGCATCTCAGCTAATTGCTGCTGCAAAAGTACATGACCATGATATATTAAGTAAAAGTAAGTTGCCTGCATGTGAAAGAATCATTACTGTGTATAGATTTCTGTAGTTTTGGTAGAGTTTTCATTTTATTTGTTCCACCTCTTCGTAGCTCAGTTTCTTTTGTTATTTTTACCGGATCTTTCCTGTAATTTTCTTTGTTTTTTTAATGTGTCTCAACACTTTTCACACCCTTCCCTCTTTCCAGGCAAGGTTACCTTAGGCTGACAGAAGAGGAAGATGGAAGAGAGTGAAAATGGTTGAAACACATTAAAAGCTATTAGACAAAGATATTGGAAGCAATCCAGGAAGAAGTGAAAGAAGTTTAACAGTAAGAAAAAAGATGGACCAAATAAAATGAATTGAACCCAAGTTTCCACTACTCATTTTATTTTTAAGTGTCAGGTGAAGGCCTAACTAATGATTTTGTTGCAGGTGGCTGATATTCTTGTTATCAGATCTTAAAAGGAAATGACTCTTGACTCTGTCAGGTTTGTTGGTAATAACTGAGGGGTTGTTGGCTGCCATATAAGAAATAATATCAAGCAGTGTCATTGACAAAGCTCTTCTGCACAACAGAATCACTGGATTCCGGGATGATTAAAAATGCGAGTAAATATCTGTTTAAAACTGATTACCACAGCCCCTCACACATAGTTTTATACTGTAATGCTCAGTACTTGCATGTTCATCACAAGCTGCCATCTCTACCCCTTCATTCTGGTGATGCCATTGTTTGTTATATTCATGCAGCTGCCAGATGATTTTATTCAGTGTAAAAATGGTATCCCTTAGTGAAGGGGCCTAACGAAAGCTACATATTTGCACTCTGGTTTGAAAAGTCTGTTTTAAAGTGAAGCAGATCATTGGAAATTGCCAGAATAAAAGGAAAAATACATCCATGGGGTCAGTGGATAAATTTACTTTGGTGGTAAATGAAATAACTTGTGGAGTGAGTGGCATATGACTTAACCACTTGTGCCCAGTGACACATTTTCCTTATTTATTCATGCTGTGCTGTTGGAGAGGGGTGCCTTCTTGCAATGGCACTGATATAACCATCCTGCTCCACTCTCTGGTTATATAAATGTCTCAACTCACTCACTCCTTCTCTGTTCCCAAAAGGAGGATAGTAGACTGCAGGAGGAGGGCAGATTCAGTCTGCACTCCACTGGGTTCATGTTTCAGACGAACCTGATACTACTACTACTACTACCACCATTCATGCTATCTGAAAGTGTTTTATTCAGCTTAGGAGAGATTTTACTGAGTGACAAGCCAGTTGGTTTCCTGTACACCAGGAAACCATTTACTTCACTGGGTGGTAACCATATAACCAAATTTTGGCACGTGGTGGTTTATTGGGTAATTATTGTACTCCAATTGGAATGAGCTGGTCAAGGTTTATATCCAAGGGGTGGTTGGGGTTTATTGCTCACGTAATGCCACTCAGGGATGAGTGAGGCTGGTCACTCTCATCTTAAATGTCAGGACCAACTGCCTAGCCCCGGGATCCTACGCTCCTCATGGGGCAGTGTAGCATTGGATGATGGATGGATGGAGGAAAGATTTTCAGACTGAAGGAGTTAGGTATGGCTTTACCAACCCCGTCACTACTATAGATCTTTTGTAAGTAAAGTTCCTCAAAGGTAGCATGAACAGAATGAGAAATACATCATTGGAGTTTAGCCGTTAATATCTCATGTTTGTTCACACTGAGTGCTCTCATGCCACTGTTTGGTTTTGTCTTTTGCCACATGTGTTAGTGATCAACACAATTACATCAAGTTTGTTTCCTTTTTTATATACAGGGGGTGTTCTGTATTGTCCATTGCTTGCACCATGAAAGTGAGAGAGAGAGAGGGCGAGAGAACATTAATGCAAATCTAAATCAGTAGGAATCAGGTTAGTCAGATTCAACAGCTCACTTTCCCACCATATGTACATTGCACTCACTAGTGTTGCAAAATATACTTTCTTGAATAGCAATTTCATGATGCAAATATGTTCCTCTGCAAGGAGTCTCATGATTTTACCGAGAGTCTCATGAGCCCCAACAATGAGTGATCACATGCATATTTATCTCCACAGTCACTTGTTCATGACAATGGAGAGCTTGATTAGCTCCCACTGGGTTTTGAGGGCTTTGATGTTGAGGCATCAGGAAGTGATGGTGTGGGGGACTCAACAGTGGTGGCAGGGAGCGGTGAGGGGGCAGATGGTAACTAACCACCGCTCCCAGCCTTGGAACTCATCATCAAGCCTCATCAAGGAGTTGTCTATATGTCCTGTGTGTCAGTGTTAGTAAAATCATCAGTGTTACGGTTCAGTAATATATGTCTGATTAACTACTGCATATGTACTTTATAATAAGGATATAGTGTCATTAATGGGTAGCTAAGGGGGAATGAGGTGGCTGACCCCGTAACCAATTCCTGCGTATTACATGTAAAGTATAGGCACAAGTTTCGTTAATTTCGTTTCGCGATGCAATTGTGGTACCAGTTAGGCATGAAACTAGTGTGTGCACTGTGTTAGTGGCCAAATCGAGTCAGGATAAAAATACTATGATGGTGATGATGATGATAAATTTTTCTTAAACAGTTAGTGTTAGCATTGAAATGATGATGATGATGTCCGTTTATTTCATATATCCTCCCCTCCCCCTAGTAACTTCCGCCTGTCCTACTACCCTCATCGTGTGGAGCGTTTTGGGACCCTGCTTCAGGAGACATTTTGTGAAAAGGCATCTCATGTTGTGTATGGAGATTTCAAGCCACTGGGGGAGGTGACTGATCCTGCCTTCTATATACATGTGGTGAAGAAGCCAACGTAGGGTTAACTTCCCCTCAGGTATGGCTCATAAAATGAAAGGGGTCTGCCTGTTTAGCTGTCTGTGACTGTTGTTTTGTTTTGTTTTGTTTTTCTTTCTCCATTTTATTGATCTCAGTCTGTCATGTACATGATTAAGAAGTAAGCCAGGGCTCACTTCATTACAGATATGGCTCAAGATACAAAAGCTGCCTGTCTGTCTCTCTGTCCATCATTTTTTCTTGGTCTGCCTCATGTGTATATGTCTGTTTCTGTATGTGTGTTGTTCATCAATCTTCAATCTTTAGTGAGTAGACTGTAGCACCAGCTGATCAGGGTGGTACTCCTGAGGGGGATGGGAATGCTGGTGATAGGGAGAACTGGATCTCCTGTTTCATTAGCCATCAGAATATCCTGACTACCTCCCATTGTTGACCATTTCAGTGTGACACGAACATGGAGAGTAGGCCAACATACTCTCCCAAACACTCTTCCCTTTCCCATGCACAACTCTACATGCGCTTTCCTTATCACACAACGTACCCCACTGCAACGCAGGGGTTGATGCCAGCAAGGGCATGCGGCCAGAAAACTCTGTCCCTACTACCTAGTGGCGAACCTATTGAGGGGAGGTGTGACACAGCGCTGCCAGCGTAGCACCGTTTTTGAGACCGGGTTGAGATGGGTCTCAGATCTGTGCTAGAGACTACAGGGCATTGCTGTTCCCAGGCTGCTGCTTCCACTGAATGGAGAGGGCCTGAACCTGGGAGTAGCACCCCAGGAGGCTGTCCTATCAGTGGATGCATAATGGGGGCAGTTACAGTGCCAAGACATGCTTGGAAAGTGTCTCTCTAGCTGTCCTGTCAGGGTGTCCTGAGGCCACAGCCACTGGTCACAGCTGGTGGGCTATGGGTCCCAGGTACCAAGCCTGGACTCGGAACCATGCAGGTGGACAGGGCCTATGGTCTGTCTCTACCCTTTATTAAATTTTACTAAATGATAAAAAACAATGACAAAAAGTGCAAGCCTGAGGAAACAGTTCACCCAAGGGGATCAGAGTGGCATCTTGTAATGTGGGTAGTTTGAGGGGTGGAGCGGGGCAAGTAGCTTAGGCCATGAGTAGGTGGGTGGATGATGGCTGTGTACAGGAGGGTAGGTACAAGGTTGGATCACCCAGAGTAATTGTCAGGAGGGTTTGTAGATGTAAGCTATTTTGGCAGGAAAGTGCAGATGGATACAGTGGTGTGGGTGTGCTGGTTGAGGAAAAATGGGTGGAATGTCATGAATGTATTGAGGGTGAATGAAAGTATTATAACAGTGAAAATTTTGTTCAGTAGGCTCGCATTTCACATATATCGGTGTATGTTGCACAGGCTGACTCGTATGATGTAGAAAAGATAGATTCAGGGACAGCTTAATACGTGTGGTAAGTGGTATGGATGATGATGAGATTGTAGTTTTGGGTGGAGATTTAAATGGTCATGTGAGAGAAGCAACTCAGGGATATGAAAGGGGACCTGTGCACCTATAAGGGAAATATGGAAGTTGAAAAACCAAGCACTAATGTATGTCTTCTATAGGAAGATGACTAGAGTGGTGGCTGAACAGGGGGCTGGTGACAGAAGTGTTAATGAACAGCACAGAGCTCTGAAGAACATCCCCTGGGAGTAGTAGTAGTAGTAGTTGTTCCCTAGGCAGTCTGGTCGAACAGCCCTGAGTCCCTTAGGAAGGCCATGTCCGAGACCGGGCTTTCCCACAGAGCTCTCAAAGAGTGTATGTTGTGTTGCTGGCGTAGGTGATTGTGTGCAATGCAGTCTTCCATAATGTGCTTAATAGTATGGGGTGCTGTGTTCCATCCTGGACAGGCATCAGCAATGGAGTCATCCAGCCTCTTCTGGTAGCTTAAGAGGGCTGGATGGTGCCCACATCTCAGCCTGGCCAGGTGAACCCTGTCCTCACAAGGGAGATAGGATTCAGAAGGGTGGATGTCAGGAGGTCGTGCATACAGCTGTGTGTTGTCTTTAAGTGACTGAATGGAACGGCGAGTGATCTGAATGTGGATATGTTTCTGGAGGCTGGTCTGAGGGTGGTGTGGGGGGGGGGGAGATGACAGTATTTGTGCATGGTATCGTGTGCTGGGTGTTGTTTTGATGTTCCTTGGTGTGGGTGGATGTGCTGCCATGTAAAATAGTGGATGTTGTGGGTTTGTGGAGGCTGCAGGAAGAAACTGGGTGCCTTTCATGTCTAGGTGATCCTTGACTTTGAGGACTTTGGTTTCTTGATGTAGGTGGTCTATGGGTGTAGTAGCTGTGCAGCCTGTGATTATTTTTAGGGCCTTCTTCTGTATGGTCTGTAGAGTGTCGTAGTGTGTTTTGGTGAGGTTAGGAGCCCAGGCAGGGCTTCCATAATTCATCACTGAATGTATGTATTGTTTGTATACTGTGGTGGTTGTTTCTTTGTTGTGTCCAAATGTTGTATGGGCCAGCGACCTCAAGGCATTGAGTCTTGGTGTTATTTTATTTTTAATGTTTGTGATGTGTTGTTTGAATGACATTGATGTATTGCATGTTACACCAAGGATTTTGTGTGTGTGTGTGTGTGTGTGTGTGTGTGGTAAGGGAGTGTTGTTTATGGTGAGGTGTGGGATGTGATTGTGTTCTGCTGTCCAGTTTGTGAGAAGGGTCACTGTAGATTTGGCTGCGGCTATTTTGAGCTTGTTTATGGTGAACTATTCATGTAATGTGTTGAGGTAAGGTTGGACGATATGTGCAGCTGTGTTTTCATTTTGGTGCGTACATGTAGGTGTTATATCATCTGCATAGGAAGCTATGTGTATCTGTGGTGTGTGGGATGTGGGTATGTCATGCATGTATAGGTTAAAGAGTGTAGGGGACAAAGCAGATCCTTGGGGGATGCCATTTATAAAGTTTCTGATGTTAGAAGACTGAATGTTACATGTGCACATCTGCCTGCTAAGTAGTTTGCCAGCCATCTTTTTGTGTTATTGTGTATGTTTGTGTTGGGTATTTTGTTTGTGAGGTTGTGGTGGGGGATGGCATCAAAAGCTTTGCTAATGTCTAGTGTGATTAGGAGTGTTCTCTGTGGTGGCCTAGCTGAATTCATGCCATCGAAAACTCTCTGTGTAAGGTCTGTAAGAAGGGTGTTTGTGAAGTGTAGCGGCCTAAAGCCATGTTGTGATTGGGCTAGGGGAATGTGAGGTGTGACTAGTTGAAGTACCAGTTGTTCAGTGACTTTAGAGGGGGTGCAGAGGAGTGTGATAGGGCGGTGTGAGGAGGGTAATGTGGGGTCTTTGTTGGGTTTAGGGATAGTGATGATAATGCCATGCATCCAGATGTTGGGTACTATGTTGTGTGAGTAGCTGTAGTTTGGTATGTTGGTGAGTGCATGTATGCCGTGTGGTCCAAGGTGTTTAAGGTGAATGTTGCTTATGTTGTCTGGTCCACAGGCAGATGAGTGCTTGAGGTTGTTAATGATGTGCTTCGTCTGGTTGTAAGTGAAAGGTGCGTAGTCTAGGTCTGTGGGGAACTGTCTCTTACATTGGATGATACATCAGTCTTTGGGATGGGGGTTTAGATGGCTGACTTGTGAAAAGTGATTGATGAAAGTGTTTGCTTGTTGTTTGTGTAAGGGTATGGTGTCTGTTGTTGTGATGGCTGCGTGTGATTGCGTGGTGTTGCTGTTGGAAAGTGTGATGCTGTTTAGTGTTTTGTAGAGTTTGCTGATGTTTGTTTTGTGGTCAAGTGTTTGGAGGTAATTTTTCCAGTTTAGTGTTTGATATTTTATTGTTTATTTGAGTGTTGAGTTCTTGTATTTGTTGTACGGTGTCTTGTGCATGGGGTGTTGGGGAGTGTCGCAGTGTGTCCTGTTGTCTGATGAGGCCTTGAATTTCTGGTGTGAAGTTGGGGTTGTCTCTCTTTCTGTTGCCTCTAGGGATGTGTCTTTTGTCTGCTTTTTGTATAATTGTATTGAAAGTGTGCACAGCAGTGTTGATGTTTGTGATGGGTATTCTGTTTAGTGTTTCGAAATGTTGTTCTATTTCAGTTACAAAGGCCTCCCAGTTGGTTCTCTTATAATTAGTGTATGTGTGTTTGTGACCAGCTGGGGTGATTCTGGTTTTGGTAGTGATGATGATTGGGAGGTGATCAGAACCTAGGGTTTTGACCACTCTCCATGATGTAGTGGGGACGAGGTTTGGGGAGCTGAAGATGATGTCTGGAGATGATGGGAGGAAGAGGGCTTGGTGTGGGATATGCGTATGTTGGTCTAGATTGTTCAGTATGAAAAGATGTTCTGTCTGGGATTGTAGTACCAGCCCTCTGTTTGTGTCAGGGTTGTTGACATGCCAGGCCAACGACTTGGCGTTGAAATCATCACCCAGGATGATGTTGGGTATATTAGTGATGTGGTGTATCTGTGGAGAGTAATTGTGTGGTACTGTGGGGGATGACTGGGAGGGAATGTATGTGTTAGCGATTGTTATGTGTGATTTGTTACCAGTGCGTATTTTAATTGATTGTATTTCTGTTGAGTCCGGAAGTACAGCAGTGTGTGATTGAAAGGAAGGAGGTGTCATTGAGACTGATGTGGGTGAAAGCGAAATTTGAACGTGAGTTGTGGGTGTTTGTGAGTGCATATGGGCCTGGTAGTGAAAGGGATGAAGAAGAGAGGGAGTCTTTCTGGAGTGATGTTGATGAGTGTCTGCAGAGTTTTGGAGCGAATGTGAATGTGGTAATGATGGGAGATCTGAATGCTAGAGTGGGAAATGTAGCAGTTGAAGGTGTAGTTGGTATGCACGGTGTGCCTGGAAGAAATGAAAATGGGGAACGAATGATAGGGATGTGTGTTGAGCGAGAGATGGTGATTGGAAATATGCTGTTTGAGAAGAAAGATATTTATAAGTATACATGGGTGAGACAGGAGGGTGGAAGGGTTGTTGATAGAGCTTTGATAGACTATGTGGTTGTGTCTAGGAATGTAATAGGAAGATTGTTGGATGTGAGAGTTCTGAGAGGGGAGGGTGGAGGTATGTCTGACCACTACCTGGTGGAGGGAAAGTTAAGAGTAGGTAAGAGATGGGTGAGAGCTAGGAGGGTTAGGTGTGGCAGGGAGGTTTTGAAAGTGAGTGAGTTGAATAAAAGAGAGAAAAAGATAGAGTATCAGGAGAAATTGAAAGATGAGTGGAACGCAGTAAAAGATCAGGAAAATGGCAGTGTGGAGGAGGAATGGCAGTTGTTTAAGAGTGCTGTGGTGGGGCATGCAGAAGAGGTGTGTGGTGTGAGATGTGTGGGTGGTGGTGGTGGTGCGAGGAAGTAAGTATGGCTGTGGCTGAGAAGAGACGTGCATATGAAGTGTGGTTGCAGAGGAAGGATGAGATGTCATACGAAAGGTATAAGGAAAAGAGGAATAGGGCGAGAAGGGCTGTGCCTGATGCTAAAGTGGCAGCAGATGAGAGGTGGGGTAGGCGGCTGACAGAGAATTTTCAACAGATATAAGTCTGTTGAGTGTTGTAGTAAGGTGTATGGTAGAGTGTTAATTATGAGAGTTAGAGAGGGTACAGAGGGAGTGATTAGTGATGAGCAGTGTGGCTTAAGGAGAGGGAGGGGATGCGTTGATCAGGTGTTTGCTGTGAGACAAGTGTGTGAAAAGTATTTAGCGAAAGGCAAGGATGTGTTTTGGGCATTTATGGATTTAGAGAAAGCGTATGATAGAATTGATAGGGAGGCTTTGTGGACTGTTTTAAGATTGTATGGACTTGATGGTAGGTTACTAAAAGGGGTGAAAAGTTTTTATGTAAATAGTAGAGCATGTGTAAGAGTGGGAAATGCTGTGAGTGATTGGTTTCCCGTGAGAGTGGGGCTGCGGCAGGGATGTGTGATGTCGCCTTGGTTGTTTAATATTTACATGGAAGGTGTTGTAAGGGAGGTGAATGCAGGAGTTTTAGGTGGTCTGAGTCTGGTAAATGTTGATGGTGGAGATTGGAATCTGAAGCAGCTGATGTTTGCAGATGATACTGCACTGGTGACTGATTCAGAGGAGAGATTGAGACAGTTGGTAGAGGAGTTTGGAAGGGTGTGTGAAAGTAGGAATTTGAAAGTAAATGAGAATATGAGTAAAGTGATGAAGTGTACGAGGTTGATAGATGGTAGGGGGATGAATATAGTTTTGAATGGTGAGTTGCTTGAGGAGGTAGATTGTTTTAAATATCTAGGGTCACATGTTGCTGTGGATGGAAGAATAGATGCAGAAGTGAAGTTTAGAATAAATGAAGTTGGAAAGGTGCTGGGAGGAATGAAAAAAGTGTTTAAATGTCGTTCGCTTAGAATGGATGTAAAGAGAAGGCTGTATGAGGGTGTTGTGGTACCGACTGCATTATATGGGGCTGAAACATGGAATATGGGTGTAGCAGAGAGGAAAAGTTTGAATGTAATGGAGATGAGGTGTCTGAGAAGTATGTGTGGAGTGACGCGTATGGATCGGGTACGACATGATGAAGTGCGAAGGAGAACTGGAGTTGTTGGGGAGATGGCTGGTAGAGTTGAGCAGAGGGTGTTGCGATGGTTTGGGCATATGGAGAGAATGGATAATGAGCGATTGGTGAAAAAGATAACTAGATCTGATGTGAGAGGTGTAAGGCTGAGAGGAAGACCACGAATAGGATGGATGGACAGTGTGAAGAGAGCGCTGGATGCGAGAGGGATGTCTGTTGAGCAAGGAAGAGTGGCTGTGCGTGACAGAAATAAATGGAGAGAAATTGTGAATAAATAAGTGATGACGCAGCCCTGAGGGGATATTCTCCCGCATTTGGTCTGATCAGCTAGTCAGGTCAGGTGCAGGTAAGGGGATGGGTCTGTTATGATGTGGCAGGGGTAAACCAGTTCTGCTGTCGGGCCCTGCTGCGGATGTCACTGATTGCATTGCGCAGTTGACCTTTGTGCGGTGTGGTGCGGTGAGGATCTGTCCGTTCTTCCCTTTGGGGCTAAGATGTGAATGAATGTGTTTGAATGGATGAGTAAATGGGGAGTGTGTCGTCCTGTCTCGGCTACCTCCCTTTCCTTGGGGGAAGCAGCCTAGGTATATAGATAGATAGATAGATGAGAAAATGTTTTGGAAGGAGGTGAAAAGGGTGCGAAAGGGAGAGTCTGGGAAGGAAGAACGAGTAAAAGCAGAGGATGGAAGGATGTTAATTGAGATGGATGCAGTAAGGAAGAGATGGGCAGAGTATTTTGAAAGATTGTTAAATGTAGAGGAGGAAAGAGTGGCTGAGATTGTGGCGGATGGAAGGGTGCAAGGAATGATTGTGTTGGGAGAGTTGAATGATTCTTTGATCACGAAGGAGGAAGTGGAGAAGGCAGTAAAGGAGATGAAAACAGGGAAAGCTGCAGGTATGGATGGGTGTGCTGTGGAATGCCTGAAGGGTGGTGGAGGGACTATTGTTGACTGGTTAGTAAGATTGTTGAGTGTTTGCTTTGTGAAAGGTATGGTGCCAGTAGACTGGGCAAGTGCTTGTGTGGTCCCGTTGTGTAAAGGCAGGGGCAATAAATATGAATGTACTAGCTTTTGGGGTATAAGTCTGTTGACTGTTGTAGGTAAGGTTTATGGTAGAGTGTTAATTATGAGAGTTAGAGAGGGTACAGAGGGAGTGATTGGTGATGAGCAGTGTGGCTTTAGGAAAGGGAGGGGATGCGTGGATCAGGTGTTTGCTGTGAGACAAGTGTGTGAAAAGTATTTAGCGAAAGGCAAGGATATGTTTTGGGCATTCATGGATTTAGAGAAAGTGTATGATAGAATTGATAGGGAGGCTTTGTGGACTGTTTTAAGATTGTATGGACTTGATGGTAGGTTACTAAAAGGGGTGAAAAGTTTTTATGTAAATAGTAGAGCATGTGTAAGAGTGGGAAATGCTGTGAGTGATTGGTTTCCCGTGAGAGTGGGGCTGTGACAGGGATGTGTGATGTCGCCTTGGTTGTTTAATATTTACATGGATGGTGTTGTAAGGGAGGTGAATTCAAGAGTTTTAGGTGGAGGTCTGAGTCTGGTGAATGTTGATGGTGGAGAGTGGAATCTGAAGCAGCTGCTGTTTGCAGATGATGCTGCACTGGTGGCTGATTCAGAGGAGAGATTGAGACAGTTGGTAGAGGAGTTTGGAAGGGTGTGTGAAAGGAGGAAATTGAAAGTAAATGAGAATTAGAGTAAAGTGATGCAGTGTACGAGGTTGGTAGATGGTAGGGGGATGAATATAGTTTTGAATGGTGAGCTGCTTGGGGAGGTAGATTGTTTTAAATATCTAGGGTCACATATTGCTGTGGATGGAAGAATAGATGCAGAAGTGAAGTTTAGAATAAATGAAGTAGGAAAGGTGCTGGGAGGAATGAAAAAAGTGTTTAAATGTCGTTCGCTTAGAATGGATGTAAAGAGAAGGCTGTATGAGGGTGTTGTGGTACTGACTGCGTTATATGGGGCTGAAACTTGGAATATGGGTGTAGCAGAGAGGAAAAGTTTGAATGTAATGGAGATGAGGTGTCTGAGGAGTGTGTGGAGTGACTCGTATGGATCGAGTGCGAAATGATGAAGTGCGAAGGAGAACTGGAGTTGTTGGGGAGATGGCTGGTAGAGTTGAGCAGAGGGTGTTGCGATGGTTTGGGCATATGGAGAGAATGGATAATGAGCGATTGGTGAAAAAGATAACTAGATCTGATGTGAGAGGTGTAAGGCTGAGAGGAAGACCACGAATAGGATGGGTGGACAGTGTGAAGAGAGCGCTGGATGCGAGAGGGATGTCTGTTGAACAAGGAAGAGTGGCTGTGCGTGACAGAAATAAATGGAGGGAAATTGTGAATGAATAAGTGATGACGCAGCCCTGAGGGGATATTCTCCCGTATTTGGTCTGATCAGCTAGTCAGGTCAGGTGCGGGTAAGGGGATGGGTCTGTTATGATGTGGCAGGGGTAAACCAGCCCTGCTGTCGGGCCCTGCTGCGGATGTCACTGATTGCATTGCGCAGTTGACCTTTGTGCGGTGTTGTGCGGTGAGGATCTGTCCGTTCTCCCCTTTGGGGCTAAGATGTGAATGTGTTTGAATGGATGAGTAAATGGGGAGTGTGTCATCCTGTCTCGGCTGCCTCCCTTTCCTTGGGGGAAGCAGCCTAGGTATATAGAGAGATAGATTTCTGTTGTGGCGTCATGTGGGGGGAGGAGTGACTTTGTGTGTGCACAAGTATCTTCAAAGTTGATGGATTTGTGTACCAGGATGATGAGTCCACCACCACTGCAGTTGGCCTGGTCTTGTCGAATGGTGGTGAAGTTGTGAAATGTCGGTGTTTTCTGTGCTCTGTGTAGTTTTGTTTCTTGTAAGATGGCAGTGTGTATGTTCTGTTGTTTGATGAATTGTGTGAGTTCTTGTTTTTTGGTGTTTATGCCATCTATTTTTAACTGAAGGATGTTTATGTTGTGTGTGCGATGTGTGTTGGCTGCTGCAGCATGGGGGGATGTGGTGTGGGTGGAGGGGAAGGAGTAGGGGGAAGTTGTGATGGAGGTAAGCGTTGAGGTGGATTAGGGTGGGTAGGAATGGGAGGAGTTGGGGGACTGGATGGTGTGGGAAGGATCAATGGGTTTGGCTGTGGAGGTGTGAAGGAAGTAGGAGTAGGATTGGTAGGGGGGTTGGTGGGTGGAGGGAAGGAGCATAAGGAGCAGGTCCAGGTGTTTGTGTAATGTTTTCTGGATGCAAGTGTTGTGCATGTGTAATGGGTCCAGTTCTTGCAGGAGTTGCACTGAACTGAACCCTTTGTCTGTCGGCTCGACGTGTTAGGTTTTGAGCATGTTGGACTATGTATTTGTTGGTGGGTCCTGGATTGCCAGGCCGACGACTTGGCGTTGAAATCACCACCCAGGATGATGTTGGGTATGTTAGTGATGTGGTGTATCTGTGGAGAGTAATTGTGTGGTACTGTGGGGGACGATTGGGGGGGAATGTATGTGTTAGCGATTGTTATGTGTGATTTGTATCTGCAAAGTTGATGGATTTGTGTACCAGGATGATGAGTCCACCACCACTGCAGTTGGCCCGGTCTTGTCGAATGGTGGTGAAGTTATGAAATGTCGGTGTTTTCTGTGTTCTGTGAAGTTTTGTTTCTTGTAAGATGGCAATGTGTATGTTCTGTTGTTTGATGAATTGTGAGTTCTTGTTTTTTGGTATTTATCCCATCTGTGTTTAACTGAAGGATGTTTATGTTGTGTGTGTGATGTGTGTTGGCTGCTGCAGCACGGGGAGGAGGTGGTGTGGGTGGAGGGAGAGGGGTAGGAGGAGGTTGTGATGGAGGTAAGGGTTGAGGTGGATTAGGGTGGGTTGGAATGGGAGGAGTTGGGGGACTGGATGGTGTGGGAATTATCGGTGCGTTTGGCTGTGGAGGTGTGAAGGAAGTAGGAGTAGGATTGGTAGGAGGATTGGTGGGTGGAAGGAAGGAGCATAAGGAGCAGGTCCAGGTGTTTGTGTAATGTTTTCTGGATGCAAGTGTTGTGCAGGTGGACTCATCACCCTGGTACACAAATGGATGGTGATTTCAACACCAAGTCGTCGGCCTGGCATGTCAACAACCCTGACACTGACAGAGGGCTGGTACTACAATCCCAGACAGATCATCTTTTCATACTGAACAATCCAGGAGTTATTGATGCACTGTGTGAATAGACAAGAGGGCTTTCAAGATGAGGGTATAGATGCTGCAGTTAAGGAGAGAAGAAATCTTTTCTGGGAATGGAAAAGAGGTGATAACAAAGAGGAATACTTGGCTGCCAAGTGTAGGACTAGAAAAGAGGCATATAGGACAAAGTCTGAGTCTCAGAGTCTTTTACTGGATAACCTAAATAGTGATGAAAGGAAGAATATGATATATAAGGTGACAAATCTGATGAAGAAGGAAAGCAGGGGTATCATTGGTGAGCAGTGTATGAAGAATGAAGAAAAGGTAGTGGTGAACAGTGAGGATATTAAATACATCTGGAGAGAGCATTATAACTGGTTGTTGAATGAGGAGTTTGGAACAGGGAAGGTTTGGAGTCAGCAGATTCAGTGTTTGGCCTTAGGCCTTTAATTGATGCTGCTACTGTGAGCAGGGCAATAGGCAGGATTCAGTTGGAGAAGGCAGCAGGTGTGCCTAGGTTGACTGCTGAAATGCTGAAAGCCTCAGGAGATATAGTAGTTGGGTTAGTTACCGATTTGATAAAAACAGTTACGTATGAATGCATTGTCCTAGATGAATGACTAAAGAGTGTGATTGTAAATGTGTACAAGGTGAAGGGTGATACCCTGGAAAGAGGAAATATTAGAGACATTAAACTTTTCAACCAGATAATGAAGAGAGTCCTAGAAGGTATGATTAAAGAAAGAGTGAATATTGATGAGATGCAGTTTGGGTTTATATCCGGCAGTGGGACCACTGATGCAATATTCATCGTTCAACAGCTTTGTGAAAAATATATAGGAAAGAAAGGGGATCTGTACTTTGTTTTTGTTGACTTGGAGAAGGCCTTTGACAGAGTCTCCAGGGAGGTGAAGTGGGCAATGAGAAAGTTTGGGATCGAGGAGTGGCTGGTTAAAGTGGTTGTGGCTATGTGTGTGGGTGCTTGCACCCAGGTGAGAGTGAATGGAGATTAAGGTGATGAGTTTTCCATGAATGCTGGTGTGCATCAGGGGTCAGTCTTGAGCCCCTTGCTATTTACTTGAAGCCCTGTCACATGACTTCAGAAGTGGACTCCCGTGGGAGATGTTGTTTGCTGATGATTTGGTGTTGACTACAAAGAATGAAAGGGAGGTGGAGGAAAGATTTAGGAAGTGGAGAGATGGTATGGTGCACAAGGACTTGAGAGTACATGCAATTAAAACAAAGGTGATAATATCTATGGCTGGTGGTGGTACTGTCAAAGAAGAGGGAGAATGGCTATGTGCAGTTTACCACATTGGCATGGGAAGCAATTCCATCTTGTGCAATATATGTGATAAGTGGGTGCATAGGAGACATCATGGTATTAGAGATGAAATGCGAAATAATGCTGATTTCATGTGTGCGGTGTATTGGGGAGAGCACATGGAGATTCTCATTCATGAGAAGATTGATTTTGCTGGTCAGTCTCTTGAGTGTGTGGAAGAGTTTGATTACTTGGGAGACATGTTATGTGCTGGAGGTGGGACAGGAGCTAGCTCTGTGGCTAGAATGAAGAGTGGTTGGAAAAAGTTCAGGGAGCTGTTGCCTCTCCTGACACTGAGAGGGCTCTCCCTCAGTGCTGAGGGATCTTTGTATGCAGTATGTATTAGGAGTGTAATGCTATATGGTAGTGAGATATCGGCAGTAAAGGAAGAGGATATTCATAGGCTCAGATGTACAGAAATGACATTAATTAGGTGGGTGTACAGTGCGTCCTTGAACGCGAGGCCTCGGGGACATGGTTTACGATGGAATAGTTGAGAGGAAGGATGGAGCTAGAGCATACTGATGTTGTGATGAGGAGAGGTAGATTGAGATGGTTTGGGTGTGTGGAGAGGATGGGAAATGACAAAGAAGTGTGAACTTTGGGGATGAGGTTGTGAGAGGCAGGCCAAAAAAGACTGAGACAAGGTCATAGAGTGTGACCTTGGGGATAAGGGACTGAATAGGGAGGCTGCCAGAGATCAAGCAGCATGAAGAGTTGCCATTAGGTGGCCAAGGTCTACGCATGCATGTTGGAGCCTTTGTAAATGAAATAAAACTGAACTACTGTCATACACTTGATTGAGAAGCCAACTTAAGGCTATCCTTTTGTCTAGTAAAGCTCAGAAAATCTTTCTGTCTGTTTATCTGTCTTTGTCCTTTTTATTATTTTTGTCCACTTAATGTGCCATTTTATATATGTATATGGATATCATGGTGAAGAAGGTATTTATAATATGAGTGTGAAGATAGGAGGAGGTGTGGTAGGCCAGGAAGAGGATGAATGAGTAGGAAAGTGAGATATGGATTTTTGGAGGTTAGGAAACTGACAAGAGACTGAATTGATTAGATGAACTGTGTATGGAGAAGCATATGACAGTAGTATAGCACTCAAACTTTTTTAACTTGATAGTTGATGGATTGATTTTATCAAGTAGGTAATTGTGGAGTATGTCTAAAAAAAAAATACCTAAAAAATATATGTACATGATCAAGCCTGTGAGGTGAAGCCAGGATTCAGGAGCTTGTGTGTAAGATTGGCCTTTGTACTGGGCATGCTCTTGATAGTTCTCTCACTTTCATACTTTCACATTCCTAGTATCTTGACCCCATCATCTGGTGGGGGGGTGGGGGGGGATGGCAAGGATGCCAGGATGATGATGTTGATAATGATGATGTATAAGAGGTTGTGAGAAAGGTCAGTAGTGGGAGTTGTAGAAAGTGGGTGGGTCTGGTGATGATTGGTGAAGAGTGGAGTTCGATGTATGCGGATGTGCTGCTGGTATATATTGAACTGGCTCTGAAGAGTGGAGTTTGATGTATGCAGATGTGCTGGTGGTATATATTGAACAGGCTCTTTCCATCACAACAACAGACACCATACCCTCAAACAAACAACAAGCAAACACTCTCAACAATCACTTTTCACAAGTCAGCCATCTAACCCCCCATCCGGAAGACCGAAATATCATCAGACGTAAGAGACAGTTCCCCACAGAACCAGACTACGCACCTTTCACTCACAGCCAGACGAAGCACATCATTAACAACCTCAAGCATTCATCTGCCTGTGAACCA
Source organism: Coenobita brevimanus (assembly GCF_032717465.1). NCBI lineage: Eukaryota > Metazoa > Arthropoda > Malacostraca > Decapoda > Coenobitidae > Coenobita > Coenobita brevimanus. The sequence goes on along the minus strand of NC_137030.1, from coordinate 7,836,627 downwards.
GACAACATATGCAACATTCACCTTAACCCCTTAACCGCCGGGCATCACTTTCGTGATGCTTGGGAGCAAGGGATCATACCGCGGGGCATCACTTCTGCGATTCTGTGTTATTTTGAATTCGCCCGGGCTTTCAAGTGGTAGCTTGTATCATCTATCAGTACTGCCAATGTCCAACACTAGTCAGCACTCCTAATCTCATCTGTACTCCCATCCATTAATGACAATTTTGCCATTTCTCCCCGTTCTTGACTCCCCTCCCTACCTTCCCTCCATTACCCTCTCCTCTCGCCTGCCCGGCCGTGCTACGCTAAGTAAATCTTCCCTGGAATTTTCCACTGATTTCATCCATTGAAATAAGCCCTATGCCCTATTCTTATACCAAATAATATATACCAAAAAGAAATAAGGTAAGTGAGAGTGCCATACACCTGGAATTGGCTAATTATCACCTGACAACACCTCATGTGCACTCGTTTGCTAATTTTCGCTGTTTATTTCCCCTTGAAATATGCCGTATAATCTATTCTCGTACTAAAAATACATATAAGGAGGGAAGGGAGAAGCCTAAATGATATTTACATTCACCTGGAACTACGTAATTTATAATGTATTGTCTAGATTTCCTGCCAATCATTTCACTGCTATATATTAGCAGCTGTCAAGAGGCTGACGTTGGCAGTAATGTATTTCCCTAGGTAGGCCACCCCGGCCCACCCCTATCAGTTCACTGTCATCTTCCAAGGTAAAGGTACGTCTGTTTGCTCTTGCTAACTTCCGCCAGTTTTTAGCTCCATGCAAAGGGCCCTGTGACCTTTACCCCCTACTAAACCTCGTGTGGAAAGAGGTAAAGGGCTGACAATTGAAAGAGAGTGACTACGATCTTTCTGTTGAGAAAAACAGTGCAAGTGGAATTGTAAATAATGTGTAAACAGCAAGTGAAAGCAATGAATATAAATATAAGTGAACAGTGGAAAATAGTTTTATAAGTTACTTCAAGTGACAGTGCATAACACACTGTAAATAAAATAGAAATGTAAATAATGTAAATAAAATAGAGAATGTAAATAGAAATGTAAATGAGTAGTATTATAAGAATACGAGTATACAGTATATACTAGGAGTAATGAAAGTGAAAGTTTCACTCTAGCATGTCTGAATACTATGAGTTATGAGAGTGAAGGTGAAAGTGACATTCACTCTCAATGCTAGTATACAGGACGAGAAAGTGAATGCTACTTATTTTACTGAAAGAAATTGAATGCCTACAGTGACAATAAACTACTATTACTGAAGGAAACTTATGGGTAAAGACTGTAGATATATATAAGTGTTATATAGTAATAGAAATATAAACTGTGAGTGTTTTTATGAATAATAAATGACAACACCAGCGGCGAACTAGCGCAAGTGGGAAGGTCATACGCCCTCGTAATTTTCATTGCTTTCACAGCGTTCCCCCCCCCCCCAGAATATGGATTCCAAACTATTTGAGAATCATAGAATAGTGTTTCTAGTGATAATATCAGGCTCTGGTATTCATATTATGGGTTGTCAGGAAGTGTAAAGTGGAGACTTTGTTACCCAACTTCAGAGGTCTCCACAAGTCCTACGGTACTCGACGAAGGGTCAACAAACACTCCAGGAGAAAGCTGAAGGTATGTGCCAGAAGCATATGTGATTTTAATATTCTAGGACTAATAACTGATTTTTAGCAAATATTTTTAGAGTCTGTCGGAGCCCAAATATGCCCGCGGGTGCCGCAAGAAAAAGCAAATTAAGCCGGCGGTTAAAGGGTTAAACACCTAGGACCACAAGGCATACAAGCACTCACCAACATATCAAACTACAGCTACTCACACAACATAATACCCAACATCTGGAAGCATGGCAATATCATCACTATCCCTAAACCCAACAAAGACCCCACGTTACCCTTCTCACACCACCCCATCACACTCCTCTGCACCCCTTCTAAAGTCACTGAACGACTGATACTACAACTAGTCACACCTTACATTCCTCTAGCCCAGTCACAACATGGCTTTAGGCCACTACACTCCACAAACACCCTTCTTACAGACCTTACACAGAGAGTTTTCGATGGCATGAATTCAGCTAGGCCACCACACAGAACACTCCTAGTCACACTAGACATTAGCAGAGCTTTTGATGCCGTCCCCCGCCACAACCTCACAAACAAAATACTCAACACAAACATGCACAATAACACAAAAAGATGGCTGGCAAACAACTTACCAGGCTGATGTGCACACATAAGATTTGTCAGTCAGTCTTCTAACATCAGAAACTTCACAAACGGCGTACCCCAAGGATCTGTTTTGTCCCCTACACTCTTTAATCTATACATGCACGACATACCCACACCTCACACACTACAGATACACATAGCTTCCTATGCAGATGATATAACACTTACATGTACACACCAAAACTCAAACACAGCTGCACACATCATTCAACCTTACCTCAATACACTACACGAATGGTTCACCACAAACAGGCTCAAAATAGCCCCAGCCAAATCTACAGTGACTCTTCTCACAAACTGGCCAGCAGAACACAATCACATCCCACACCTCACCATAAACAACACTCCCCTACCACACACACACACACACACACACACACACACACACACAAAATCCTTGGTGTAACATGCAATACATCAATGTCATTCAAACAACACATCACATTCATTCATTGCCAGACACCATGTATCCCAAATGGGGTGGCCAAGGGCTTAGAGTTAATTGTTTTACAGGGAAGGGCACTAATCCTCCACCAACCCCACCTGACACGTAGGGAGAGCGTTATGCCAACAGCATCTGGTGTTCCCAGGCGGTCACCCATCCAAGTACTAACCAGACCCAATGTTGCAAAATAAATTATTATTTTTTTATATATATGGAGAGGAAGGAAAAATTAAGTAAAATAAAATCACATGAAACCCAAGGTGTCCTCCATTCACATCACAAACATTAAAAATAAAATAACACCATGACTTAGTGCTTTGAGGTCACTTGCCCATACAACATTCAGACACAACAAAGAAACCACCACCACAGTATACAAACAATACATACGTTCAGTGATGAATTATGCAAGCCCTGCCTGGGCTTCTAACCTGACCAAAAAACACTACAACACTCTACAGACCATACAGAACAAGGTCCTAAAAATAATCACAGGCTGCACAGCTACTACACCCACAGACCACCTACATCAAGTAACCAAAGTCCTCAAGGTCAAGGACCACCTAGACATGAGAGGCACCCAGTTTCTTGCTGCAGCCTCCACAAACCCACAACATTCACTACAGCACATGGCAGCATATCCACCCACACCAAGGAACATCAAAACAACACCCAGCACACGATACCATACACAAATACTGTCATCTCTCCCCCCTCGCCCACCTCAGACCAGCTTCCAGAAGCATATCTACACTCAGATCACTCGCCGCTCCATTCAGTCACTTAAAGACAACACACAGCTGTATGCACGGCCTCCTGACATCCACCCTTCTGAATCCTATCTTCCTCGTGAGGACAAGGTCCACCTGGCCAGACTGAGATGTGGGCACCATCCAGCCCTCTTAAGCTACCAGAAGAGGCTGGATGACTCCTTCGCTGATGCCTGTCCAGGATGCAACACAGCACCCCATACTATTAAGCACATTATGGAAGACTGCATTGCACGCAATCACCTACGCCAACAACACAACATACACTCTTTGAGAGCTCTGTGGGAAAGCCCAGTCTCGGCTACGGCCTTCCTTAGGGACTCGAGGCTGTTCGGCCAGACTGCCTAGGGAACAACTACTACTACTACTCTGGCTTATAGATATATATGTGAATATAGGAGTGTAAAGCTGTATGGTAGTAAGACATGGGCAGTAAAGGAAGAGGATATTCTTAGATTCAGACATATAGAAATGACAATTATTAGATGAATATTTGCTGTAGTGTGTCCTCGAATGCGAAGTCTGGGGGCTAGGATTGTGATTGAAGAGTTGAGAGGAAGGTTATATTGGTATTGTGATGAGGAGTGGTAGATTGAGATGATTTGGGCATGTTGAGGGGATAGAGGATAACAGTTGGGTGCAGAAAGTGAGAAGTTTGAATGTCAGGAGTAGGGTTGCAAGAGGCACACCAAAATAGACCTGGGACAAGGTCATAGTGTGTGACCTCAGGGATAAGAGACTCAGTAGGGAGGCTGCCAGAGATTGAGCAGTGTGGAGAGCTGCCATTAGGTGACTAAGGCCAAATCATGCAAGCATGTTGCAGCCTTTATAAACAATACAATATGATGCAATCTGTGAATAACATGGTATGAACTTTGTTGTTGTTCTGGCCCCAGGCTTGTATGGACATAAAGCTAATGGACTTCAGGGTGAAGCTCTTGCAGTCCACAACCCTCCTTTTGAAGGGGGGAGAGAGAGCTGAGGGGTGTTATTAATACTGGGTAGCCCAGCTTTTTATAGGTTGTTGAAAGTGACTGTCAGTGTGATGTGGTGGTGAATGAAGAGGGAGGGAGGGGTCTAAATTTATGGAAGAGTTTACTCCTAAACAGCAGGCATCGTCAGGAGTTCCATTCATCTTTAGCTTTTTTTTTTTTTTTTTTTTTTTTTTTTTTTTTTTTTTTTTTTTAATAGAAATGCTACAAAATATATAAATATAATAGATAATTGCATACTTTCTATCACAAATAGACACAAAGAGAACATCTGTAGATTTTGTCATCTTGTTTTGGCAACAGGTTGAAAGTATAGTAACTTTTGGCCATATATATTTAAAAAAAAAAAAAAAAAAGGCAATTTTGGAGACCAGAGAGTTTCTAAGACCTGATTTTAGTCACAGCTTATAAACTTACTATTTATTGGCCCAGCCAAGATGGACTGGAATTACCAAACTATAACACATGGTGTTCGTAAAGTCCTTGAGTGGTTCTGCGTATTTTTTAACCAAAACCATTAGGGATAGAATGATGTGTTTTTTTTGCATAATATGGAGTACACAACAGAGTTTTCTCATACGAGCTACAAAAGTTCTGTGTGGAGTTTAGCTTACGGGAGTTCACTGGAGTTTAGATGTTCGCCAGTTGTTCAATGAGAAGTTTCCAGGCAGATGGATTGGGTGTGAAGGGCCTATATCATGGACCACCTTGATCTCCTGATGTCACCCCCTAGATTTTTTCCTTTGGGGCCATGTAAAAGATGAAGTCTACAAAACACCTATTCCAAACATTGACATCCTTCATGAATGGAAAACGGAATCCATGTGTAAGGTCACTGGTGATATGCTGGGGTTCACATGTCAAGAAATTGATCATCAGTTGGATGTGCTGAGGGCCATAAAAGGAGCCTACATTGACCTTTTGTAACTCATGTAAGAAAACTCTGTTGTGTACACCCATACCCCATTATCCGGCACATCGATAATTGGCACTTCACTAGACCAAACACAAGAAATAAGGGAACATTCCCACAAACTGAACACTTTGAATGTCCGACACCTCGCCTTTCCCTAGGTTTGAAAAAGGCTTTCCCGGTCCTCCCTCTATCCCCTCTCTTCTCCCCTCCCCCGTCCCTCCATCCCCCCACCACACTCACCACTGCTAGCCATGTCCCCCTGCCTTCCCCCACCCCTGGTTGTTTCCCTCTCCATCCCCCCATCCTCCCCCATGCCCATTTATGTGTGTGTGTGTGTGTGTGTGAGTGAGTGAGTGAGTGAGAGTGAGTAGTGAGTGACTGTGTGAGTGAGATTAGGGAGGATACTATACTGTACTCGTTTTTTTTTATCGAGGCGAAGATGCACTTGACAGATTGGTGATGGCTGGCTGAATGCAACATTACTTCGTAATCTCTTTATTATTAAATGACAACGTATATCTGATGGGGAAATTTGGGTTAGTAAATGTTATTCAGACATGTTGCATTCAGACAGTCGTCACCAACCCATCAAGTGCATCTTCACCTCAATAAAAAAAACGTAGTATAAAGCAGTTTGGCTATATTGTTTCCCCCCTCACCCTCACTTGGTGCACTGCTAGGCATGTCTCCCTCCTTTTCCCTCAGCCTTCCCCCACCCCTGCTTGTCTTCCATGTGTATTTACCTATTTGTAGTAAGAAATTGAGCTAAGCTCGTGTTGTCCTGTCTCCATATCTACATTTATCTAGTCTAATTTTAAACACATGAATGTTCTTTGCCTGCACCTTCTCTTCGTCTAAGTCATTCCAAATACTTATGCTTCTGTTCGAGAAACTGAACCTTTTAAGATCATTAAGGCATCGCCTTTTCCTCAGCTTGAAGTCATGACCTTTTGTTCTTCCATCATCCAACACAAAAAGATCCTCTCTATCCACCCTTTCTAATTCTCTTACATTTCTAAATATTGTGATCAAGTCACTTCTTTCCCTTCTCTCACGCAGTGTTGGTAACTTCTTTTCCAATCTCTCCTCATAGGTGAGTTCCCTTAAGTATGGTATCATCCTCTTTGCCATCCGTTGAACCCTCTCTAGCTTATCAATATGCTTCTTCAAATGATGTGACCATACCACAGCTGCATACACCAGTCTTGGTCTTATCATGGTCACTATCAACTCCCTCAGCATTTCCTCCTCCATATTTTTTTTTTTTTTTTTTTTTTTTTTTTTAAATATAAGTAACGGAATGGAGGAAGGAAAAATAAATGAGTAAAAAAAAATAATCCATACACCAGATTACTGGTGTCCTCTTTTCATAAAATATCTGTAACAGTTAGACTTGAACAGTTGTGGGTTGAAATTTGGAGGGAAACAACTCTGGGGAAGTGAGTTCCAGAGAGATGCAGTTCGGGGAATGAAAGAATTCTGATAGGCAGAAGTTCTGCAATATGGCTGAGTGACAATCCAGTCATGAGCGCTACCAGATGCCCGTGTAGCACGAGGGAAGGCATGGAGAGGTGGCACCATGGAGGCAACTTCGTCTGAGCATTTGCCAAAAAAATATCTGTAAAATAATGCAAGGGAGGCAACATTCCTTCTTACTTGCAGGGGAGGTAGTTTATATGTAATGGCAGGGTTGTTGATGATTTTAATAGCTTTATTCTGAATTTTGTCTAGTTGTCTTAATGCAACCTCTCCACAACCATTTAGTTAAAAACCACTCTCATGTTGGTCAGTAATCCATAAGTTCCTCCAATGATTTTGTTTATATGCTTTTCTGGTGACAAGTCATCCTGAATAATCACTCCCAAGTCTTTCTCATCTTTTCTTTTACAGATTATCTCACTGCCCATTTTATATGTGCAGTGCTGTCTTTTTTCACTCATTCCCATTTCTAATACATGACACTTCTTGGCATTAAAATCCATTTTCCAAGTCTGGCTCCATCCGTGGAGTTTGTCCAAGTCCTCTTGCAGTTTTTTACAACTATCAGTACCTTTATTATGTTTCATGATTTTAGCATCATCTGTGAACATACTCATGTAACTATTTAAACCCTCTGGTAAATCATTTGCATATATCAGAAACATTATTGGGGCTAAGACAGAGACCTGGGGTACTCCACTAGTCACATTTCTCCACTGTGAAACCATGTCTCTAATAACTGTTCTCATCTTGCTTCCTATCAAATAATCTTCCATCCACTTTAATCGTTTCCCATGCACCCCTCCAAAGGTCTTCAACTTCCACAGCAGTGTCCTATAAGGCACCCTGTCAAATGCTTTCTTAAAATCAAGATAGACACAGTCTTCTGTGACATCTATTACCCTACTGTAGAAACTTAATAGGTTAGTAACACATGATCTTCCTTCCTTAAAACCAAACTGTCTTGGTGTAGTCACATCATTTTCTTCTAAATACTTTATCCATCTTTTTCTAATAATTTTCTCGCAAATTTTACAAACAATACTAGTAAGTGATACAGGTCTGTAATTGAGTGGCTCTTCCCCATCTCCTCCCATGAAGATTGGCACAATACTTGCTCCTTTCCGATCTTTAGGCAACTATCCATTTTCCAGCGGTCTTGATGATGACATAAACAGGCCTCACTAACTGGTCAGCACATTTCTTCAGAATCCATCCAGCCACACCATCTGGTCCCATTGCTTTTATTACATCCAAATCCCTCAACAGCTGCAGCACCTCATTCACGTCAACAGTAATTTCTGTCATTCCCGTCATCCTGGGTTCTATTTCAGGTTCCCTAAATTCCTCTTCCAACACAAAGACTGACTGCAGTTTGCTATTCATTATTTCACACAATTCTTCTTCTCTTTCGTAAGTTTCCTCTCCATCCCTCAAACGTATTATACTGTCCATTACTTTCATTTAATCGTTTACAAACCTATAAAATAATTTCGGCCCTTTTATACATTTAGTTAAAATATCTTTTTCATATTTCCTTTCTTCTTCTTTCTGCACCCTTACATATTCATTTCTTACTTGCTTGTACTCCTCTCAAACCTTTTCACTATATCTTCATCTCACTTTGTTCCATGCTCTTTTTCTTGCCTCATGTGCCATTCTACATCTGTTGTTAAACCATTCTTTCTTCCTTTCCATAGCTGTGGAAAATTTTGGAACATATTTACTAACTCCTGTTTTATACACTTCTATCAGAAACTCATATTTCTCATCAACATTGTGATCATATTCATTTTACTCCAGTCTACATTTTGGAAAATGTTCCTCAGGGAAGCGAAGTCTCCCTTCCTATAATTGTATCTATTTTCTCTGTGTTTTTCATCTCTTTCTCCTTCCCTTACTCCCACCACTTCCATCTCAGTAACCAGATGATCACTTTTACCAAAGGGGCATTGGTAGGATATGTTCCTCACATCATTTGGGTCCTTTGTGAATACTAAGTTGAGCCTGGATGGTTTGTCATCACCCCTAATTCTTGTGTTTTCTTTAATTACTTGGGTTAACATGTTTTCCATCACCAATTCCATTAATATATTTCCCCATGATTCCTCATTGCTCCTAGCATCCATACTTTCCAAGTCAACTTTTCTACAATTGAAATCTCCCATTATTACTATTCTATTTCTTCATTCAGTTATCATCTTTAGTTTAATAATGGATTCTCTTATTAACTGTTCATAATCTTCTTTTGTCCATGCCCTAGTTTTGGGAGGCATGTAAAATACTATTACACCCTATTTTTTCTTCATAACTGTCCTCTATTTCAACTTCCAGAAGTTCAGCCATTGTATTTTCATTTCTATATTTTTTGCCCTTAGGTCATTGCGGGTTAAAATCATTATACCTTTCCCAGACTTGCTTTCTCTGTCCTTCCTCCAAATATTATAATTGTTCCATCCAAATAATTTTGTATCAACATCTCGGAGCAATTTAGTCTCCACCAAGCAAACAGTTTCAGGTGTCTTTTCATTTATATAGTCTCCAGTTTCCCTCATTCTTAGATATTAACCCATCCACATTACTATACATGTTACTTAGGTGTGCTGCACTAGTTTTAGCTTTACTCACTCCTCTCTTTTATGTATTCATGTCCATAACCCTTGTTTCCTTCACTTCTAGTTCTTCACATACCACTTCCTTACTTTCATATCCATCACTCTCCAAAAAAAAAAATTTATATTCCTCTTCTGTCCTCCTGTCATTTTTTTTCCTTTACTTGTTCCTTCAAAGATTTTAAAAATTCTCTTTCTTCTTCATTCAAATCTTTTATTACTATAATATTTTCCATTCCTGCCTCTTTACTCAGTTTCCAGGCCACTTTAAGTATATAATTTACTACACTTTCTGATGACAACCTAACTCTTTTTGGTTGTGCTTCCCCTTTCGTATATGGCCCTATCCTCCTTACTTCCTCAATTTCTGTTCCCCACTTGTTTCCTTCGTGATTGATCTTGCCCAATATTTTTCTCACCAGATTCGTGTCTTTCTCAAGTCTCACAGATCTAAGCATTTCTTCCTCTTCCCTCTTTCCAAATATTACCACACATCTGTTCCTTTCTACAGTTTCTCTCACTATTTTCCCTTTTTTCTTCAATATTTTCACTACATTTTCTTCCATTTTTATCTTGTTCATTTCCCTTTCTTCCTGAATTATTTCCCTTAAGCTGACCACTACTTTCTGTTCTTCTTCCACATGTGCCCACTTTGCCTTTTGCTCGTCTTACACACTACTCACCTTCTCTGTTTGTTACTGCCTACTTCTAATTTTCTCCTTAATACGATATTTTCTCGTTTCAAATTCTCTATCTCCTGGTTCGCTGTCTCATTAGCCTGGATCAGACTCTGTATGGTATTCTCGGTATTTTCAGGCATGTTTTCTAATACTAAATCCTCCACCTTCTTTTCTAGTTCACTAATCCTCATAATCAGTGTTTTAACCAAATCCATGACATTTGTTTCACTGTCAAATCCTGGAAATTCAAGTCCCTTGATGTTTACATTGTCAACCATGTTTGAGGTTGGTTACAGTACTAAACAGCTGTTACTGAAAATGCTATAAACATTCATGCATACTCATTGACAACAACTCTTTATATTTTTGGTAGTCTGTATTAACATACAATACTTTAAACTTAAGACAAGACCAAAGGAGACAGGACAAACATAATTCCTGAAAACTACTTTAGGTTTGCAGCGGTGGCTGAGAGGTGGTTGAGACACGTCTGTTTGCTCTGGCTGATCTGCTGTGTGTGTGTGTGTGTGTGTGTGTGAGTGAGTGAGACTAGGTGGGGGGGGACAGTAGAGCAGTTTGACTTGTCTCCGTCCCTGTCCCCCCACCGTCTCTCCCTCCCCCAGCCCTGCTTGTCTCCTTCCCCATTCCCCCCTCATTCCCCACCCCCGTTTGGTGGTGGGCTGCCAGGTTGTCACTGTGAGACTGTTGCGGTGAAGCAGTGCAGAACACTGCACATCCCATCATCCTGACCTCCTGCATGTGATGTTTGATGTGTATGAGGATAATAATATTACCTGTGGTGTTTCTGTGTCAATCTCTAATGATTAAGTAAGGTATATGAGAATTTGGGTTTGAGTCTGGAGTGCATTTCTGGACTTTCTTCAGTATCTTATGGGGAAAATTGCTTCGATATCCGACATACTCACTCAACACTTCCACTGGTACACAACACTGCCAGATATCAGGATATGGGTGTACTCCATATTATGCAAAAAAAAAACATCATTCTCTCCCTAATGGTTTTTGTTAAATTAATAGGGGGCGTTCACCATCCACTCACTCAATGTAGTGCTGCTTTGAGTGTCTGCTTTTTCCTCTCTTCTTTCCTTCCTCTTCTGTCTTTCTTTCCTTCATTCTTTCCTCTTCCTTCAGCCTATGGGTGACTTTACACTCTTCTGTCTTTGTTTCCTTCATTCTCTCCTCTTTCTTCTACCTGTGGGTGACTTCACCGAGTTACAAGCCAAATGGTTTTCTGTACACCAGGAAACCATTTACTATGCTGGGTGGTAACCATATAATCAAATTATGGTACCTGGTGGTTAGTGAGTACCTTAATTATGGCGCTCCAATATAACCAAAGTATGGTGCTTGGTCGTTTAGTGAGTACCGTAATTATGGCACTTCAGTCAGATTGAGCCTGTGCAGGTTTATATCCAAGAGGTGGTTGGAGTTTATTGCTCACATAATGCCACTCAGGGATAAGCGAGACTGGTCACTCTCATCGTAAATGTCAAGATCAACTTGTCGAGCCCCGGGCTCCTCATGGAGCAACATAGGATTGGATGTTGGATGGATGGATGAATATTTAAAACCACTCAAAGGCTTTATGAACACCTTGTATATAGCTGATTTGAAGAAAATAAATGAGGGAAAATCTGTACGTTTATGACATACCCTTACCGCTCAGTTTAGTGATTAAGTACCCTGGACTCACTGGCATCACCTTGACCTTTCTTCCTAGCTACTGATGAAGAGGAATAGAGTTCAGAAACAAGAGAAGAGAAAAAACAAAATTGAAAAATCATTAGCAGCATACCCACTAAAATGGTCAATAATTCACCTACCATTCATGCCTCATAATCCTGGCATCACTTCATGTGCAGTTATGCACAATCTTCTGCCCCTAGTGTAAAGCTAGACAATTTCCTGTTCTTCAGGAAATCATTTACTCTGCTGGATTGTAACATTAATTATCCAGTCCCTGGGGTAGGGTATAAAAAATATTGTCAGTGTAATCCCTGCATGTCTAATGCTAAAGAAGGAGACAGTGGTAGGGATTAGGGTTCCCTCACGCTTTGTTCTTCCCCCTGGTAAAAGTGCAGTAATGAATAAAAAGTGGGAATTATATTAAGACTGTGCACAGTACAATGAAAGTAAGTTATGGAATGCTAATATGCTGTTATAAAAAGTTAAACCTACCTTAATACACACAATGAGAAAATTTTGGCTCAGTGGCCTACCTTTATATACAAGAGAAATCCACCTCTAATTCATCCTCATCATCTTCATTTTCTTGAGTCAGTAAACTGTTTCTTTGTTTGGTTCCAGCAGGCATAGTCTTTTTCTATGTATATTTCATTTGTGCCTATTGACTTCATCACATCACTGGGAGAGTTGTATGAACTGGAATTTTTCCTCAGTCGTTTAAGCCACTCCTCACTGTTAGCAGTGCATGAACTGTCATGGTGCTGAGCCTATTGCTTAACTTTGTTCTTGGGAGATTCACTTGACTAAAAAGTCTCTCTACCTCTGCATTTGAATGCATAAGGGACAGCAAACTCAGCACAAGGAAAGAAAGTTCTTTAAAGGGCTTTGCAATGGCAGAATCTCTGTACTGCTTGACCTCTGTCCAGAATGCGGTCGTTGACTTCAAGTTGCTCCACTTTACAATGCTTTCACCATTGATACTCCATTGCTTCAGTCTCAGTTGGCTTATATCCAGATCACTCAGCAAGTTCATTTATTGGTTCCTTTACTTGGTTTGTACACTTCTCAACAGAAAATACTGACATTTGTCTCGGAATTTGAAATTACAGTATCAGGGAGTCCTCTCCTCTGTTCTTGATGTGCATCTTTCTAATACAGTTTTCTCTGCATCAGGAGGTGTCTTTCCATCACTACATACTTATCTTTCCTTCACTACATAATTTCTCAAATTCATATCCATGAAATTAACAAGGATTGACATAGTTAGTAATGGGAGTGGTAAGTGAATCTACTCTTGCTCATGGAAGCATCACCTTTTGAATCATTATTTAGACAAGCTTCGTAAGATAATGAAGTAGCTTAGTCGGGTCAGAATTCTTTCTCTGATAAGCTTTTAGCACTCTATGCATATCATGCAACACAGGTCGCCAGCATAAAAGATAAACTTGTCACTGGATCATAATACATTTTGAATAACATTTCTGCACCAAAACAGTTCTCAGAATTCCTGAGTAAGGTAAAGTGCAGCTTGAGTTCATTCCATTGGCTAAGGATACATATAACTGCAGGCTCAACCGCCAACCAGTGTGTGTCACAAATACGGGTTATATGAAGCGGATGCTTTCCTTCATTAAGAGCACTGAGCACTGTGTATTTCACTGTTTGCTACTTCTATCTTTGAAGAATAACTGATCTCTTTCACCAAAAATTGAATGTTTCTTGGTAGAGTGTCCCTAGTAGCACTCGATACAGCCAGTTGAATTGAATGGCATACACATCTTACCGTCACTAAATCTGTCTATCTATCTGTCTATTGCCAGATGCCATAATCCCGTACGGGGTGGCCATTTGACTCTGAGTTATTTGTTTTACAGGGAGGGGCACTAACCCTCCACCAACCCAATTGACACGTAGGGAGCACGTATGGTTTGGTTATATGGTTACCACCCAGTGTTGTAAATGGTTTCTTGGCTTACAGGAAACCATTTGGCTTGTCACTTAATGTAAAGCCACCTGTAACGGAAAGAAAAGCAATAAGTAGTGACAGGAAAGATGTGAGAAATAGGAAGAGAGGAGGGCAGGCACAGAAAAAGAATAAAAATCACATAGATTAAATTACTTCTTTAAGAGTTCACATAGTCCACCAACAACTTTAGTGTTAACACTGGCGTTATCCACTCCTACTCCTGTTAGGTTTAGCAGATTTAACTTTATAGTCATTAGGAGCTGAGTTCTTTTATAGCTTCCACCATAGCACTGGCTGTACCTGACTCTAGTTCTAAAAGTCTGGGAAATGTTGATGCAGTTTTGTTCAGTTATCCACTGTAGTAACATATAACTATACCAAGCAACTTTACATCACTAATATCTGTGGATTCATCTATAATCAAACTCTACTTTTCGCTCCCTGTGTCAGTAAATAATTCCCTCATAAAGTGCAGTGCTAAGACATAACAACTATCGTATATCTTGACACTTGATTCGTCTCATCTTCATATTTGATGCTACTTCACTGTCCCCAAATGCTCTTTTGCAGAACTCAGTAATATCATCTGTGGCACTGAAAGAGCACTTTTCTCATACAAGAAGTGCAAGGCGGCCTCCAGCATAGCTTGTACTTAGTGGAAGCTCGATGGTAACTTTGGAAAACGTTAATTTTGTCTGATTGCTTCCGCAAAATGGATCACATGCTTTTATATGTTTCTGTGCTTCTTTATACCTCTGCAAATCACTTAACTTCGCAATTATTTCACATTCATCTATCTATCTATCTATCTATAGCCCGACGCCCTAATCCCGCAAAGGGTGGCCGCAGACAAAACGCCTCCAAGTCACTCTGTCACCCACCATTTGACTCCCCTCCCCCCAACTCACCCCCCCCTCCCTCATATACCTCTCAACTCCATCCCTCCACCTCATCCTCGGTCTACCCCTCCCTCTCCCTCCCTCCACCTCACCTACATACACCCTCTTAGTCAGTCTTTCATTCTCCATTCTCTCCACATGTCCAAACCACCTCAGTGTATTTCTCCTAATCTTTTCAACCACATCCACATCTACCCCACAACGTTCTTTCACTTCTTCATTCGTCAACCTGTCCCTCCACGTCACTCCACATGCTCCTCTCAAGTAACTCATTTCCACTGCTCTCACTCTTGACTTGTTCCCCTCTTGCAAGGTCCACGCCTCGCTTCCATACTTCAGGGTAGGGATCACAATACTATCATGCAGTGACTTCTTAACTTCCATACTCACCTCCCTATTTCTCATCACTGCTTTCAGTGTACCAACAACCTTTCTTCCCTGCTGTACCCTTTCTCGTACTTCATCCCCCAAAGTTCCATCCTTACTCATCACACTACCCAAGTACTTGAATGCACTCACATTCTCCATATCCTCACCATCCAACCTCACTGCACACTCTGTGACTTCATTCCTCTCAAACACCATAACTTTACTTTTGTTTACATTAACTTTCAGCTTCCTCCTCCTACACACTGTCCCAGATTCATTCACCAAACCTTGCAACTCCCATTCATCTTCACTCAACAATACTGTATCATCAGCAAACAGCAACACCGGAAGCTTCCAAATCTCACCCTCATTCATTAGGGCAACCCCCACATCCACTGCCC
The DNA here is from genome assembly GCF_032717465.1 of Coenobita brevimanus. NCBI lineage: Eukaryota > Metazoa > Arthropoda > Malacostraca > Decapoda > Coenobitidae > Coenobita > Coenobita brevimanus. The sequence goes on along the minus strand of NC_137030.1, from coordinate 7,821,122 downwards.
TACCTTGCACCTCCTTTACAACCCCATCCATATATATATTAAACAGCCATGGAGACATCACACACCCCTGTTTCAGTCCCACATTGAGATCAAAGAACTCACTCAGCTCACCATCCACTCGCACCGTAGCCCTAGCTCCCTCGTACATACTCTTCACAGCACTCAACAATTTCCCCTCCACTCCATATATTCTTAATGCCGTCCACATACCTTGCCTATCTATTCTGTCATAAGCTTTCTCCAAGTCCATGAAGGCAGCATACACTTTCCTTCCCTTCTCTAGATACTTCTCCACTAAACATCTTAGAACAAATATCTGATCTACACACCCTTTTCCCTTCCTAAATCCCCCTTGTTCTTCTCCAACTAGCTCCTCTGTCATATGCCTAACCCTATCAATGAGTATTCTACCATATATTTTACCAGTCACACTAAGAAGGCAAATACCCCTATGGTTACCACATACTTCTCTCTCCCCTTTTCCTTTGTACAGAGGAACAATTATACCTGATTTCCAGTCCTCTGGAACCCTTCCCTCTTCCCAAGCCAATCTACACAACTTCCATATCCACTCCACAACAATCTCACCCCCATACCTAAGCATTTCACCACATACTCCATCAATTCCTGGGGCCTTTCCCAGCTTAATCTTCTTCATCGCTTCCACTACTTCCGACCTACTGATCTCTTCCTCCCTCCTCTCATCTCTTCTTCTCCCAGCCATTCCCCAACCACTTATACTCACACTGCTCTCACTCTCCACATTCAACAAATCCTCAAAGTGCTCCTTCCATCTCCTCAATTTCTCTCTCTTCTCCACAAATAATCTATTATTCCTGTCTTTCACTACCTCACTATTTCCCCTTTCACACTGCCTTACTTTCTTTACCTCCTTGCAAAACAATTTCTTACTCTCCCTCCATTTCACACTCAGATTCCTCCCAAACTCTTCATCCACTTTCTTCTTACTCTCCTTCACCAGTCTCTTAACCTCCCTTCTCCTGCTCACATATACCTCTCTCTTCTCTCTCTCATCTTCTCCCCTACCTCTACTCGCCAACCATTCACCATATGCCTTCTTCTTTTGTTCGACAGCTCGTTTCACCTCATCATTCCACCATGCTGTCCCTTGCACACCCTTGCATCTCCTCCTCACTCCACAAACCGCCTCACACGCTGCGCTTATCTCTTCCATGAATATCTTACATACGTCTTCCACCCCTTCCATCTGCTCTAGCTCATACCTTCCCAGTCTTTCTTCCACTATGCTCTTATACTCTGTCCTTTTCTCACTATCTTGCAATTTCTCCACTCTTCTCACAGGAGCTGCTTCCTCCTGTCTTCCCCTTCGTCTCCTCAACCACTTTCTTTGCAGCTCTACCTTGGCCATCACTAAGTGATGGTCCGAGACTCCATTCCCCCACCCTCTCCACACCCTTGCATCCAACACTTGTCTTCTCATTCGCTCATCCACACACACGTAGTCTATCATTGCCTTTCGTTCAACAAGTTCACCATCCATCCTCCTCATTACTCTCCATGTATACCGGTGGATCATCTTATGACAAAAGTAGGTGTTGGCTATTGCCAACCCCTTACCAGCACAGATGTCCACCAAAGCACTACCATTCCCATCTACTTCAGCTGGCACACCCCACTGACCAACCACTCCATCCACTCGTACATTCCCAACTTTGCCATTCATGTCTCCAATCAACAGCACTCTCTCGCTCCTCTCATACTTATCCATACATGCTTCTACTCTCGCCCAAAACTCATCTTTCACATTCATACAATAGACAAAAGGCTTTCTTCTTGTCTGTCTCTACAGGCCTTAAACAGTCCTTAAGGTCAGAAAAAGTCTCCCAACACTTCCTGTAGCACTGTTTGTAACGAGCCATGATCACCAACAGGATCAGGATTGAGCTAAAAGCCAACTGTAAATCAAGGAATCGATCGAGCATCTCCTGTGGGCTATGGCCAGCAACCAACATGAATTATTTCTGTGCATAAGATCTGCTCACTAAATATAGGCTGGCATGCCGTCAGATATTACTAAAATTTTCACCTAATGTGTTATCAATATCACATAGAAAATATTCATATCACACCTAAAACTACATTACTACATATTATAAAATATTTGATATCTTCCCAGCTACAAGGTAAAATGAAACATCCAAAGCTTATGAAGATGTGGCACTTTGCTTAGCTCATGGTTCAGAGCTGAATTGCCATATCAGTGTCCTTTCTGTAAATGTATCCTAAAATAGGACAGGATTTTTTACACCATGGCAAATAGTAGTAGTAGTAGTGTGGCAACCAAGTATTTGAAAAAAAAAATTTGCCATTAAACATCAAACACACTAGTAAATGCGCCAAACGTTTGAGAAAAGCGCAAGAAAACACATTAGGCTCGTTGCCACTTAAAAAGCGTAATCTTATTTTCCAGTGCACTTGAATTAGCGTGTTTCATGCTAAAATGGCATCACTGCTTGGGAGATTTCCATGAAGGCAGCAGGTTGTCAGTTATGATGATAATGATAACTTACCAAGAGTTACATTTTGAAGAATGTCAGACAACAGGAGACCAGGTTCAAATCCATGAAAAGGCTGAGATTATTCACTGATTTTTGTATGAGGGAACTAGATAGAAAGGAGCTAAAAGATGGATTGAAAACATCCTCTGAGCATGTATTAAACAGGTGAGTTTCTAGCCCTTAAAGAATAGTAAAGAGTTTGCATAGGTGAATCCAGTAATATTATGTCTAGAATATAAAGTTTAAGTGCACCAGTACCATAGATAGAACTAACACTTTCTCTGTCCACAGTGCTGGGGTGTGAACTAGAGGGAACAAATGCCACTTATGCAGTGTTGAGTGGCTGCCATGGAGGATCTTGTGGTGTTGATACAAAGTGCCTGTTTGCCCGCACGTCTTTGATGTCTACAGTAGTTTCCCTTTATTTGGTTCAGGATTGGTTTGGTAGGTCAGTAATGTGATGGAATGGCTAGAATACTTCAACCCCTTCACTCTAATGACATTTCTTATTGTATTCTTGCTGTTTTCTGATACTTGAATTCAGGTTAGGAGAGACTTTTCTAACTGGTCAAGTTAGATGTAGCCTTCATTTAACCTTGTCAAAACTTGACATCTTTCCTAAGTTGATTAAATCATTTGGAGGTAGCAAGAGTAAACTGTAAAAAGACATTACTAGATTGAAGAGGTTGAATGTGTTGTAGAAGATCCTACCCACCACTTTGATTAGTGAGAAGTGGGAGTATGATGTTGATGATGGTGTATGAAATAAGGCAGTATTTTGTTGACTGCAGACATATACCGTAGTTATGGCCATTCAAAATAACTTCTCTAACCATCATTTATTGTAATTTCAGGTTAAAATTGTATACTATACAGTACATCTCCATATTAACCCCTTCATTATGATGAATTTTTAAGATAATTAATCTTGTTTGACAGTGTCAGGGGTAATTTTAGAAACTTTTACATACTTAGAGTTACTGGATATTATTTCTAACACATTCAATACGAGGCATCCATCTAAGGTAAATATTTTTCTGGTGGTAAAGAGGTGAGCATGATGACAGTGCTAATGATAAGCAAGAATTTAAAAAGATGTCATTGTATTGAATGGATTAAACCACAGTTGATCTCATAACACCAAACTCATAAGGTGTGATTGTGGTGGATTAACCCCTTCAACCTGAGGATTTTTTTTTTCCTCTTGTCTGTTGATGGTTTTACCCAGCATAAGACAGACTTTTCAAACTTGGGGGGGTTAGGTACACTCCTCATTAACCTCTTCACTGCCAAGGGATTCTCCTAAGCTGATTAAAATTATCTGATAGTTGCAAGAATAAGCTTAAAGAAAAAAAAAAATTGGGTTGAAGGGGTTAAGAATAATTGAATGCTGGATTATCGGGAGGCCAGGGGAAAGGGATATCAGAGTTACTGTTGTTGTTTGTTGCAATGTTGTTTTGTGAATTTTGATGCATGGTTTGTGGTCCTTTTTCTACTTTTTCTGTATCCATTTTTTTATTGCTTTTGTTCATATAGTAGTCTGTTTGGGGGGCAGAATTTTGTCTGTATTCTTTTGTTACTTATGTTCATATTGTTTTCTATTTGGGGGGCGAATTTTGTTCTGTATATATTTTTTTTCATTTATGTTGTTTATGTATATATTTTATAATTAATTTGTTCACATTGCCTTTAAGTTTTTTGTGTATTCCATTGTTGTTGTTGCTTATTTTGTAAGTATTTTTTGTTCTTGACCTAATGTTTCATGTCTTCCTTCTTTATTTTCTTAAAATTCTTTTTTATCTTGTACACTTGTTCTGTGTATATCTGGCTCAGTTTGATACCTTTTTCCCATGCTTTGCTTTTCTTCTCTGTGCCCTATCTGTTTATCATCCTCTTATACTTTCTCTTATCCTCCCTTCTTTGTATCTCCCTTTTCTACTATTTATGTCCCTCTTATTCCTCTCGGCTGTACCCTGTATGTGTGCCATTGTCCTTTTCTCCGTTCTGTCTCCTCTTCTTTGTTTTTTCTGTGTCTCTCCTCACCTCTGTAACCAAGATTGTAAGGTACCTTCCTGTATTACTGTGTCTGTTTAAAATTTGCATTTTAGGTAAGATTTATATTGTGGTGATTCTTTGCCCGTGTAAGAGAAAGGTTGGTGGAGGGTGTCTGTTTCTTGATGGGTAAAAAATTAACATGATTGGTGAAGTGCTGTACACACATACCAGTTGCAATTGCTACTTGTGCATAACTACTGACAATACATACTGCATGAAGACATACATAAACTTGTACATAGTACTGGTACCACCATGACCATTAGAATAATGGTATCAGTATTCTGTTGTTCTTATTAGAGTACCATATATTTTGTGTAATGGGTCTCTTTATTCGTAGTATATAAGGCTCTGTAACTGTCAGCCTTAGTCATTAACACCTTAGGTGCTGGAGGTTTCCCCGAGCTGAGTGATCTACTTGGCATTAACTAGAAAGGATGCTTAGTTACCCATAGGAATAACAGTAACAGCAGTGAGAAATTTCAGTTGAAATACTCACAGGAATTGACAGTGAAAACTTGCTGTCATTTTTAAGCTAGGAACAATACTGCAGTATACCCTGGTCACCTAACCCCATCAATTGGAGGGTGCCTTTTTCATTTCATTATTGCCATTACCAGATGACTTTTTTTTTTCCCCCATCTTAGGGGAGTGCCCTAGTAGTGATTGAGTTAAAGAAGGCTTTCTAACTCCTCCAGTTCAAAAAGTCTCTCCTGTGCTGAATATGATTAGGAGGTAGGAGCAGAAATGAAATACAAAAGATAATCTGGGTGGTGAGAGTTAAGAGAAATATGTATGCAAAATCAAACAACACTCAGGTTTGGTGGACACAACTGGGGTTAATAGGTGCTGGTATCTGTATGACACTTTAAATCACCTGTTGCTAAAGAGCAACACCTTCTTGTGGTGGCACTTTTATAATTGGATGGCTTAGTTGTTTGGTTATACAAATGGTGTTCATCTACTTCCCTATCTCCTGAGTTGAAGATGGTTGACTGCAGAAGGGTAACTTCAGCCTGTAGTTCACTGGGTTCACATTTCAGATGAGCCAGGCACTACAACTACTATCACCACCAATCCCCTGAATCTGCATGACATCCATTTTTAGTTTACTCTTGCTTATGTATTATGATTTTATTCTCTTTAGGAAAGACTTGCTACTGGTTGGGTTTATGAGGGCTATATAATATATATGAACCTTCCAGTTGAAAAAGTCTTTCTTAAACTAAATAAAATTATCTGGAAATGGCAGGAATAAAGTAGGAAGAGATCCATGGGTTCAGTGATATAAGAAACTTCAGTAGATTCTTGAAGTAATAGATTCTTCAAGCTGGTTTTTACTTTTTTGGGTTTGAAGTACAGGTAGTAGAATCATGCAAGCAGTTTTCATTTACTTCCCAGGATGTAATTAGTTAGCTCAGAAGACTTTCTATTTTCTCTGGAACTTTATTTCTGCATACAAGTAGCTAATATAATTTCGTAGGTCATTTATGCAGAGTATATTGATACTAGAATGATTTTACAGAAGAGAACAGTAAGTTGTTATGTGCAGTGTGAATTCTAAGGATGGAGTGTCAGTAAGACTTCTTTATTGGCTTACAATATGGGCCCACATCCCAGTATTATGTCAACCAGTCAGCAACTTTCACAGGAACACTTCTAGGCTCTAGGAGCCATATTTTCATTTGTTAAGGAGACTCACAAGCACCTTTTCCATCTTTATTATTTTTGTTAATCTGCCTTGATGTCTTCTGTCTTGTATACAGTTGGCATCAGATGTTCTTGTTGCCTCTCCTGCTGTCTCTCCATGCACATGAAAATGAGTGTGGTGAACCACAATAACCGACACTGACGACTTCATTTTTAACTCAGATTAGTGTCATAAGCATTGTTTCCTGAAGGTCCACCACACTGATTTTCTAAGCCTGTGGAGCGGCAGGAGAGGTGACATGACTTTTGATGCTGACTGTAGAAGTATATTTTCTCAGTCATCCATCCATCCATCATCCAATCCTACATTGCCCCATGAGGAGCATAGGCCGGGGCTAGGCAAGTTGGTCCTGACATTTAAGATGAGAGTGACCAGCCTCACCCATTCCTGAGTGCCATTACTCTATCTGTCTATCTATTGCCGGACGCCTCAATCCCGTTCGGGGTGGCCACAAACAAATCGCCTCCATTTCGCCCTGTCCCCCGCCATTTCACTGCCCCGCTCCCAACTCACACCCCCCTCCCTCATATACCTCTCCACCCCATCCCTCCATCTCATCCTCGGCCTCCCCCTCCCTCTTCCCCCCTCCACCTCACTCACATACACTCTCTTTGTCAGTCTTTCACCCTCCATCCTCTCCACATGGCCAAACCACCTCAGTGTATTGCTCCTAACGTTTCGTATCACATCCACATCACAACGCTCCTTTATATTCTCATTTGTCAGCCTGTATCTCCATGTGGCATTAAGTGAGCAATAAACCCCAACCACTCCTTGGATGTAAACCTACATGAGTGCAATCCAATTGTAGTGCCTTAATTATCCACTGAACCACCAGGTGCCATAATTTGATGATATGGTTACCACCCAGCATAGTAAATTGTTTCCTGGTGTACAGGAAACCATTTGGCTTGTCCCTTAGTGTAGAGTCACCCATAGACAGAAGGAAGAGGAAAGAATGTAGGAAAGAAAGACAGAAGAGGGAAAGTAAAGTCACTTGTAGGCAGAAGGAAGAGGAAAGAATGAAGGAAAGAAAGACAAAAGAGGAAGGAAGGAAGAGAGGAAAGGGCAGACACCCAAAGCAGGAGTACATTGAGTGAGTGGATGTTGAGCATCCCCACCCACCTAATAAATGTAAATTAAACCCTTTCACTTGTAATCACAATCTGGGAACACATACTGTGCAAACTATCTGTTTATCTATCTATCTATAGCCCGACGCCCTAATCCCGTAAAGGGTGGCCGCAGACAAAACGCCTCCAAGTCACTCTGTCACCCACCATTTGACTCCCCTCCCCCCAACTCACCCCCCCCTCCCTCATATACCTCTCAACTCCATCCCTCCACCTCATCCTCGGTCTACCCCTCCCTCTCCCTCCCTCCACCTCACCTACATACAATCTGGGAACACATACTGTGCAAACACAGTTCATAAAAATAAATTTACTCTGCATGTTGTCAGTTGAAATACTGTATACTTAATGTACACACTGATGATAAATAAATGTACACTAATATAGTGAGCATATCTACAAAATAATTATAATCAAAAAGACTTTTTCTTCAGGTTAAATTACTGAAAGATTATATTTGCCTTATTAGGGGAGCACCCCTCAATTTCACATGCCATGATAGACCAGACGTAGGGGTCAATGGACACTATAAAGCCACAGGACTTCTGTCGGTTAAAATGGACTATGTCCATTAAATGAGGCACAGTGTGTTGCAATACATGTGTTTCTTGAAGAAGTACAATGACAACAGGGCGTCTTCCCGGTTAAAATGGACTATGTCCATTAAATGAGGCACAGTGTGTTGCAATACATGTGTTTCTTGACAAAGTACAATGACAAAAATGTGAAATTATCTGCAAAGGAGCAAAATTATGGACTAAGTTAGTGTAAAATGGGTATAGTTTTCATTTTTAGCACTAGAATATGCTGTGGTAAGAGTTTATTTTCATTTATGTGCCTAAAATCCCACCCTAGGAAGGGACCGTTGGATATAATGGAGTTTTGGCCTAATCAGATCAGCTTTCCTCCTAATTAGTCTGTTATAGGAAGGGTCTACATATATATATATTGTGGTTGGTGGAGGCACTCACCATCCACTCACTTGATGTAGTGCTGCTCTGGGGTTCCAGCCCTTTCCTCTCCCCACCTTTATTCCATCCTTTGTTTTCTGTCTTTCCTTCATTCTCTCTTCCTTCTGTCTGTGTGTGACTCTACACTGAATGACAAACCAAATTGTTTCCTGTACACCAAGAAACCATTTACTATGCTGGGTGGTAATCATATAACCAAATTATGGTGCCTGGTGTTTTTTTTGGGCAGTTAAGGCACTCCAATTGGATTGAGTCGGTGCAGGTTTATATCCAAGGGGTGTTTGGGGTCTATTGCTCCCATAATGCCACTCAGGGATGAGTGAGGCTGGTCACTCTCATCTTAAATGTCAAGACCAACTTGCCTAGCCCTGGGCTTCTACACTTCTTGTGGGGCAGCACTGACTCAGATGATGAATGAATGAATGAAATATATGTATATAATACAGTAATCTCATGATTATGCAGGCATCTATATATAATACAGTAATCTTACGATTATCCAGATGTCCATTATCCAAACAGTCCATTATCCAGATGTTGTGATCTGGCTGTTCAAAACCATCATTCATACAATTTTCCATTTTATCCAGACAAAATGCTTGCATCTGGGTGGAAGTTATGGCTGAGCAGATATTTTTGCCCAGCAAGACTGTTTTTTTCATTTTTTCATTTTTTCATTTTTTTTTTTTTTTTTTTTTTTTTTCACTGCAGGGTCTAACCCCTGCAGTGGTGATTGCTTGTCTGTGCTTGGTGGGTCTGCTTGACCATGAGAGTTGCTTGTCTGTGGTTAATAGGTCTGCTTGACCAGACAGAGTAGTGTAAAACACCAGGAATAATTGTTGTACAATGTACTGTAGTGGCCTTTTACAGTGACCTTCAAAGTCATTGTATGTACGAAGGGGGGCCAGGGGAGAAGTCCATTATCCAGACAGATCCACAATCCAGACATGCCTTTGGCTCTGTTACATCAGATAAGTGAGGGATTACTGTCTTTTTAATCTCTCTCTCTCTCTCTCTATGTAGATGGATAGATAGATATAAAATGAAACGTCAGTGATTTAATGCTGATAGTTACAAAAACTGCCACAACATTTATTAAATACAGCTAACAACAGTAGTCACAAGTTGTTTTGTCTGGTGGTCTAGTGGTTTGACTTCCTTGCATGAGTTTGATCTGCATGGGATTAAGTTTTTCAATCATACAGTAATGCCATCAAAGGAAGTAGGTTGATTGTCAGTCTTTAAATGTTATGAACTCTGATAGCTTTGCCTTGGGTCCCTGCACTTTAAAGGAGGTAAAATGAAATTGATTTACCATTGTTTGTTTCAAGAGACGGGCATTCTCCACACCTTTGTTGATAGGGTTTATAAAGACTGAATTGTTATCATAACGGGTCAGACCATTATTGATGATGGATGGATGGATGGAATCAGGGTGTCTTTGATTTAGAGTATACTTACTGACACCAGATGATTTTATTCAGTATGGGAAAGGCCTGTTGTTGTATCTAACCCTTCCAGTTTGAAAAGTCTACCCAAAACTGAATAAAATCCTCAGGAGTAGGCAAGAATAAATTGAAAAAAATCCTTGGCCCCAGAGGATGAATTACTTTCTGTGTTGTGTTGTATTAGGTTTTGACAAAATTTCACTCCATCCATTAGTGGCCAAAGAGGTTGGAATAGTGATGATGATGATGATGATGCTAATGATACCAGTTTATACTAATTATCTGGAAATGATGTTCTCTGTTGGTTTCAGTATTAGTATGTATGATATGTACATAATTTTGAGCAGCTGACACAAGTTAAGACCTAAGTTTTATTTTTTCAAGAAAGGTTAATTTATTTTCATTAACCCTTTCGATGCAATGATGTCTTCATTATACTCTACCATTTCCAATCGATTTTGTTCAGGCTAGGAGAATCTTTTTGAACAGGAGGGAATAGATACTACTAACATTAATGCCTTCACTAAGATGGGGTCTCCTGAGCTGAATAAAATAGTCTGACATTAGCTAAAACAAAGTATAGTAAAAAAGAAAAAGAAAGGAAAAAAGACATCATCGTGCCGGAAGGGTCAAGAAAGAAACTGCTCTCTTTTATCAGTACAGGTATTTATCCCTTCAGTCTCATGGTGTACTTTTCCATTTTATTGTTGCTGTTTCCAGACAGTGTTTTTCAACTTAGGAGAAGCTTTTCAAACTGGGAGGGGTTAGATGCAGATCTCGTTTACCCCTCCACTACCAGAGGCTTGTCCGAAGTTAAATAAAATCATCTGATGGTAGCTAGAATAAGCTAGGAATTATGTCATCAGATTAAAGGGATTGTCATATCCAGTGTTGCATTTCTTTTTTAGTCTTTAAAGTGGTTTGTGAAAGATGTAACTCTACCCCATAACCCTTATATTGCCAGGATTTCTCTCAGCTCAGCAAAGTATTCTGGCATCAACTTAAGTAATGGGTGGTAGTTAATGAGCATTAAACATCTCAGTTCTCAGGTGTTGCAGAGATGGCTTTGTCAGCATTACCAGTGTCACTCCTGCATAACCATTTTCAGCATTTTATGATGTTGGCTTTTTTCTGTCCATTGATTGCATGGTGGATTAGTAATTTCATGAAGAAACCTAAATGTGTATGTTCATCACACCAGCAGTCTGAAGTGTTCCTGCAACACACAAGATACAACAGTGTGGTCTACACACCAGGTTGTATAATTCCTTGGTGCAACAGTGCCAGAGGAGGGTTACTGGTACTCTTAATAGCTTGCTTAAGCCTTTGGCTGCCAGGAATTCTCTCAATTGAACAAATTTTTTGGGCATAAGCCTTTTATAATTATGGGTATACCATTTGCAGAGATATTAACAGTACATTGAATATTTTTAAATGATTCATTGACAACTGGGATTTCCCTATCATTGTGACATGTTGATTTTATTCTTGCTACCTCCAGACAGTTTTATCATTCATGGGGAGACCTCTTGTAGTGAAGGGACAAAGTTTTATATCTTAACCCCTCCAGTTTTAAAAGCCTACCCAGAGCTGACTACAATAATTTGAGACCAACACAAATAGAATTAAAAGATACCCCACCATATTGAAGGCATTCATTGGGGGAATTTTTCTCTCCTCTTAGTGCTACTATCATACTTAACTTTTTTTTTCCCCTTCCACCCTGAAGTCAACCCCTTCACTATAAGAGGTCTTGTGTAAGGTGAATATGTGTTAATAAATCCATCAGAATCAGTTTTAAAAACTCAAAGGGGTTTTATGGATATAATTTCATATCAGTTAATTACATTAGTTCTCTTCCAGGCTGACTAAAGTCTTGAGCAATCCTAATAGGGAAAATGATAATTAGTGCTTATTATTTCAAGCCATGTCATTACATTAGGGCTTATATTGTCATTGGCCAAGGAGGCTTTCTAGCAGCTCTTTCTTAACAGTTTATCTTGAATATTAGAGCATTGTATTCCTTTTTTGAGCAGTTTCACATTTTTCTATATAGCTTACTATATATTGCTTGAATAATATACTGAACAGTCAGATATTAATCTGCCATACACAAAAATTAATTGGAAAGGAAGAGGTGCTAGGGAGCCTTATTAACCGACAATGATGGGCCAAGGTCTCATATGAAAAATAAGCAACAGTAATGTAAAAAAGACATAATGTTACTGCAGGGTTTACCCCATACATCATACACTATAAAATGAAGAAGCCTTTTTTATTTTTTTAGCAACTGCAATATTATTTTTGAAGTTCTGCTTTGTATTGACCAAGTGTGATATTATTTTTGAAAAATTAAATTTGATATTTTCTGAACAAATGTACTGTAATTATTAATTTTGAAGTATTGCTTTGTAGTGACCAAGTGTAATATTTTGTTTGAAGTCCTTGTATAAATCAATGAGAGGTGATGGCTTATATGTAGGGTTGTGATAGTAATTTTAGTTGAGGTAGACCTTTCTTTGTGTGTGTGTGTGTGTGTGTGTGTTGGGGAGGGGGGGTGTATACACCCAATGAGGTTGTGTGTATGTGTGTGTGTGTGTGTGAGAGAGAGAGAGAGAGAGGTTGGGGGGGAAGGAACAATGGTTTGTATGGGAGAGAGAGACTGTGTGTGACAAGAAACTGGTATATATGAGAGAGAGAGAGAGAGAGAGTAGATATGTTTGATGATGATGAGAAACTATAGTATGTATGAGAGAAAGAGGCCAGATGTGGTCACTGAACAAATGAAGCTGACCTAACCTCACACAACATCATTCAAAACCCTCACACTGTACACACAACACATTCAGGCAGCATCTACTGTATATATTGAGCCAAGAGTGTGCATTGGAGCTGTTGTATATGTGGAGTCTGGCAAAATAAAAGTAACTCTTGTGATAATTCCAATGCAGAGTGTGTTTTATTCTCCATTTGCTTTGTGGGAACACTTCGACAGTGCTTTGGGGTAATGGTAAGGGATGCCTTCATGCAGCAGCACCAATATAACTAGGCACCTCTACTGCCCGTTTATGTCCCTCAACTCCCACCGCATCTCCCCAAAGAATGTTGGACTGCAAATAGTAACTGTTTGCAGTCCAGATAAGCCTGGGGCCATAGCAACAAGTGTTCTGGTGAAAAGACATTTAGGTTAGTAGTAGTAGTAGTAGCAGTTGCAATCCCAGGCCCATGTGATATACAAACCCAGCAGACTGCAAGCCTAAGTTGCCCTCTCCTAGTCCATCATTGTTCTGGAGGATGGGGAGAGTTGAGGGACTTTTGTATACCCAAGCAACAGAGCAGCTAGGTTAAATCAGTGCCACCACATGAAGGCATCCCTTAAAAAAAAAAAAAAAAAAAAAAAAAAAAAAAAAAGAGAGAGAGAGAGAGAGATGCTCCCCTAAACTAGACCTTATTAGATTATACAGTCCTGCTAGGTGACAGTAGGTCACTACCTCTCCTGGGATGGCAGCTACCGGGCATGGCTCGAACTCAGAACTCCTTGGTCCTGATTCCAACACCCTACCACTGAGCCATCCTGCCCCCTTTCTATCATCAAATGGACATGTAATTGGATGTATTCATCTTTTGACTACAGTTTTTCTCTGCTGAATATAATCTGTTATCAGCCAGAAGGAAATGCCCAAGTGTGTTTATAGCAGCGAATGCATTCAGATAATCTTAAATATTATGACTTGGGTTTCTACTGAACAAAACTATCTAGTGTTAGCCTGAATAGTAATAGTAGTAGTATTAGTTGCAATCCCAGGCACATCTGAATGTGACCCACTACGGGCTGTATAGATGCCCTTCTCCTCCAGTTCTTTATATTCCTTTTGGGAGATAGCTAGGAGGATGAGGAATGTTCGCTTAACTGGAAAGTGTAACAGCTCGGTTATACTCGTAATGGAGCCGCCACATGGAAGTGCTTCTCTCCAGCACTAATTTTAAAGCCTTGGTAGGCTGGTAACCACAGAGAACTCGTCTTGGGTTCGTGGCAGACATGGTATCCAGTGTAATCAAGTTGTTCCTTCTGACTGTGATATGTACCGGTAGGTATTTGTCAAGTTTTCTTAGTTACTATAACTCGTTAGGTTCTGCTGATGGAACTGGATCATTGGCAACGTCAAGGTTCAAACATTTGCGTGAAATTCGATGAGCCTAGAGCTGCATGAAGCACCATCACCAGAGCCAGCGATCCCAACTGGAATTATTACATTATTACAACAGCAACCAACAGGACTCAAGTAGTCCAAGGAGCAGGTTATGGGGCATGAATGAATATCCTTCGTCACTAGTCAATAAGTTCTCCAAAATAACTATAACCACCGATCACGATTTGAAATGGGTCGGGGATTTTCTTCAGGTTAAAAACCACTCCTTCCAGAGGTTTTTTCTATATTATTTTATTCAGTAAAAGAATGATGTCTGAAGGTGTTAAAATCAATTTCCCTTAAGTCCTTACCAGAAAGGTGCGATCTAAATATTGTATCGTCGATGTGAAACGGTAATCAGAGGCATGGGATGTTTTGGTAGTGAACCATTCGTAACAACACATTTCAATGAAACATAGGAAATGTGACATATCTATTTGTTGTTCAATCCTTAATTAGGTTTAAGTACAAATTAATTGTTATGAATTATTTTTTGACTTAAGTGTTACTCGACGGGAAAGATAATGTACTTGCACAATTATAACTAAACTTGAATTCCATTACTCGACGAAGGGGACAGTGTTATGGCGTGATTGGGTGTGTGGGAAAGTTAAAACTCTGAACGGTAATTGTGTCTTTCTGAAGTTTCTGTGTACATGACAGTGCTGAAACAAACCCAAGGCCAGATGAGGTGGATTAGGCCCAGTCAGACGTCTCCAGAGTCTGTAAGTGATGTGTTACATTTCATGTCATAATTTCATCCCATGTATAATCAAGTATAGAGGAGTTGATGTGGTTCTGCCTTGTCGTATGGATGTTAGTATTAATGACGAAAACTGGGAGAAGTGCATGATTACCTGAAATACTGTGTAAGTTAGACCAGTATTTATGAACCGGAATAACTCCCACACTGCGTCAACCTGAGCATCCATAGTATCCCCGACCTAACAGGACAATTTGCTGTTTTGCACAACCACGGAATTTAGAAATTTCCCTTGGATTGTTTTTAGGTCTACTATTTGCTAACATTTCCTCTACATAAGTAGTTACCGCAAATAAAAATTAACCGTAGTACGCAGGTTTTTAATCCGAGCTTCGCCTGGGGGGGGGGGGGCAAACGGAAAGGCAATGGCGGGCACAGACTAAAGCAGGGAAGCCCATAAGAGTGGTTCTTTTGGATCTCACATTAGTAAGCAGTCACGCATCAACTTTGAATTTGAAATATTGACTGGCGGATGTGGTGATTGTTCTTACAATTACTGGGTATTTGTGAAGAAAAATTTAGAGATCATGCATTGTTACCAAGAGCTTGAATGTCCTAACTGTCAACTACTGTGTTATTAATACAGAAAAGACATTTATGGCACTGTGGACGCTGGACAACCTTAAGAAGGTACAATTTATGTATTTTGAAGGTTAGGTTTGGCCATTTGAGCGAGATGTAGTTAATGGGTGGGGGGGGGGAGGTCTGAAGGGCGCAGTCTCCAGTTGGGATAATATTTTGTATTCATACCTTACCTAATTGTATCTGCAGGAATGAGTCTGGCTCGTATTGTCCCTAGTGTTAAACCATTCTTATACAAATCCTTAACTTTGATAGACATACAGAATACCCCAATATCTGTGGTCTGCATATCACATTTTGCTGCCTCTGTTATACTGACTGTGTCATGTTAGGCACCTCCAGTTTAGTAATCTGCTTTACTGGCAGTTATTGGTTCACATGGATAGTTTATGGGAGATGGAGAAGCATCAGCAAAAACTGTATATATACTATGTAAATGATGTAGTCGCTTTATCTGAAAGATTAGAGGGGAAGAATATTCTGAATTATGGTCCTGTGCCTGTTGACAGATTACTGAAAGTATGTTAGGATTACAGTAGTATCATCATCTGTGATACCGTACTTCTTTCTGGTAGGCATAACCCAACAGGGGATGACTATGGCATAATTTAATTGTGGCATGGAACTAAAAAAAGTTGCTGCATGACAGTATTGTGATACCAACTTTGATGTATGGAAGTGAAGTTTGGACCTTGTTGGAAGGACGCAAGTCAAGAGTGAGAGCAGTGGAAATTAGTTATCTGAGAGGAGCATGTGGAGTTACGTGGATAGACAGACTGACAAATGAGGAAGTGAAGGAGCGTTGTGGTGTGGATGTGATAGAAAGCGTTAGGAGAAATACACTGAGGTGCTTTGGCTATGTGGAGAGGATGGAGAGCAAGAAACTAACGAGGAGAGTCTGTGTGAGTGAGGTGGAGGGAGAGGGAGGCCGAGGATGAGATGGAGGGATGGAGTGGAAAGGTGTATGAGAGAGGGGGGGTGTGAGGTGGGAGCAAGGCAGTGAAATGGCGTTGGACAGGGCGAAATGGAGGCAATTTGTTTGTGGCCACCTCTTATGGGATTGAGGCCTCTGGCAATAGATAGATAGATACTTTGTATTCATATGTACAGTCACCAGATCTGTACTTTAACTCTTTCAGCTCTATCACATCAGTTTACTATTTTACTCTTCTCTTCCACACATCATACTGGCTGCCCACTTCCATCCCCCTCCAGTTTTTTTTTTTTTTTTTTTTTTTTCCCAGTACCCTTAACTGTACTGTACAGTACTTTCCAAGACTTTCCTCTGGCACCCTATCAGCTGTATGTACACTCAGTGGATATGTCCATACCTCTTTAGTTAATTTCATTTATCATCATCACGTACATCTTACTCCCTCCAAGAAAACCTTGGAGATGGCATGACTGAACCACCTCTGAACTGCATTATCCTCACACACTCTACATCTCTCAGTTAACAGACACTCTTCCTCATCCTTCCGTCTCTGTACTGTATATTATATAGCAATTCCACATCTCATTCGTGCAACCCACTCTTTCATTGCGTAATTCTCTTATGATTCTGTTTGGGTACTAATGCCATCCATTCTGCCTGTACCTATATCTGCTTAGAATGCACAGCTTTTACTGCACCTAACCTATACATAAGTTGTTTCATCATAGCCTGGCCCAGATTCTTGTCCTTTTGCAGCTTCTTTCACACAGCCCAGTGGCAGAAAAGACAGTGCTACTGCTGACAGCTGCACATCATTTCCACAGCACTTCTTTATTAGCATCATTTTTTTGTGTTATATGTTGTTACAGTTCAGCACTGAAGATGGAGAGATGGCAACTTTTGGCCAAGTTAGAATAAAATGCAAGTGGAAAGATCAGTCATTCATTGTCTAGGTTTCATACCCATAAAAATGTCTGATGCATCACATTCACTCACAGAATTGGCGGTGGTTTTCCAAATAAATTCCACATTGATTTAATCTTTAGGTGGAAGAAATACCAGTCGTAAAACTGTAGTTCATGTGCAGTATCAATGTCCAGTTGTTTTACATTAATTACTTATCAGAAATTAATCGGCTGTAAACATGATTGGTTTTGGGGGTGTGCAGAGAAGGAATGCAGTACCAAGAAACATGACACTCGCACAGGTGAAGAGTGCTGTAAAGCGACAGGAAAATGGAAAAGCAGCTGGGGTTGATGAGGGGTATGCAGAGATGATTAAGTGTAGTGGAGAGAGCGGAATGAAGTGCTTGTTGGAGATATGTAAGAAGGCATGGATGAGCGAAACTGTGCCAGCAGAGTGGAAAAATGCTGTGATTGTACCCCTGTACAAAAATAAAGGTGAATGAGGTATGGAAGGTATATGGAAGAATTTTTATAGAGTAAGAAAAATATCAGAAGTCCTATTGAGTGATGAACGAGGTGGCTTTAGGAGAGGCAGAGGATGTGTGGATCAAATATTTGCTGTGAGACAGTGGAGAAGGCTTGTGAGAAGGACCGTAAGGTGTTTATGGCATTCATGGATCAAGAAAGAGCATACGACAAAGAAGACAGAGAAGGATTGTGGAAGGTTTTGTGCATGTACGATGTAGATGGTAAGCTGCTAGGTGCAGAGTTTTTATGATGGTAGTGAAGCATGTGTAAGGGTTAATGGGCATCTAAGTGAATGGTTCATGATCGGTGTGGGTGTGTGACAAGGTTGTGTGATGTCCCCATGGTTTTTCATTATATATTTATGGATGGGGTGATGAGAGAAGTAAAAACACGATTAATGGAGAGGAGCATGGCGTTGGTAATGAATGGTGATGGATGGAATATCTCAAATTTGTTGTATGCTGATGATGCAGTACTACTTGCAAATACCAGACAAGAACTTGGTAGACTAGTGCAGAGTTTTTCTGATGTCTGTGAGCGTCGTGCCTTCAGAGTAGATGTAGAAAAGAGTAAAGTGATGGTTACTGAGAGAGAAGGTGACTCCCAGTGCAATGTTATAGTGAATGGAGAGAGACTAGAATTGGTGAGCAAGTTCAAATACTTGGGTACATTGATAGAAAAGAGAGGGATATGTGCCAAAGAAGTGGGAAGTAGAGTGACACAAGGCAGGAAAGTAGCTGGAGCAGTGAAGGCCTTGATAAGAAACAGAGGCTTGAGTGGTGTTGCACCTGCACGAGGCTTACATGAAGGAGTTTAGTGCCAGGTTTAACATATGGATGTGAGACTATGATTTGGCATGAAAATGAAAAATCAAGAGTGATAGCAGTGGAGATGGGACTGCCGAGGAATGTATGTGGAATATAGAGAGTGGATAGAATACGAAATACTGGTAATGTGAGTCGTGAAAGATGTGGAGTGAGGAAGTGTGTGGACACCAGAATTGAAGAGAATGTACTGAGATGGTATGGTCATGTGGAGAGAATGGATAACAATAGAGTGGTGAAAAAGGTATATCTGAGCCAATCTGAAGGAGGGAGGAGGCGAGGTAGGCCAAGGAGGTAGTAGTAATAGTAGTAGTAGTTGTTCCCTAGGCAGTCTGGCCGAACAGCTCCGAGTCCCTTAGGAAGGCCACGGCCAAGACCGGGCTTTCCCACAGAGCTCTCAAAGAGTGTATGTTGTGTAGTTGGCATAGGTGATTGTGTGCAATGCAGTCTTCCATAATGTGCTTAATAGTATGGGGTGCTGTGTTGCATCTTGGACAGGCATCAGCAACGGAGTCATCCAGCCTCTTCTGGTAGATTAAGACGGCTGGATGGTGCCCACATCTCAGTCTGGCCAGGTGGACCCTGACCTCACAAGGAAGACAGGATTCAGAAGGGTGGATGTCAGGAGGCCGTGCATGCAGCTGTGTGTTGTCTTTAAGTGACTGAATGGAGCGGCGAGTGATCTGAGTGTGGATATGCTTTTGGAAGCTGATCTGAGGTGGGCGAGGGGGTAGAGATGACAGTATTTGTGTATGGTATCGTGTGCTGGGTGTTGTTTTGATGTTCCTTGGTGTGGATGGATGTGCTGCCATGTACTGTAGTGGATAATGTGGGTTTGTGGAGGCTGCAGCAAGAAATTGAGTGGCTCTCATGTCTAGGTGATCCTTGACTTTGAGGACTTTGGTTTCTTGATGGAGGTGGTCTGTGAGTGTAGTAGCTGTGCAGCCCGTGATTATTTTTAGGGCCTTGTTCTGTGTGGTCTGTAGAGTGTTGTAGTGTGTTTTGGTGAAGTTAGAAGCCCAGGCAGGGCTTGCATAATTCATCACTGAACGAATGTATTGTTTGTATACTGTGGTGGTGGTTTCTTTGTTGTGTCCGAATGTTGTATGGGCAAGTGACCTCAAAGCATTGAGTCTTGGTGTTATTTTATTTTTAATGTTTGTGATGTGTTGTTTAAATGACATTGATGTATTGCACGTTACACCAAGGATTTTGTGTGTGTGTGTGTGTGTGTGTGTGGTAGGGGAGTGTTGTTTATGGTGAGGTGTGGGATGTGACTGTGTTCTGCTGTCCAGTTTGTGAGAAGAGTCACTGTAGATTTGGCTGGGGCTATTTTGAGCCTGTTTGTCGTGAACCATTCGTGTAGTGTGTTGAGGTAAGGTTGCATGATGTGTGCAGCTGTGTTTGCGTTTTGGTGCGTACATGTAAAAGTGTTATATCATCTGCATAGGAAGTTATGTGTATCCGTGGTGTGTGGGGTGTGGGTACGTCGTGCATGTATAGGTTAAAGAGTGTAGGGGACAAAACAGATCCTTGGGTGACGCCGTTTGTGAAGTTTCTGATGTTAGAAGACTGACCAGCAAATGTTACATGTGCACATCTGCCTGCTAAGTAGTTTGCCAGCCAAGAAGGCTGAGAGATATGGTGTAGACCAAGAATGTTGAGAGATATGGGGGATGAGTGTGTGAGGAAGAGAGGTTTTGAGCCCAGTGAGGCTAGGGAACTGACAAGAGATCAGCTGGCTGGATGAATATTGTGAGAAGTGCATGATCAGGGATTTGGCACCCCTTTTAATGTGACAGCATCTGGACTGACTCTATTGGATATGTCTGTGTGAAGCTATAGGACGTGGTGGGAGTTTTTGGCGTATCCGATAGAGCCAGGATTCCAGGGGCTTGAATGATGAGTGAATGGAGGCGTGACCCATTGGACTGGGCAAATTTGGGCTGTCTGGACATTGCTACTCCTCACCCTGTCCTAGAGTGGGAAAGGAGGTCAGGATTTTTTTTTTTTTTTTTTTATTTATTTATTAAGGCAAAGATGCACTTGACAGGTTGTTGATAATTGGCTGAATGCAACATGTCCGAATAACTTTTACTAACCCAAATTTCCTCCTGAGATATACCGTATGTTGTCAGTTACTAATGCTAACGAGTAAACAGATTACACAGCAATGCTGCATTCAGCCAATCATCACAAACCTCTCAAGTGCATCTTTGCCTCAATAAAAAAAAAATTGAATATAGTTTTCGATTACTTGACCATGGATAAGCACAAATTTCAGCTTTTGACTACTTTCGCAAGTAAATTCTTCGTTTTGATTATATGTATTTTCTTCTTGCTATCTCCATTTTATTCACCACTGGACATATTTTCCAAAATGGAGGGGTTAGATACATCTATTGCCTTTATTAACCCCTTCATTACTGTAGTAATCTGTAAATTTGAATGAAATTGGACTAATAGGAGGAAGAATAAAATGAAAAAAAACTCTGGTTGATAGGGTCATCAGCAATACAGAATATTAGTGGTTGGACTGAAACCAGAAAAAATAAGCAAATAAAAATGCATAAGGGTTTGATTATGATAAGTGCATCAAATTACAAACATATTTAAATGATGTTTGGTTTGTGAATGCAGTTCAGTGTTATGAATTATCAGGTACCTTGATAATTCAAGTTGAACAATATCATTGTTTCAGAAACCTTTTCATCATTTTGTCACTTTACCACTAGGAAATGGAATGGAAAATGGCTGAGAAAATAATCCATATTTACTTCATTTGTCTGTACCACTCTTCACATTAACAACCTAGCACTGTACAAAACAGTGACGTGTGTACACAATTACACCAAGATGCCACCACATGTGATGCTGACCTGGAAATGTTCAAATGGCTTTACTGTACAGTATAAGGTCCCTGTGACAGTTTCATCTCTCTGATCAGCATTGGCTACCACGAATATTTACCTCTCCATGTTTATCTGTCAACCTGTCAAGAGTATCTATTTGCCTGTTTGTGTGTCTATCATCACTGTAACCATTTCTCTCCTACATTGGATGAAGTGTGTTAAATATATGTCATAAGAATGTATTTACCTACTTATCTGTCCATCCATCATCATCATCATTATCAGATAACCCATTCCCCACTGTTAAGCAGGATTGGTTTGATCCAGAAATAGGAAAAGACAGACACAGGAGGACAGCTCTCAAAAGAATACCAAGTGAAATTGGCCACACATCCATTCACTCACCATTCAAGCATTTGAAATTTTTAGCTCCACTCCACAGGCATTACTGAGCATCTCCATTATCATGTGCTGTTTTCATTAAGTTCCTTTCATAATTCATTCATTCATTCATTCATCATCTAATCCTGTGTTGCCCCATGAGGAGCGTAGGAGCTAAGCAAGTTAGTCCTGACATTTTAGATGAGAGTGACCAGCATTACCCATCCCTGAGTGGCATTAGATGAGCAATAACCCCAACCACCCGTTGGTTTCATAATACTTTTAAATATTTATTTGGCAGTATTTTCCTGCCAATCAAAAAATAATGATAAAATTTACTCAAACTTATGACATCTGAAGTTTTCACTGCAACACAGAAAATGCCAGTTTTAATAAAACCAATGACATTTCACCATGTTAATGCCAAGATGGAAAAAGAAAAAAAAAAAAAAATGGCAGGAGGGGGGAGCAACTCCCTACCTATCTATCAATCAATCCTTGTCTACCTATCCACCTGAAATCTATCTCTAGTACTGGATACTGGAAATAAACCCAGTTTTCATCTAGAACAGCTGTGACAATAAACAGAATTTAGAATATGAGTGATCAGATGGTTTGTGATGGAAGGAGCTACAGTCTGGTATTATTATTAATCACCACAATTACTGAGAGAGTAATGGATGCAATGTGAATTATTTTTCATTTTGCTGTTATAATACCCAATACATATCTGATTACTGACATTCTTGTTGCAATGCTTATGTCCACAAAGGTATTTTGGAACTTACAGTGTCCACTGAATGGAACATACATCCACATGGACTTTTGTTCAGTGAGTTCTCTCAAGAGAAAGGATGGGGAAAGACAATGAGAGTTTTCTGTTCCAATCATGTTGACAGTAAAACATTATGGTACAGCAGCAGTGAAAACCGGTTCATTGAAATATAACTATGTTAATCATCTTTTAGACGACTGCGTAGTTCTGTTTTTCTTCCACAGTCTCCTAGTTAATGCTCGCTGCTTCAAGTTTGAGACAAGGTCATTGAGTTCCATGGCCTCTGTGTTCCTCTTCCTGTTCTCCCACTGCCTCAGCTTTTCTATTTCTGGTCCCTGTGTATTTGCCCCAGATACTGTCTTTTGCACATCCTTCCTAACTTCCTGTTTTTGTGATTTCTTGCTTCGAGCGGCCGTTTTCTCGTTGTGTTTGTCAGTCAAGAAGATGTCTGCCCAGTTCACTGAGTGACTGAAGGAGGTGTCAAGTGGGTGGGACTTCTGTAAGCTACTCCAAAGGTTCAGAGCACCCCACGCCTCTGTTGTACTGCTCACATCCTGGAGGGAAAGAAATCATAAATCTCAGTCTCATTCATAATCATCATCCCACCACAAGATGAGATTAGGCTGGGACCATAAAGGGAAAAACATAATAAGAGGGAGACCTGCTGTAACAGCCTACCCAGTAATACAGGCCACACACTCATTCACTCACCATTCAAGTCCCCTGACTTCACCTCACAGGTATGGGCATCTGCACACAGAAACTCTCCTACTTTCAAAGTTCATCCAAGTCATATTAAAAGTAAAAAAATCACAATATGGATGCCTGTAAACCAACATTTCAACTGCAATACACTTTAGCAATAATTGTAATAACTGTTCATTAAAATTATTAAATCACTCTCAGTATTTTCTAGCTTTATGTTTATACATCATTAGGCAGTGCTGGAGAGACATCTTTGCACGGTGGCACAGACATAGATGAGTGGCTCTGCTGCCTGGTTATACGAGGTTTGTTCAGAAAGTATCCAACCTTAGGCTCTAAAAAAATAACTAACTAACCTGTTGAGCTAGGACACTAATCCCCCTCAAAGTATGCCCCTTCTGACTTGACACATGTAGCCCAATGTTTTTTCCACTGCCTGAAACACTTTTCAAAGTTGGTATTCGGTACCTCCTGCAGGTGCTTCGTCGCATTTATCATGATCTCCTCTCTCGTCTCATACTGGGAACCTTTCGGTAGAGTTTGGAGCTTGAGGATAACCAAAAGTTGCACAGAGCCATGTCTGATGAGTAGGGAGCCTGCCAGACCAATGGAATGTTGTGCTTGGCCAAAAATTCCTGAATCAGTTAAGAAGAATGGGCAGGGACGTTGTCATGGTGCAGCTTCTAAGTTGCCACTTTCCAAAGTCTGGTCTCTTCCACTGAACTACATCACGAAGATGATGGATAATGTCAAGGTGGTAATGTTTGTCGACAGTCTGACCTTCTGGTGCGTATTCATGATGCACAACATTCATTCATTCATTCATTGCCAGACGCCATGTATCCCAAACGGGGTGGCCAAGGGCTTAGAGTTAATTGTTTTACAGGGAGGGGCACTAATCCTCCACCAACCCCACTTGACACGTAGGGATGCCAACAGCATCTGGTGTTCCCAGGCGGTCACCCATCCAAGTACTAACCAGACCCAACGTTGCTTCATGGTAGTAAAAAAAAAAAAAAAAAAAAAAAAAAAAAAAAAAAAAGTCAACATGTGAGTGCATTTTACCTTGCTGCGAACCTGTCGTGCTCTTTGGCCAAGGTAACCCTGCATGCTTCCACTGGGATGACCTTGCTTTGGTTTCTGGGTTGTACCCATACACTCAAGTCTTCTCAACTGTCGAGTCAGAAGGGGCGTACTTTGAGGGGGATTAGTGTCCTAGCTCAACAGGTTAGTTAGTTATTTTTTTAGAGCCTAAGGTCCAATACTTTCTGAACAGACCTCGTATACTACTACCTGTACTACTACTACTACTACTACTACTACTACTACTATGACATTAGCAATGCCTTGGAATATACAATACCATTCATCATTTAATTTATATCAGCTCCAACATGCTAGCATGCGTTGACCTTGGTCACCTAATGGTGGCCCTCCACCCTGCTCGATCTCTAGCTGCCTCTTTAACCCTTTAACCGCGGGCTTGTTTTGCTTTTTCTTGCGGCTCCCGCGGGCATATTCACGCTTCGATAGACTCTCTAAAAATATTTGCCAAAAATCAGTTATTAGCCCTAGAATATTAAAATCATATATGCTTATGGCACATACCTTCAGCTTTCTCCTGGGGTGTTTGTTGAGCCTTCGTCGAGTACCATAGGACTTGTGGAGACCTCTGAAGTTGGGTAACAAAGTCTCCACTTTACACTTCCCGACAACCCGTAATATGATTACCACAGTCTGATATTATCACTAGAAACCCTATTCTATGATTCTCAAATAGTTTGGAATCCATATTCCAAAAAAAAACACTGTGTAAGCAATGAAAAATACGAGGGCGTATGACCTTCCCACTTGCGCTAGTTCGCCGCTGGTGTTCTGTCATTTATTATTCATAAAAACACTCAAAGTTTATATTTCTATTACTATATAACACTTATATATATCTACAGTCTTTATCCATAAGTTTCCTTCAGTAATAGTAGTTTATTGTCACTGTAGGCATTCAATTTCTTTCAGTAAAATACGTAGCATTTACATTCTCGTCCTGTATACTAGCATTGAGAGTGAATGTCACTTTCACCTTCACTCTCATAACTCATAGTACAGTATTCATACATGCTAGAGTGAAACTTTCACTTTCATTACTCCCTCCTAGGGTATATACTCGTATTTTTATAATACTACTCATTAACATTTCTATTTACGTTCTCTATTTTATTTGTTATTTACATTTCTATTTTATTTACAGTGTGTTATGCACTGTCACTTGAAGTAACTTATAAAACTATTTTCCACTGTTCACGTATATTTACATTCATTGCTTTCACTTGCTGTTTACACATTATTTACACATTATTTACAATTCCACTTGCACTGTTTTACTCAACAGAAAGATCGTAGTCACTCTTTTATCAATTGTCAGCCCTTTACCTCCTTCCACAAGAGGTTTAGTAGGGGGTAAAGGTCACAGGGCCCTTTGCATGGGGCTGAAAAGCGGCGGAAGTTAGCAGAAGCAAATCAGACATACCTTCACATTGAAAGACGACAGTGAACTGATAGTGGTGGCCTCCTGCCACCTGGCTTGGGTGAGTGCAATACTACCAACTTTAGCCTTGTGAGACCTGCTAATATATAACAATGAAATGATTGGCAGGAAACCAAGACAATACATAATAAATTAGGCAGTTCCAGGTGAATGTAAATATCACTTAGGCTTCTCCCTTCCCTCCTTATATGTATATTTATTACGAAAATAGATTATACGGGATATTTCATGGGGAAATAAACAGCAAAAATTAGCGAACAAGTGCACGTGAGGTGTTGTCAGGTGATAATTAGCCAATTCCAGGTGTATGGCACTATCACTTACCTTATTTCTTTTTTGTATATATTATTTGGTATAAGAATAGGGCATAGGGCTTATTTCAATGGATGAAATCAGTGGAAAATTCCAGGGAAGATTTACTTAGCGTAGAATACAGTGTGGTGGCCTGCAATAATTAGGTAGTTCCAGGTGAATGTAAATATCACTTAGGCTTCTCTCATCCTTTCATATATATATTTTTATTACGAAAATAGATTATACAGCATATTTCATGGGGAAATTAAAAGCGAAAATTGGCGAACAAGTGCACGTGAGGCGTTGTCAGGTGATAATTAGCCAATTCTAGGTGTATGGCACTCTCACTTACCTTATTTCTTTCTTGTATATATTATTTGGTATAAGAATAGGGCATAGGGCTTATTTCAATGGATGAAATCAGTGAAAAATTCCAGGGAAGATTTACTTAGCGTAGCATGGCCGGGCAGGCGAGAGGATAGGGTAATGGAGGGGAGGTAGGGAAGGGAATCAAGAATGGGGAAAAATGACTAAATTGTCAACAATGGATGGGAGTACAGATGAGATTAGGAGTGCTGACTAGTGCTGGACATTGGCAGTACTGATAGATGATACAAGCCACCACTTGAAAGCCCGGGTGAATTCAAAATAACACAGAATCACAAAAGTGACGCCCCGCGGTATGATCCCTTGCTCCCAAGCATCACGAAAGTGACGCCCCGCGGTATGATCCCTTGCTCCCAAGCATCACGAAAGTGACGCCCCGCGGTATGATCCCTTGCTCCCAAGCATCACGAAAGTGACGCCCCGCGGTATGATCCCTTGCTCCCAAGCATCACGAAAGTGACGCCCCGCGGTATGATCCCTTGCTCCCAAGCATCACGAAAGTGACGCCCCGCGGTTAAGGGGTTAACCCCCCCCCCCCCAACAACTTTGCCCTCAGTGCTCATACCTATCACTCTCTGCTCTCAATTGTCAACCTTCATCCTCTCTACATGCCCAAACCATTTCAATCTACCCCTTATCATAACAACACTATATTCTACTACTCTAACTTTGCCCAGGGTGAATCCCCCGAGCTAGGACCAATGGCCCATATAGCTCTGCAAGGCAAGGAGAGATCCTTGGAGAGACCGCTATATCTATCTATTGCCAGACTCCTTAATCCTATACAGGGTGGACACAAACAGATCGCCTCCATGTCACCCTGTCCCCCGCTATTTCACTGCCCTGCTCCCAACTCACACCCCCCTCTCTTATATACTTCTCCACTCCATCCCTCCATCTCATCCTTGGTCTCCCCCTCCACCTCACTCCCTTACACTCTCCTCATCAGTCTCTCACTCTCCATCCTCTCCACATGGCAAAACCTCCTCAATGTGTTTCTCCTAACACTTCCTATTACATCCACATCACAGTGCTTCTTTACATCCTCATTTGTCAGTCTGTCTCTTCATGTGACTCCACATGCTCCTCTCAAATAGTTCATTTCGACTGCTCTCACTCTTGACTTGTGTCCCTCCAACAACGTCCAAGCTTCATTTCCATACTGAGTTGGTATCACAATAATGTCTTGTAGTAACTTTTTGACTTCCATGCCCACTTCCCTGTTTCTTATCACTGCTTTCAAGGAACAGCAACCCTTCTTCCTTGTTGTACCCTATCAAGCACATCACTCTCCTAACTTCCATCCTTACTCATCACACTACCATTTCCTCATCATCCAACCTCACTGTACATTCACTGACTTCACTTCTCTCAAAGACCATAACTTTACTGTTCCCTACATTCACCTTTAGATTCCGTTTCTTGCACACTCTCCCAAACTCATCCACCAAGCCTTGCAGCTCCCCTTTGTCTTCACTTAACAACACAGTATCATCTGCAAACAACAGTACAGGGAGTTTCCAAACACTACCCTCTCTCACTAGGGCCACTCCAACATCCCTTGGTGCAGGCTCGAAATGCCAACCTTAAGGTTGTGAAGTGCAAGCACTACCACTGAGCTATTCTGGCCCCTACATTGGCCTAGATTTTCTTCCTTTTGAAGCTAACTTCACAAAGCTCAGTGACAGAGTAAGACAATGGTATGGCTCTGTATCCTTTCCATAACACCCCTTCATGAAAAGTTCCATATCATACTGGAATTCAGCATGAAGAGGTGTCAATTTTGGGCCAGGAATGAGTAAAATGAGTATAATACATTCAAGCCTCATCCTTCCTCATAACTCTTAATTCATGATCCTAACCCCCCTGGCCTGTCATTCAAGGATGCACTACCCTGCAATCATTATCATCTCTGTACAGCCTACAAATGTCCTCTTCCTTTACTACCAAGTCTCACTACCATACAGTATAACACTCCTAACACATTATGCACATACAAGAACCCCTTGGCACAAAGGGGCAGCCCATCAGACTACCAGATGTATAATATTAGTAGGCTAGCCCTCTAGGATTCAGACAGTCTGAATATTTACATGCTGCCTGCATGAGCTGGCAGCAACAGCTCGATGTGGAGTGCATAATAACCTTTATTAAATGGAAAAGGAAGGGACATAAATTAAACAGAAGTCCTAAACCAGTTTTTAATTTAAATTTTTCTGTGGGCTAGGTCTTGTACCATTTTGGTAGTACAGTACATCAAACCAGCAATATTTCTTACCCTGTCTTTATTTCTGGGGTTACCAGATGACATGTTCATACTCAACGAGGATCAAAACATGAGATTTTATACCCTTGGAGATGTGAATCTTTAGTGAAAAAAAGATCTTATGCATAATCTATCCTCCTTCCTGCATCAAAGGAGCAATGTCACTGCTTGCAAAACATGTTGGAACATGGAGTCACTAAGCTACATGGAAGTGGCATTTTCCAGCCTTCACTTCACAGTTTTTTACCCCAATCACTCTGATGTGGCAATTTTTTATTTATTTTGCTATCCCTAAACAATTTCATTTAAGTGACATGTCTTACTGTGTAGGGGTTAACAAAGGCTATATCTATCCTCACCAGTTTGAATACATCCTAGGGTGAATAATACTGCTTACAGATAGGAAGATTAAATATAAAATAAATCTTCGTAACAAAGGAGTTAACCCTGGATAACGACAAAAAGGGACTTATGAATCTTAACCCATATTATTCTGTTCACCACTTTGGAAGTCCCCTCCTGATACCTATGAGTTAAGTAGCATATTTAATGATGTAAGAAGCAGACTATCTTATCTATATTTTTGAAAGTATGTCTCTTTGTCTGTGTGTTTGTCTGCTATGGAAAATAAGGGTGAACTATCTAGAGATCTCCAAAGCAGTATAACGGGTAACTTTTTATGGGAATTTATTTGTTTGGTTTAAAGTTACACTATACTGTACTAAATATGCATCTCTGATCACCTAACTTAGAATTGATCAAGTCAACATGGTGGAGCTTGGGGGTCAAATACAGTAGAATTTAAAATTTCCCCATATAACTGTACTTGTCATAATTATTACAACGGGTTCAGTGGGTGGGATGAGGTAGGCAGTCAGGGTTGGGTAGGTAAGTGGGTGTGGTAGGGTACAGTAGGGCAACATGGGTGGGTGAGTGGGAAAGCAGGATAAGTGAGTGAGTGTGGGTTGAGTGGGTGTCAGGGAGAGTGGGTGTGGGTGGCTGGGTGGTGGGAAAATAGGTCCATGGTAGGAAAAGATCCATAGGGCATATATCTCTGGGGAAATGGGCCCAAGGAGGAATACTAATGCAGTCGGTAAAATGGAAGACCAGATGCTGTTTCCTGCAGGGGAGGGTGATCCCCCCTCTCTCCCTTGGGTCTCAGGCAAGGCCAGCATGTACTTTTTTTTTTTTTTTTTTTTTTTTTTTTTTTTTTAATAACCTACATGGGTTCCCCGCTGGTAATTTCAATAAAAATGGTCACCCTGAACTAATACTGTACTAATAACTGTGAGTACAATACAGCACAGTATACAGTAGTCATCAACCTCCCACACAACGTGCGATCCTAGTCTGTGAAACTCACATAACACAGAGGGCAAAATTTGATGGCCAAAAATGGTCACAATGCAAAAATGATAGACATAATGCGGGTGGAGGAAGCTGGCCATTTTTTATGAACACCGTACTATGCTGCGACAATAGATATAAGAAGGCCAGAGGCCCCAGTTTATGGTTCAAATAGTCATAATGCGGAAAAATAAGCTCATAACGCGGTGGGAACAGACATAATGCAGCCAGTGATATTCATAGCGCGGGTTGCATCAGCCAATGACATATGGCTGTCACATGTCTGTGTGGGGTGTCATCACGGTCCACTGAGCATTCCTGCCCCAATTCAGCGTACCCTCTCCCTTTGGTCTGGCTGCACACGTGCTGTGTGTGATCTTTGCTCTTTTTTATTGGCCACAGAACTCCACTCCACCTCCCCCTAGCAAGCCCATAACCTCTTCTATTGTGGGGAATCCTCTAGTGTTTGTATGTAATGAAGTCTTTATTAGGTAGGTAAATGTCCAGGAAAAAAACTGAAAATTGCCTCAAAAAGTGAACTTGGGGCTGGCTTGGGTACCATGAAACCCTTTACATTGCGATGTAAACGTTGGGTTTACATCGCCTCCCTTTTTCAAGCGCTTTTCGCCACCATGTTGGAGCAAGAGTATACCCATGCGCCATCCACACGGCGAATGGCTTCTCAGATCGCCATTTTATGCATGCAGTAGTGTTACCAATCACCAAGGCGATGAGGATAGTCTCGTCCAAAGCCTCTTTGCTGCGCTGTAGTATTACTAATGCTATTGTCCCCCGCTTTTTCTGGCTGACCAAGCAGTATGTAATTTTGGTGGTTATAATCATGGAAACAATGTTTTTTTCAGTAAAAAGAAATAATAACCTTTCATAACTGCCTATGGCTTTGTGTTCAGTAACTCTTCCAGTGAGGTTAGTTTTTTTATTGAACCATTGTATTTTTATTGCAGCAACTACTGTATTCATTAATAAGATTATTAATGTAAAACATCATTATTCTTAGTATTATTGGTGTTATTTGGTTTGTTATTCCATTTAATAGAAGTAAAGTGTCTATTGTTCACATAAAAACGTAGAACAACGAAGACCAGGTAAAAACAAAAAAAAAAGCGCAGTGCATTGATAATTTTTTTGAAAAATGTATAAAGCTTACTTTTTATGACAATAACCATGCAAATTCATAACCAACCACTCTACAGACATTCAACTTCATCTTACAACATAAAGGAACTCACTAGCTATTGGCCTGCGATACTAGTTTATGCATAAAAGTAACAGCATTGTATGCTAATATGTCAATTTTTGTGTGTGTGTGTGTGTTTTTTGGGTAAAAACAATAGTACCTTTACTAAAAAGTTTTTGGATAAAGTAGAGACAATCAGCTTTAAAATTATGTAAACGCCATTATCCAAGGTATAATAGTTTTTGCGGTATCGTTCTTCAAAGTTGTAAAAACTTTAAACGTGATTTCTGCCACTTTTAAAAAATGGCACATGGGTATACAGTACTCTTGCACGCGGGGCCTCATATATATATATATATACACAGTAATCCCTTAATTCACGCGAACTTTTTTAATGCGATTTCGGTTATCCACAAATTTTTTCATACAGTAATTAAAACATAAAATTATAGCATTCAAATAAATAAGTTTAATATATGAGAGAAATAAATAAAATATAAAAATAACTACCTGCTGCCCGTGCGCATACATGCATGTGTGTGTGTGTGTGTGTGTGTGTGTGTGTGTGTGTGTGTGTGTGTGTGTGTGTGTGTGTGTGTGTGTTGTGTGCGTGTGTGCGTGCAGGAGGTCAGTCTACCACGCACCACACAGTCAGTTTGAATCCGACGGTCGAACCATACGTGACTCGCGAATCGTTATTTGTGGCTTATTTTTCTGCCTTCCAGTGATTGCTTGCCTTGTTTGCCAACATGGGGCCTAAGTGTAGTGCTAGTGATGCCTGTGGTAACACACCAAAGCGGGCTCATAAAGTGATGTCGCTGACAGAGAAAGTTAAAGTGCTGGACAAACTTAGGGAAGGAATGTCAGTGACAATTCACCGTCATTTATTTACATACCACTTTATTTAGCAAGTACATTAGTTTTTTACTTATATGAGTTATAAAATCCCCCTGAAAATTGGTTATTAAAGTATTAATTAATCAACAATATGTATATTTACAGAATGACGGGGAATCGTCCAGGGTGCAAATTGTCCTGACGGGCACTTGACAGTGCTTGTCAGCTTTCAGTAAGTGTTAAATTTCTTACATTTTTGTCGTTTTTCATATTTTATGCTAGTTTATTTGGTGTACGTAGTGCATAAACAGTATTACAGTATTAAGATGTAATACACTTAATACACATGCATAATTACGTGCACACATGGGCAGAATGTACACGCGAATTTACCACATACGTGAAGGGTCTGGGAATGTAACCCTTGTGTGAATTAAGGGATTACCTGTATACAGCCACTACTTGTTTTACGATGGGGTTACGTCAGGTCACACCTTATCGTATACCGATTTTATTGTAAATTGGGAGATTGAAACACATTATAAAAGGGAGGTTATGTCAACTCAACTTCTCAAAGTCACCTAACCAAGACTGAACCATAAATGACAACCCACCTTCATTCCTTCCTGTGTTGGTCCAAGTTGTCTCCGAGTCGTCCCCCCCAAGGCTAGTGCTTACAGGCACTAGTGGTCAGCCTCTGAGTCAGACAGGAACAGGTTTGGGGGGGAGGGGAAACTAGCCCATACCTGCACCAACCTTAGCACTGGGGCCCATACCTGCACCAAACATAGCACTGGGGCCTACACTGGCACTGACCTTACCACTGGCCAAACAAATCCACAGTACTGTAGTACGATGTTTGGCTGAGAGGTGACAACAACAGGGGGGCACACATGAACAAGTTGAAAAGACAAGGCTTTGAAGGGGTGGTGGGACCTGAACCATAACAATACGCTGCATGCCGGGGCCGCCATCTTGCCTGAGACAAGCAACGGTCACCTTGCATGTGCCTGGCACTTTCTGATGGCAAAATCGTTATAGTGGGAAATTTATTGTAAATCGAATTTTGGGGTGGAACTTTTCTATTATCGTTGTAGCGAATTATCGTAAATCGAATTGATGTAAAACTAGTAGTGACTGTATACAGTGCCCTCGCATAGTGAATGTATTCAGAGTAAATGATTCGCCTAGTGAACGAGCAGGGAGTAATCAGGTCCACAAAACCATAATGAATGAGTTGAACCCCGAGTGAATGAAATCGGGGAAAAGTGTATGCCATAACCGCCGTCTCCCATATTCAGACCCCCCCCCCCCAGTGGACACTACACAAGAGGCCAGATCTGAGCAACCTGTTGTGCAGAATCCAATGGAGGGCAAAGATCTGCCTATGTTGAAGATCAGTAAAATTCCAGTGGCAGTGGATGTCTGAGAGAAGAGGTCAAGGCAAATGAAAACAGCTACCTTAAGACACAGGAAGTTCTCAGTGGAGTAGAAACCATTTTTCATTATTACACTGAAAGGCACAATATGGAGGTCAGCATAAGAAAACACTCATCACACGCTACCACCGAACTAAAGAACAACAGGAGTCAGTTGCCTCTACATCGTCTGCTACATTTCCTGATGAAGACGATGATGATGTGTAGTCAGTGGTGTCGTATTTGGACTTTGAAGGTTTTATGGGAGAGGTGAATGAGGTAGAGGCACGTGGGGAAGTGGTTCAGTCAAGTGATGAGGGCAGGACTGGTGATGGAAACAAGGGAGTGGAAGGTGATGTGGAAGGGTCACCCTAAGTGTATTTCCCTGCCTCAGAACCACCTTTATTCAATCAGGACTGCCAGCTGATCCACTAAAGGTAAAAAACCATGTGTTTTATATTTTATATATCTGTACTGTATGTGTTTGAAATGTGCCCTTTAGTACATCTCTGTGGCTCAAAAAGTGGACTTTGAGAAAGCGGTGCTGCCCATAAGCTATTTTTCCCATAAGATATGTTGTTGACAGTGAACGAATTCGCAGTGCATGAGCTCGTCTTCCACCCATAAACTCATTCACTGTGCAAGTGCTCTGTGTATATATATATATATATATATATATATATATATATATATATATATGGTAGGATACTTATTGACAGAGTTAGAAAAAGAACAGAGGAATTAGTTGGAGAAGAAAGGGGAGGCTTTAGGAAGGGAAGAGGTTGTGTAGATCAGATATTCATTCTTAGATCTTTAGTGGAAAAGTTCTAGAGAAGGGAAAGAAGTTGTATGCAGCTTTCATGGATTTGGAGAAAGCATATGACAGGGTGGATAGACAAGGATTGTGGAAAGTATTAAGAATATGTGGAGTAGATAGGAAGTTGTTGAATGCTGTGAAGAGTATGTATGATAGTGCTGAGGTTGCAGTGCATGTGGATGGTGAACTGAGTGAATTTTTCTCTTTGAAGGTTGGGTTGAAACAGGGATGTGTCATGTCTCCATGGTTGTTCAGTCTGTACATGGATGGGGTAATAAAAGAGGTACAAGGTAGGGTAGTGGATGTTAGAGTGGCCCTGGTGAGAGAGGGTAGTGTTTGGAAACTCCCTGTACTGTTGTTTGCAGATGATACTGTGTTGTTGAGTGAAGACGAAGGAGAGCTGCAGGACTTGGTGGATGAGTCTGGGAGAGTGTGTAAGAAACAGAATCTAAAGGTGAATGTAGGGAAGAGTAAAGTGATGGTCTTTGAGAGAGGTGAAGTCAGTGAATGTACAGCGAGGCTGGATGGTGAGGAATTGGAAAATGTGAGTACGTTAAAGTACTTGGGTAGTGTGATAAGTAAGGATGGAGGTTTGGAGGGAACAGCAGGGAAGAAAGGTTGTTGGTTCCTTGAAAGCAGTGATAAGAAGCAGGGAAGTGAGCATGGAAGTGAAAAAGTTACTACATGACAGTATTGTGATACCAACTCTAACATATGGAAGTGAAGCTTGGACGTTGCTGGAAGGACACAAGTCAAGAGTGAGAGCGGTGGAAATTAGTTATTTAAGAGGAGCCTGTGGAGTCACATGGAGAGACAGAGTGACAAATGAGGATATAAAGGAACGTTGTGGTGTAGATGTGGATTTGATGGGAAGCGTTAGGAGGAATACACCGAGGTGGTTTGGCCATGTGGAGAGGATGGAGGGTGAAAGACTGACGAAGAGTATATGTGAGTGAGAAGGAGGGGAGAAGAGGGAGGGGGAGGCCGAGGATGAGATGGAGGGATGGGGTGGAGAGGTATATGAGAGAGGGGGGTGTGAGTTGGGAGCAGGGCAGTGAAATGGCGGGGGACAGGGCAACGTGGAGGCGATTTATTTGTGGCCACCCTGTACGGGATTGAGTCGTCTGGCAATAGATAGATAGATAGATAGATAGATAGATATATATATACAGTAAAACCTTGATAAAATGGACTTCAATAGACAGGAATTCGCTTTTATGGGAATCGAGGAGCTACCAGCCTTTTTTTTTTTTTGTGAGGAAGAAGGAACCAAAGGCCGGGAGCCCGCAATAATTCAAGATCTGATCATTTCGAGATGCCTGGACACACTCCATTTGAAAGACTGGAGATCATAGGAAGCAGGAAATACAGACAGAAGGAGACAGGTCCAGAGTTGACCTGTTGCATAAATGAAGGACTGGGAGTAGCGGTTAACTCTTGCATTAGAGAGTTGGACAGAAAAGGGATGAGTGTTTGCTGCTAGATGGGTGCCATGTGCCCATTGTAGAGGTGGAGGAATGCATGCAGACAGTTCAAAGGAGCAGTGACCATTGAAGTAGCAACAGAAAAAAGATAAAGATGCAACAGTGTGACGAAGATATAAAGGTTGAAGGGAGTCAGTAAGAGGAGGAGAGTTAATGAGACGAAAAGCCTTTGACTCCATCCTATTGAGAAGAGCTGTAAGTGGGGAGCCTCCCCACACATGAGAGTTGTACTCGACACAGGGGCGGATAAAACCCCTGTATAGAGTCAACAATTGTGCAGGGGTAAAGAAGGAATGGAGTTGGCTTAGCACACCTAATCTCCTGGAAGCAGATTTTACAAGAGATGTAATATGATCATTCTAAGATAAGTCCCGAGTAAATGAAACCCCAAGAATGTTCAAGGATGATGCAGGATTAAGCTGAATATTATTAAACATTAGTGGGTATACCTGTGGAAGATTTTGTCAGGTTGGTAGGTGTAAAAACTGAGTCTTTGATGCATTAAAAACAACCAGATTATTTTTACCCCAGTCAGAGATACGAGCCAAGTCAGACATTAGGTGTGCCATAGCCTCATCCCTTGTTTGTTGAAGTAACTGCTGAGATGGACGTTGCGGGAACCGAATGGAAAGGTGAAGGGTGGAGTCATCAGCATAAGAGTGGATAGGGTTAGAGGTACAGCTTAGAAGGTCACTGATGAATAAAAGGAAGAGAGTTGGTGATAGGACAGAGCCCTGAAGAACACCACTGTTGATAGATCTAGGAGAAGAATAATGGCCGCCTACAACAGCGGCTATAGAACGACCAGAAAGCAAGCTAGAGATGAAGGCACAGATTGAAGGATAGAAACCTTAAGAGGGCAGCCTGAAAATTAAAGATTTATGCCAGACTCGATCGAAAGCCTTAGCGATGTCAAGTGCAATGCCAAAGCTTTCGCCAAGTCCCGAAAGGAGGATGACCAGGAGTCTGAAAGGTAGGTGAGAAGATCGCCAGTGGAGCGTCCCTGACGGAACCCATACTGACGATCAGAAAGAAGGTTGTGACAGGAAAGATGCTTTTAAATTTTTCTATTAAGAACTGACTCGAAAACTTTTGAGATACAGGATGTTAAAGCAATTGGACGATAGTTAGAGGGTTGGGAATGATCACCCTTCTTTGAGACTGGCTGAATGGGAGCAAACTTCCAGCAAGAAGGAAAGGTACAAGTTGACAGACAAAGGCGAAAGAGTTTACCTAGGCAGGGTGTAAGCACAAAAGCACAGTTCTTGAGGACAACAGGAGGGACTCCATCAGGCCCATATGCCTTATTAGTATTGATGCCAGCAATGGCAGAAACTACTGTACATCAGCTGAAGAAATTTTAATGTCAGCCATGAGGAAGTCAGAAGGGAGAAGTGATGGAGGAACAGCATCGGAATAGTCTAAGGTGGAATTGGAGGAGAAAGTCTGAGTGAAGAGATCTGCTTTATCAGTAGAAGAAATAGCTACAGAACCATCAGAGTAGAAAAGAGGAGGGAAGGATGATGAGGTAAAGTTGTTAGAAAGGTTATTGGCAAGGTGCCAGAAGGAGTGGGAAGAATTCGAGCTGGAGAGTTGAGAGCATTTAGTATGGATGAAATTATTTTTAGCAGAGCAAAGAACAGACTTAGCACGATTCCGGGCAGAAACGTATAAAAGATGTGATTCGGGGGTGGGTTGGCTCTGGTACCTTTTATAGGCCCTCTCCTTGTTGCGGAGAGTATTAGAACAAGCGCAATTAAACCAAGGCTTTCTTGCATTAGTCAGAGGATATAAGAAAGTAATGTATGCTTCCATGCCTGAGAGAATAACCTACGTAATGCGCAAGGCACACTCAGATGGCTCCCGGCCATGGAAGCAATAATCATTCCAGGGAAAATCAAAGAAGTACTGCCTGAGGGCCTCCCAATCCATAGCTCCAAAGTGCCACAGATGACGTTTCTTTGGAGGGTCCAAAGGCCGTACCGGAGCGATTGGACAGGTTAAGGTGATATGATTGTGATCGGAGGAGCCCAATGGAGAGAAAAGATTAACAGAGTAAGCAGAAGGATTAGTAGTAAGGAAGAGGTCAAGTATGTTGGAGCTCTCTCCAAGGCAGTCAGGGATACGGGTAGGGTGCTGTACAAGCTGCTCTAGGTCATTAAGAATAGAAAAGGTGTAGGCTAGTTCACCAGGTGGATCAGTGAAAGGAGAGGATAGCCAAAGGTGATGGTGAACATTGAAATCTCCTAGAACGGAGATTTCAGAGAAAAGAGAAATGGATAGAATGTGTTCCATCGTAGAAGTAAGATAGTCAAAGAATTTTTGATAGTCAGTAGAATTAGGAGATAAGTAAACAGCGCAGATACATTTAGTCAGAGAATGACAGGAAAGTCGAAGCCAGATTGTAGAGAATTCAGAAGAATTGAGTTCAGGAACACGAGCACAAGATAGGCCGTTGTGTACATATACGCAACATCCACCTTTGGCTTTGAAATGAGTATAAAGAAAGTAGGAGGATACAGAAATGGGTTTGCTGTCAGTTGTCTCAGACAGCTGAGTCTCAGTTAGAAAAAGAAGGTGAGGTTTAGAGAAGGAGAGGTGGTGCTCAACAGAGCGAAAGTTAGAGGAAAGGCTGCGAATGTTGCAGAAATGAAGAAGAAAAGAGTCAGACAGTGGTTCCAGGCAGCTTGAGTCATCACTGGGAGAGGGGTGGAAGGTGGGGACATTTATGGAAACCCCCCCTGGGGACTCTGAGGCCACGTGCAGTGCTGCCATGATTTTGTAATTTTGGGAAACAAAGTGATATGTGTACTGTGTATGTAGTTTGGTGTTGACAGTTAGAGAAACTTGTATTGGAGAGCATGCTGGCCTACTCTCTTTGTTCCTGAGACACTGAAAAAGTTCAGCAAAGAGGGATGGTCGGGACCTATACCTATCGGAAAAAGTTTGATAAAGCCAGAAGCAGTCAGGACTGCATGACCACTTCAGTTATGTTCACCACAATAAGGTAAATAAAAGACATGTTTATCAGTGTACAGTGCAGTATTATTATACCATATATACTATACCATTTGATTAACGTGGTGAAGTTATAACACAGTACAGTACTGCAATGGTAGTCAAAAGAGTTTAAAAACTGTTCGTGCGATCCGGACTAATGTCTGATATATCGGAAAAAGTCCGAGTTAGCAGGGGGAAGTCCGGATGTCTCTTTTATCGGAATTTCGCATTTTTAGAAATGGCTTTGGCCCCAATTAATCCATTACGGTGAGTTCTTATTGTGTGTGTGTGTATATATATATATATATATATATATATATATATATATACACAATAATCCCTCCACTACCCGATGTAACAGAGCCAAAGGAATGTCCAAAAAGTGGGCTCCTGGCTCCTGGACTGGTACTTAGGACCCTAACCCAGCCTAACTTTGAAAGCCACCTTAATAACTCCCTACTGGACATGCATAGCACCTATTTAAACCTATTTAGGACCCTATTCATACCAATAATGGACATAAAGCATGAAATAAATGAAAAGGAACCAAAGAATGAGGAATTAGAAGTGACTGTACCTCAGCCAGGGTACTTACAGCACGTCTGTGGCTGCCTTCTCTAAGGCTTTGGCAATGGTGAAAATGCTCTTGAAGCACGTACAATAATCCAGTTTTGTGCTGCACTTACAGTAATTCTTTGCACTGTGAGTTACAATTGTTTAACACTGCACATTGTTAATTGCACCACGCCAGTTTCAACCGTCAGTTTGCACTCTGCAATTAATCCTTTGCACGCTAAATTCTAATTTCTTAACACTGCACAACACTGTAAATTCCCGTGTGGTCTAGTGGCGAGGTATTGCAGTTTATTCACTGTTTATCACAAAAAATGAGCACATGCATCATCTATTGCGATAAGCATCTGCTTGTGATCGCAGTTAAGCAGTGACTGGTGGTGAGGGAGGAGTAGGGTTGCCAGATAGGAGATCGGCCACATTACCACACTCCTGAATTTTCATAACTAAATTTAACTTTTCATTAACAAATTCATAAAGCTAGCATTTATTCTTCACTAATTATATATACAAGTGGAAATAAATGTAATCACTCTCCTTATAATTAACAGCATGTTGATTATTTTCTCGCTGTGTAGGCTAGCAGATTGATCAGAGACAGCAGACAATCCATCATCTCCATCCTGTGTATCCTCATACATGTGAAAAATCCGTTTGGTAATGCTTTATTCTGATTCGTTACCAAATGAATTTTCATTACCAAATTGGTCCACATTTGGTAATGAAAAATACCAAATGGGAACCCTGACAGAGCAGGGGGAAGGAAGGAAGGGGTGAAGGGGCCGTGGTGTAAACAGCTGTTTGGTGCCGTGCAGCAATTTCAAATTACGGAGGGGGAAAAAATTGGATTTCTGGGGGATTTTTTCTTTTTTTTGGCCATTTTTGGGTTCCGAAGGTCCAGGCCCACAACGTCCGGTAAATGGTGTGTCCGGAAAGAGGGCATCCGGATAGTATTGGGATTACTGTATAGAGTAACATTCGGTTATCCAGAAAATTCCACATCTGGAAGGGAAGAATCCCCATGCATTCTGGGTAATTGAGCTTTTACTGTATATATACAGTATATACCGTATATAGTTTTTGTTTTCGTTTTTGAAGGCTCCAACATGCTTGCATGCGTCGGCCTTGGTCACTTAATGGCGGCTCTCCAGGCTCTCTCACGTGACTTCAGAAGTGGACTTCCATGGATGTCGTATGCTGATGACTTGGTGTTGACTGCTGAGAATGAAAAAGAGGCAGAGAAACGACTCTGGATGTGGAGAGAGAATGGGTCACAAGGGGGTTTACAAGTAAATTAAGATAAAACATAGCAATGATACCTAGGGCTGATGGCAGTACTGTACTGTCAATGCAGAAGGAGAGTGGCCACGTGCACTTTGCCACAAGATAGTGGGAAGTAATTCCATTTTGTGCAAGGTCTGTGATAAGTGGGTGCATAAGAGATGTAGTAGTATTAGAGGTTGGCTGCAAAATAATGCTGATTTTGTGTGTCTGGTGTGATGGGGAGAGCATGTACAGACTGTCACGCATAAAAGGATTGAACTTCCGGGAAAGTCTCCTGAATATGTGGAGGAGTTTTTTTAATCTAGGGGGTCATGTTGTGTGCTGAAGTTAGGGCTGGGAAAGGAGTGGAGGAAGCTTAGGGGGCTGTTGCCTCTCCTAACACTGAGAGGGTTGTCCCTCTGTGCAATGGGATCCTTGTATTCAGCATGTGTTATGAGTGTAATGTTGTACAATAGTGAGACTTGGGCTGTAAAGGAAGAGGACATTTGTAGACTAAAATGTACAGAAATGACAGTGATTAGATGAATATGTAGTGTGTGCTTGAATGCGAGGCCTGGGGGGGCTAGGATTGCGATTGAAGAGTTGAGAGGAAGGATGGGCCTTGAATTTATTGGTGTTGTGATGAGGGGTAGACTGAGATGGTTTGGGCATGTTGAGAAAATGGAGGATGACAAGTGGGTGCAGAAGGTGAAAAGTGTGAATGTCAGAGGTAGGGCTGCAAGAGGCTGACCAAAAAGGGCCTAGGATGATGTCATAGAGTGCGACCTCATGGATAAAGGACTGAACAGGGAGACTACCAGAGATCATGCAGCATGGAGGGCTGCCATTAGGTGACCAAAGCAAATGCATGCAAGGATGGTGGAGCCTCTATAAACAATACGAATGTTAAGCAGCAACTATTCTAGACCCAACAGGGAGGAAATGAGAGCCAGTGTACGGCTCACCCTTTAGTACGATTTATCCCCACCTCACCCTAATCATAACATGGTATTCAAACTGTGGGAATGGTAAAGTTCCACCAGATGAAAAACGCTGCTTTATTGTAACATCCCCATTCCCACCCTCCCTTGTATAACTGACCTCACAACCCTCCAGCAGGTAGCGTGCGTTGGTCAGCTCTCGCCGGATGCGCTCCATCTCTTCTAGGGTCACATTATGGCTCACGTTAAGGTGCACACTCAGGGGATTCTGGCCAGGGAAAGAACAATGGATTAGTAAACATCTTCATTGTTGTTGTTGTCACCACCATCTACCACAACTGTTATCACTATTTTTGTATCATATACCAAGGAAAAGTTATTTGACCTTAAGGTTGGAACAAGGGGGTTGGAGTGAGCTCATAGATAACCACTGAAAAGATTACTTCCACACATTTATATAATTCTTCTTGACCAGCAATATTATTGCACCTGAATTAAATATATTAAGCCCATAATGCATGAAGTAGAAAGAGAGCAGGATATGAAAACAGACAAGAATTTTCAATTGCCTTTCATTCTGAACTGTTAATAAAGATCTTACAGAATTATTTTAGGGGCAAAATAAAAACTGTGCATAACTTAGTCTTCTTGAGGGTAAATTTGCTACATTTTATAATAATATATCACTAATCAGTAACCAGATGAGTTTGAACAATATAAGTTTGAAAGTGTTATGAAATAGGAAGTATTTAAAATAAAACTTATTTAACAAAATACAGTAGCTTTAAAAGTACTTTTCTATGTCACAGTGAAAATAGGATTTGAATACCTTTTTTTTTTTTTTTTTTTTTTTTTTTTTTTTTTTGGTGCCCCACTTTCCCACTACCCTTATGGATTTTGACCATACTGATGGGGTCAGGAGCAGGAATTAAAAAATACTGGTAACAATATCGATACTGTAAACAGCAACATTGCCAGCATCACTTTAAATAATTCTGGGAGGGGTGTGGCTGGAATTAATATGCATTATCATTGTCACCCAGCATATTTTTAGACACACATGCCACGTTGTTCATGAGTCACTCACTAATGATTTTTTGATGACTTTTTTTTTTTTTTTAAATAACAAAGATTGGGGGGGAGGGTGATGCTCCTGCAGCTTGTACTTTTGTGCATGTTTAAACTGTGGGTTATATAATAAGAAAACATACTGCATATGATGCTTTAGAAAATCCATAAGATAAATCTTGGCTTATGGGAGACTTCTCACTCTCTCTTTGTGCAGTAGGCCACACATACACATACAAACATCCTTTCTTTCTTTTCCTTACTTCCCTCTGTTAACCTAACCCACAATTTAAGACTTCCTACGCTATGATCATTTCGTTTTGTATCGTTTATATCAGCTTGCATGCGTCAGCCTTGGTCACCTAATGGCAGCTCTCCATGCTGCTCAAAATCTGGCAGCCTCCCTATTCAGTCCTTTATCCCTACACTCACACTCTATGACATCATCCCAAAGTAAATCCTCCCCCAGATTAAATCAAATCAAAAGGCTGTACCAGAAATGAAATATAATAGGCAACCCCATACTGAAGGAAATGAGCTAATCTCCCCTCTAAGCCAATGTACTGTTACAAGTCTCCCATAAGCTGCAAAAAACTGCATGACAATAACCAGAATAAATTATAAAAGACTTCAGCATACTAAATGCAATAAATGGAAACCATTCAGTTGCCATGCTCCAAGGGGTAACAGCACACAATACTGAATGTGAGGGCAAGCTTTTGATCCCAACCGAGGGTCACCACTTGACACCAGACCAGGCATCTTGTCACAAAACATCTTTTTTTCCCTTCTTCTTCTTCTTCTTTTTTTTTTTATAACTGACATGTCCCCTTTTTGATATGGGCTAAGGCGTTGCCCCTGGGTAATGGACTTAGGTTTGGAGTGTGTAGTGCTTTTATGACTGGGTACCCTTCCTGATGTCTACCAATGACCCTTGGGTGGACTCAAATCTCTGACCCTTCGGCCACAATCTAACCCACTGAGCCACCACATGCCATTAAAAAAAAGCCTCCTAAATGATGGACAAGCACAATGCCTTGGCCCATCTAAAGAGGAATGCACAACATAAAAGTGCATCAAAATCATCATCATTATCAGATTTCTCCCGAGTTGAATAAATCATGACAGTACAGGTGTCAAAAACAAATAAAGATGTCAATATGTACATAATGACAACTTCCCTGCTGCTACTCGCCAACACCTATAAAACCCTTTATGTCTCTCACAAGCTGAACAAAATCACATAATAGTTATCCTGTAGGTCTCTCTTAAGGTAAATAAAACATGGTGGCAACCAGAATTATATAAGGGTCCCATAGGTCTCTGTCAAGCAGAACAAAATCACATGATAGTGGTGGTCATGGGGAAAGTCTTCAATGTGGACTTTAACCCTTGCTAAGCTGCAGACCTCACATGAAACACAA
Organism: Coenobita brevimanus; assembly: GCF_032717465.1. Classification (NCBI taxonomy): domain Eukaryota; kingdom Metazoa; phylum Arthropoda; class Malacostraca; order Decapoda; family Coenobitidae; genus Coenobita; species Coenobita brevimanus. The sequence goes on along the minus strand of NC_137030.1, from coordinate 7,776,963 downwards.
TGAAGGTCTGCACGGGCTAAGCGGAAAAATCCCATATGAGGTACCATTTACACTGGTTATAAAACAATGACTCAAGAGAGTTAAACTACCTTACAAAGAATCTGCCAACAGGGATTGAGCCCTTCAATCTGGTAATGCATTTTTATTTTGATTTTTGCTATCTACAAACAATTTATTCACCTTCAGGAAGACTTTTCAGACTAGAGCAGTTAGACATGGCTTTCATGACCTACATACTATCAGAATGTTCTTACTATCAGGACTTTCTTAAGAAAGGAAGAATACAGTCAGATATATCCTCCTATTCACCATCATCATCATCATCATCATTCTTGGTTTTATGTCTACTGTCTACAGAACATGGGTAAGACAGGTTCATCTGACAGCACTACTCCATCTTCCTTTGCTCTGTGCCTGCTCTCTAGTAATATCTCTTGCTCTAAGGCCAGCACACACCACCTCATCCCATGACTTCCTTGGTCTGCCTGGAGACTCAAAACTTCTATCCCTCTTCACCCAACTCCCTTGGTCCATCCTCTCAACTTGTCCAAACCATCTCAGGGATTAATCTCTCACCTGCACATACAAAGCGCCATGATCAGGTTTGATGAAAGTGGTGCCATGGACCAAAGAGATAGCATGATTCTTGAAGTTAAACTTGTCGTAGAACTTGAAAAACCCGCGCAGGAGAGTTTCCAGGGAATCCTTGTTTTGGGAGGGCTGCAGGCATAGGTTGGATGGGAAGATGAATTTAGCAACTTCCACTTCACTGTTGGGGTCTGTCGGGGCAATGAAGGAGTAGCTATACTCAGTTTGTCATCACCTAATGGAAATGGACCACTCCCACAACTTAAATGTTGTATTGTACTAAGTCATAGTTATATGAAATTCAATGGAGTTTAGTTATGAGGCAAGAATGCATCTCCTTGGTTACTCATGGAATCAACCCTCCAATCTAACTACACTTATCCACCAACTGAGCTGAAAAGGGTTAGGAATCTTGTCAGGTTAGCAAAAATGTACTACAGTTGTGAAGTCCAGCTGTACTCTTGAAATATGCAGACTTATAATTCAGTGTTTTCACATCACAGGTTTACAGTTGTTCTTTTTCATCCATGACTGAATTCAGATGAGCAAGAAGTCTTGCTTCAAGAGTTTCAGTACACAAGACCAAATTAGCTATTTATATATGCTGGGAACAGTGAGAACATAATTACTGTCCATTTTAACAGAGGCTAAGTGTGACATCATATAACAATGACAACCACATCTGTATACCTATCTATCTATTGCCTGATGCCTCAATCCCCTAAGTAGTGGCCACAAACAAATAGCCTCCACCTCACACTGTCCCCTGCCATTTCAATGCCCTACCCCCAGGTCACATCCCCCTCTCTCATATACCTTTCCACTCCATCCCTCCATCTCATCCTCCATCTTCCCCTCCCTTTCCCCCCTTCCACCTCACTCACATACACTCCCCTTGTTAGTCTCTCGCTCTCCATCCTCTCCACATGGCCTAACCACCGCAGTGTACTTCTCCTAACGCTTTCTATTAGATCCACATCCACACCACAATGCTTCTTCACTTCCTCATTTGCCAGTCTGTCTCTACATGTTACTCCACATGCTCCTCTCAGATAACTCATTTCCACTGCTCTCACTCTTGACTTGTGTCCTGCCAACATGGTCCAAGCTTCACTTCCATAGGCCATAGTTGGTATAAGTGTTATCATGCAGCGACTTTTCTATTTCCATGCTCACTTCCCTATTTCTTATCCAGAGAACCAGCAACCTTTCTTCCCTGTTGTACCCTTTCAAGCACTTCATCCTCTAAACTTCCATCCTTATTCATCACACTACCTAGATACAGTGCACCCTGGATATAACGAACTATGTGGTACTAGACCCTTGACATTAAAGCTGAACACCATACTGCTTGGTAATTTCCCAGGCATCATGACTTAAACTGAACAAAGATCGTTAAATGCGGAGCATCGTTTGGCTGTACACTCGTACACAATAACATACAGCAAGGTCTGAATGGCTCATTCTAGTAAATGCCCTAATTACTTATTATGTGTTTATTCTTACCTTTCAGGAGGTAACTGCACTGCAAATAAAGACTGTAAGTAGGCCTTAGATAAACCTATATTTGTCTGTCGCGCCACGCTGGTCAGTGTTTCCTGTGGGTCCATTCTTTTACCAAACAAAATTTGTTAAATGAACATTGGACATAACGTCTGGCCAGCTCGAGGTAGTCGTTAAAACCTATATTCGTTAAAAGAGGGTTTGGTATGTTGAGGGTGTACTGTACTTAAATGCATTAACATTTTCCATTTCCTCATCATCCAACCTCACTGTGCATTCTGTGACTTCATTTCTCTCAAAAACCATAACATTACTCTTCTCTACATTCACCTTTAATTCCGTCTCCTACACACTCTCCCAAACTCATTCACCGAGCCTTGCAGCTCTCCTTCATCTTCACTTAAAAATGCAGTACCATCTGCAAACAACAGAATAGGATGCAAACAACAGAACAGGAAGTTTCCAAACACTGCCCTCTCTCATTAGGGCAGCTCCAGTATCCACTGCCCTACCTTGTACCTCTTTTATAACCTCATCCATATACAAATTGACAACCATGGAGACATGACACATCCCTGTTTCAATCCAACCTTCAAATAGAAAAATTTACTCAGTGCACAATCCACACGCACTGCTGCCTTTGCACCCTCATACATACCCTTCACGGCATTCAGCAGCTTCCCATTTACTCCATATATTTTTAATATTTTCCACAATCCTTGTCTATCCACTCTGTCATATTCTTTCCATTTACTCCATATATTTTTAATATTTTCCACAATCCTTGTCTATCCACTCTGTCATATTCTTTCTCCAAATCCATGAAGGCCACATACAGCTTCTTTCCCTTCTCTAGAAACTTTGCACTAAAGATCTAAGGATGAATGTCTGATCTACATAACCTGTTCCCTTCCTAAAACCTCCCTGTTCTTCTCCAACTAACTCCTCTATTATTTCCCTAACTCTGTCAATAAGTATCCTACCATATACTTTTCCTATTACACTAAGAAGGCAAATCCCCCTGTGATTATGACACTCCACTTTTTCCCCATTTCCTTTGTAGTTGGGAATAATTATACATGACTTCCAATCCTCTGGGACTCTACTTTCCTCCCAGGCCAATCTGCACATCTTCCATATCCATTCTGCTACCATGCTTCAGCATTTCACCAGATACTCCATCTATTCCTGGGGCTTTCCCCATTTTGACTTTCGCCATTGCTTCCATCCCCAGCCACTTATACTTGCATTACTTTCATTCTCTGTATTCAACAATTCCTTAAAGTGTTCTCTCCATCTACTCACTTCTTTTTCCCTTATCCACTGTCCATTCATCTATTGCCAGACGCCTTAATTCTGTAAGGGGTGGCCACAAACAAATCGCCTCCATGTCGCCCTGTCTCCCGCCATTTCACTGCCCTGCTCCCAGCTCACACCCGCCTCTCTCCTATACCTCTCCACTCCATCCCTTCATCTCATCCTTGGCCTCCTTCTCCCTCTCTCTCCCTCCAGCTCACTCACATACACTCCCCTCATCAGTCTCTCACTCTCCATCCTCTCCACATGACCAGACTGACTCAATGTGTTTCTCCTAATGCACCCTATCAGATCCACATCACAACGCTCCCTCACTTCCTCATTCGTCAGTCTGTCTCTCCATGTGACTCCACAAGCTCCTCTCAAATAACTGCTCTCACTCTCGATTTCTGTCCCTCCAACAAGGTCCAAGCTTCACTTCCATATGTTAGAGTTGGTATCACAATACTGTCATGTAGTAACTTTTTCACTTCAATGCTCACTTCTCTGTTTCTTATCACTGCTTTCGAGGAACCAGCAACCTTTCTTCCTTGTTGTACACTTTCAAGCACTTCACCCTCTAAACTTCCATCCTTACTCATCACATTTTCAGTCTACTATTATTATCATTCACTCCCCAACAAACTTCTTGATCATCCTGTCAGTAACTCTCTTTACCTCCTTTCAGAACATTTTCTTACATTCCCTCCACTTTACACTCAGATTCCTTGAAATTCCACATCCACTCTCTTACTCTCTCTTACAAATCTTTTAATCTCTCTCCTCCTCACCACATAAACAGACACTCTCTATTCTGCGTCTAAACTTCCTCTATGCGTGTTTCCCATCCACTCACTATGTGCTTGTCTTTAGCCCCACTTCCAGCACATACCATGTCTCCCAAGTAACAAAACTCTTCCACACACTCAAGAGACTCACCAGCAAGTTCAATCCTTTCATGCCTGACAATCTCATCTGCTCTCCCCGACACATAAAATCAGCATTATCTCGCAGTCTACCTCTAATACCACTACATCTCTTGTGCACCCACTTACCACAAATACTGCACAAGATGGAATTACTTCCCACACCCTTGTGACAAAGTGCACATGACCACCCAACATATTAAATGATTTCCTGGTTTACAGGAAATCACTTGGTTTGTCACTCAGTGTAGAGTTGCCCTGGAACAGTATCACTGTTCTGAGTGAGTGGATGATGGGTGCCCAACACCAAATTCAGTTTATTCATTATCATCATAGGGGGGCAATTGCCGCAGCACACTCATCCTACGACTCCAATCACAGGGTTCCATGTGCTGGTTCTAAACAAACACCAATGCAAAAGGGGTTAATACACAATAAATATGATTCACTGCTTAGTTCGTGATTGTAATCACCAACCTGAAGCCTTAGAGTATACAGTTTCTTTTGCTTTCTAGCATATGAAAACAAAAATAAAGGTTGGAAAAGATAATAAGTAGAGTCGACAAAACTACTGTACTTCGTGTCACTATGATGCAGCTGTCATTTTTGAGGTGTTAAGAATGTAAACTGGGCTGGATGATTAAATTAAGAAAATAAATAGAAATAAGAAAACTTGTTCAGGATGAAGAAACAAATTCATTGTCAACTGAGTTTGATGCAGGTCCCAGTAATGTTCAACCTGTCAACTCTGCCCCAGTAAGAAAATATTATCCTCCAGGCAGAGTTAAAAAAAAATCCTGAGAAGGAACTTGGATCTTACCAAACTGAAATGATGTATTAATGATAACATTATTCAGCCAAGACAGCATGATGATACACAAAATTATGGGGACGATTTCCATTTTTAGGTCAGTTGTGAGACATATGCAGTGATTTTCTGGTGTGGTAAACTATTTTGCAGGCTGGAAGTTGAATCAGTCACTTTAGAGGACCAAATTTTACTGAGATTTATGAAAGTCCACCAGACTTATCTTACCTTTCACTTGGCCAAACAATTTCACAGCAGTACAGTAACTGAGAATTTTGATTACATTAATGCACATCTTCATCATCTGCTATGTGAGAAATTTATACAAGAAATAAGAACTAAACACCTCTTGCCAGGTCTTTTATTTTATTTTATTATTATATAATTATTATTATTTTTTTTTTAACTGTAAAATGGTTATAGATAGCACTGATGCTGAAACTGCTGTTGCATCCAGGACGTCTGATTAAAGACTAACATTCCAGGATATTGGAGTGGGATGTGGGTTCATTCTGTTTTGTGTTGCACCATATGAATTGTTCAGTTATACATGTATTAGTACTTTGTGCCCTGGATCAACATCTGGTAAAGCAGTCACAAAAAGATCAGGAATACTGTCACATTCTACTGCTGGTAGTTTCATTTTAGCATTCCACATAATTCCACCTAGTACAGTACTCAAAGGGGTCTCTAAAACTGTTCTTCCGTTCCACTGTAAAGATAGTTTAGTCAATGAAATAAAACTCATAAGAAAATTCCAGAGTGCAGAAAACATACCAAATGGGCAAATTTATGCTTGAATGAGGAAGATATTGCAATACAGTAAATACCAGCATGTTTTGGGTGCTATGCAGAACTCTTGGAAAAACTGTATACTACAGTTTTATACCTTCTAAAGTAAAATACAGTACTAATGACAGCCTTGACTAAAGCAATTATTCATCATTATACAGCTCACCACTAAACCTAACCTAACCAAACCAGATCTGCCTACCTTACTAATCTAGACTACCACTGGTCCTAACCTAACCATATCTAATTCTGCTTTGACCTTCCTTTCTATATCTTTGCCTGCAAACAAAACCCAGCGTAACCTATACAACCTAAAGTAACACCAGTCATAAACAAACCTTAAACTGGCTGCTGAGCACAGAGTACATAATAAGAAATAGACAATATTGTAAAAGCCACAATGTCAGATGCTTGTTTAGAACCAGCTGATCACTGCCATGGTAATGTGATGTCATCATTTCGGCTCTCTTTTTTTCTATGTCTGTAGCCAGATGCCATAATCCTGTTAGGGGTGGTCTCATAAAAACTGCCTTCATGTCACCCTGTTTTCTGCATCAGGCTGCCCTCTTTCCAACTCACAAAACCCTCACACAGTACCCCTGCATTTCAACCTTAGTCTCCCCCTTCCCCTTCTCCCCTCCATCTCACATATACAGTAAACCCTCAATATATGATGAACCATTATGCAATGAATTACCTACATGATGGTGAAAAGTTGAGACCTTTTTTCAATATACTATACGATGGAAAATGTACTTAAATGGTGTTTATGATCCTGTACAAAGCTTTGCCCTCATGCACATGTACACTCAGTTGTTTGTTCCAAGATGGCATTTGCACTCATCTCCACTGGGTGAGTTAGTGTCAGTGATGGAACAATAGTGTGGTGTTGGAGTTCAGGTGCCATGTGAAATGCAATGAAGCGAAATAACTACCAGTTTAGGTGAAGTGGTAAGTAGCAAATGAAGTGCAGTGAAGTAAGATAAACCCCAGTTTTTAAACACAGTGTGTCTAGGCACCTCAAAATGAACAAATCTTGAATTTTTCTCTTTATTATCTTTTTATTTTTTCTTGGAAGGAACAATGTGTGGACTTCTAGCCTTTGGTTCCTTCTTCCTATTTAAAAAAAAAAAAAAAAAAAAAAGTTTAGGTCAGTTGGAAACTTGTTTTTAGATTTTGTTGGGTGGGTGACCCTCAGCTGAAGATGTATCCCCACTGACCCATGTATAGTCGAGTCAATATACAATAAATCGTTATGCAATGGATTTTTTTCAAATACATCATCATAAAACAAGAGCGTGCTAATTTATCATTCTTCACTTTTCTCACAAGGCCAGACATTCTCAAGGTACTCTTCCCAATGCTTTTCAACATATCCCCAGCAACACTTTAATTTTAATGCAGACATCTTTCTTATTACTGTACTATTCATCCTTTTATATACAGTACTGTATGTATTTATATACATTCTACCATCTCTTCATGGCTTTTAAACCAATATTTCACATGTTGTGTATAATGTAATGATCACGGACGGCAAATTATATACACGCTGCAAAGTGAATGTAGGTTTGTGAGATGCAGTGTACCGCATAGGTGGTTTTTTGGTCTGTATGAAGTCTAGCAGGACCTAACCCCTGTCAAGACTAAGCAGTGTATACTAGATTATGTGGTATTGTATTGTAAATAATCATCGTCATCATTCATCCTAACTCTGTTCTCATTTCACTATATAGGTCTGTTGGTTGATAAGAGGTTGTGGTTAGCTGTAGCACATTAAGTGCTACATTCAGGTCATCAACATTAGCATCATCATCACAAATCAGTTTTCCTGTTCACTCTGGGTCTACGGGGGTGATGAAGGGAGCAGTTAGTTTTACTGCACTAATCCTTACCCTGCAGCCAGTTTCTGTGCACAGAATAAAATAATTTATCATAAGATGATGTAAGATAAATTCATCCATTTATCATCCAGTCCTGTGTCACCTCATGAGAAGCACAGAAACCCCAGGCTAGGCATGTTGGTCCTGACATTTAAGCTCAGAGTGACCAGCCTCACTCATCCCTGAGTGGCATAATGTGAGCAATAAACCCCAACCATCCATTGGGTATAAGCCTACACAGGCTCAGTCCAATTGGAGCGCCTTAATTAACCACTAAACCACCAGATAAGTTGGTTATATAGTTATCACCCAGTGTAGTAAATGGTTTCCTGGTGTACAGGAAACCATTTGGCTTGTCACTCAGTGTAGAGCCACCCATAGGCAGAAGGAAAGAAAGACAGAAGAGGGAGTGTAAAGTCAACTGTAGGAAGAAGAATGAAAAAAGGAAAGAAAGACTGAAGCGGAAGGAAGACAGGAAAGGGCTGACACCCAAAGCAGTACTACATCGAGTGAGTGGATGGTGAGCGCCCCCACCTACCGCATAATAAAAGTTCTTTATTCTCAACAGAATTTTAATCATGAGTGTTTTTACTTCTTTTAATTAATTATTATTATTTGTGAGAAATTATATGTAACTTGAAGTTATCCACAATAAAGTGCAAAGTAGGTATTTGCAGCTAAAGTATTAAGTGTTACTGCAACCTGCCATCATCATTACCATGACAGCTTCACTGTAAGAGTCTTGCAAGAGACAGAGAGGGTTAGTTTTGGTCTGTACATGATACACTAACTGATCATAATCATGATTCTATTCCCCAACAAAACCTATTTTAGTGGTGTCACTGATGTTTCACTATCAGTGTGGCCAGGTGCATGACGAAGATGAACGAAAAGATAGCAAGATACCTTTAATCAATGAAGGGTTGAAAAGTGAGCAAGATATATGATGAAGGTTTGAATACTATAAATTAGCATTCATTTTCATCACATCCTCCTTACCACCTGAAAAGATGAAGTGGGGTAGGAAAGATAATGCACACATATAGCAAACTATAATACAACATTCCCAGTGAAATACTCCACAAAATCAATCACACTTTGTCCAAGTCCTCTAAATTCTGGCTCCAGTCACATGCAAAACTTTAAGCATAAGCTTTTTATTGTGAGTGTTCTTGATAACTGAGCTTAATATACATTAGTGGGGCAGTCATTTCGTCAAGTGACTGGTTGAAAAAGGGCTGCAACCCTTGTTATGTCCACTTTTGTATATCATCATTTTGACTCCCCCATCCATAGCAAAAGGGTTTCATCATTATTATCATAGCTTCTTTGTAATGTGGTAGGTGGTGGCGACCATCATCCACTCACTTGATGTAGTGCTGCCTACTCCTTCCTTAGCCTTTATCATTCTTTTTCTGTGCCTGCCCTCCTCTCTTCCTATTTCTCCCATCTTTCCTGTCACTTCTTATTGCTTTTCTTTCCTGTACAGGTGGCTTTACATTGATTGACAAGCCTAATGGTTTCCTGTAAGCCAGGAAACCATTTACAATGCTGGGTGGTAACCATATAACCAAACCATACGTGCTCCCTACGTGTCAACAAGTGGGTTGGTGGAGGGTTAGTGCCCCTTTCCGTAAAACAACTAACTCAAAGTCAAATGGCCACCCCTTATGGGATTATGGCGTATGGCAATAGATAGATAGATAGATTCTTTTTGCTGCTCTTGAGTGACTGCCCATTCCTCTCTTTCTTTCTTCTTTCCTTCCTTCTTCTTTTTTCTTTCCTTCATTCTTTCCCTTCCTTCTGTCTACGGGTGACTCTACACAGAGTGACAAGCCAAATGGTTTCCTGTACACAAGGAAACCATTTACTGCACTGGGTGGTAACCATATAACCAAATTATGGCGCCTCATGGCTTAGTGGGTACTGTAATTCCCGATGTCACTAACCAAGGAAAAACTGCCACCCTTCACCAGATTATTTAATTTTCGACATCAAAGTCAGTCTACTAAACTCCGTTCATTTTATGTGCCCTCTGTGTCACTAAAAGGATGGGAGAAATTATAACAACATTATTTTAGTCATTGCTACAAGGAAGAGAGACTGTATTATAGTCAAAGAAAATAAAGAAATGGTGGGCTGAGTCTACCACCTCGGTTTGGGGACGGTTATTATTCTTTCATATCGATAGGCTTTATTTTACATCCATTTCATGTATGTGTCAATCAAAACAAAATAAAGTGTTATGAGAAACATGTAACGATTCTTCATTAACCCCTAATGCGCGGACAATGGACAGCCGACCCCCCCCCGGGTGGCGGGGTTCGATCGCGGTCTGAGTACCTGTAGGAAAATATTAGCCAAAAATCAGACATTAATCCTAGAACATTATACTTGGTATGGCAGATAGTACTTACATTTAGCTTTCTCCAGAGACAGGTGTTGAGCCTTTGTGGACTACCCAAGGACTTGTGGAGACTTGCAAAGTTGGGTAACAAAATCTTCACTTTCACACCTCCAGCAACCCAGTTTCCCCTCTACCACAGCCTCATTCTGTCACAGTAAACTTTATACTACAACGTACAGGTAGTTTGGAATCCGTATTTGTACAATAAGCACTGAAAATATGGCTAAAATCAACGAAGCGTACGGCTGACATGCAGCGCGGCGGCAGTCTTACCGTCACTCAACAAACATTTCCATTTTCACAGCTAAAAACACGTATACTACATTATTTTCAATCATATTACTTCCCAAAAGATCACCGCAGCGCGCTTTTTATTCTACCTTACGCCCGTCACTTTATTCTCGTTCCTGTCGGCCGCTTGCACTGACTCGGAAGAGCTAGAACTCGCCATTATGTCACTTTGAAAGCCTGCGGTAAACTGACGCCAAACAGGGGCAAACCGTGCGAAAAAAAGCTAGTGTGACAACTGGGGAAACAAGCGTTTCCTATTAGCATAAACTGCTTGTGAGAGGAGAGCGCAGATTTACAGTTCTGAGCAGTCAGAGCACTGCCATGTATCACAGCCAGGCTGGCCGGGCCGTGGTGTGGGGGGGAGGGGGGAAAAAACGCGATACTTGGCAACAACGGAGGTCAGTAGTACAAAGGTAAAGTATGCTAATTGTAGCTAAAGGGTGGTGGTACTGATAGACAATACCAGCTGGAACATCCTTGCCCGCGTTTATTCAAAATTAACTCGAATCGCAAACGCAACGATCCGCTGTTATGTCCTTTTTGGCAAGCGTCGCAAACGCGACGCCCCATGTTTTAGGGGTTAAGAAATATTAGCATGACACGGTTGAAGATCGTACGTTACGATTATAAACAATAACAAACTCATGTGTGTCTAACTGCCCCGCTGGACCTACTGTACAAAGATCATGGAAAACCGTTGCAGAGAAAAATGGACAGTGCCTAGACTGAAGTATTTCCTAAAGTCTAGAGGAATACTCTGTTCAGGGTACACCACTGGCGTGTTGTTTCGAGTTTTTGTACGGTATTTTGGAGCCCTTGGCATCGTCGGATTTCGGCCGGCGGTCTCGTCTCCGCACGATTTCGGCTTTAAACATTGTATAATTTTCATATGAAAAACTTTGTAGATATTCTTCAGCATTTTGGAGATGAAGCATTGTTCTTTTAGAAAGCTAAATTATATGGGTTTCAAACAAAATGTGCACCTAGAGACTTGTAAATATGTGATGAATGCTGTCACACTCGGTGTGCTTTCGCGGCGGCTATAGTAACATTTTCCTGCATTTACCGCATTAAAGTATATCTAGGAAATTAGTATAACTACTAAAGAATAATATCATGAAGAACTTACATACAGTATATCATTAAATATCACGGGAGAGATTTTTAAAGATATGCGATTTCTGTGGTCTCTGCATGAGTAGCCCAACTTCCATATTGAACTAGCTGGTGATCAGTGGCAACTCTTGAGTTAGTGATGGTGGGAATTAAGGCGCTCCAGCCGGATTTTTTTTTTTTTTTTTTTAATGCGAGGAAGAAGGAACCAAAGGCTAGGAGCCTGCAAAACAGTTCCCTCCAAGAAGAATAAAAACAATACAAATGAAAGCCAAATTCAAGATCCGTTCATTTCGAGTTGCCTGGACACACTGCGTTTGAATGACTGGAGATCATAGGAAGTAGGAAATACAGACAGAGGGAGACAGTTCCAGAGTTGACCCGTTGCATAAATGAAGGACTGGGAGTAAAGGTTAACTTTTGCATTAGAGAGTTGGACAGAAATGGGATGAGAGTTTATTGCTAGACGGGTGCTACGCACCTGTCATAGAGGTGGAGGGATGCAAGCAGACAGTTCAGAGGTGCAATGACCATGGAAGTAGCGATAGAAAAGAGATAAAGAGGCAACAGTGTGGCAAAGAGACAGAGGTTGAGTAAGAGGAGCAGAGTTAATGAGATGAAATGCCTACCCTATTAAGAAGAGCTGTATGTGGGGAGCCTCCCCACACATGAAAGTTGTACTCCATGCAGGGGTGGATAAATCCCATGTATAAAGTCAACAACTGTGCAGGGGTACAAAAGGTACGGAGTCAGCTTAGCACACCCAATCTCTTGGAAGCAGATTTTACCAGAGATGTAATATGATCATTCCAGGATAAATCTTGAGTGAATGAAACCCCATGAATGTTCAAGGCTGATGCTGGATTGAGCTGGATATTATTAAACTTTAGTGGGTACTCCTGTGGAAGATTTTGTCAGATTGATAGGTGTAAAAACTGAGTCTTTGATGCATTAAAAACAAGGTTATTTTTACCCTAGTCAGAGATTCGAGCCAAGTCAGACATTAGGTGTGCCATAGCCTCATCCCGTGTTTGCTGAAGTAACTGCTGGGATGGAAATTGTGGGAACCGAATGGAAAGGTGAAGGGTGGAGTCATCAGCTTATGAGTGGATAGGGTTAGATGTACAGCTTAGAAGATCATTGATGAATAAAAGGAAGAGAGTTGGTGATAGGACAGAGCCCTGAGGAACACCACCATTGATAGCTCCAGGAGAAGAACGATGGCCGCCGTCTACAACAGCGACTATAGAACGACCAGAAAGGAAGCTGTAGATGAAGGCAGAGATAGAAGGATAGAAACCGTAAGAGGGCAGCCTGGAAATTAAAGACTCATGCCAGACTTGATCGAAAGCCTTTGAGATGTCAAGTGCAATGGCAAAGCCCTCGCCAATGTCCCGAAAGGAGGACGACCAATAGTCTGAAAGGCAGGTGAGAAGATCACCAGTGGAGCGTCCCTGACGGAACCCATACTGACGATCAGAAAGAAGGTTGTGACAGGAAAGATGCTCCAAAACTTTTCTGTCAAGAACAGACTCAAAAACTTTTGAGACACAGGATGCCAAAGCAACTGGATGATAGTTAGAGGGTTGGGAATGGTCACCCTTCTTTGGGACTGGCTGAACGAGAGCAAACTTCCAGCAAGAAGGAAAGGTAAAAGTTGACAGACAAAGGCGAAAGAGTTTACCTAGGCAGGGTGTAAGCACAAAAGCACAGTTCTTGAGAACAACAGGAGGGACTCCATCAGGCCCATATGCCTTATTAGTATTGATGCCAGCAATGGCAGAAACTACTGTACATCAGCTGAAGAAATTTTAATGTCAGCCATGAGGAAGTCAGAAGGGAGAAGTGATGGAGGAACAGCATCGGAATAGTCTAAGGTGGAATTGGAGGAGAAAGTCTGAATGAAGAGATCTGCTTTATCAGTAGAAGAAATAGCTACAGAGCCATCAGAGTAGAAAAGAGGAGGGAAGGATGATGAGGTAAAGTTGTCAGAAAGGTTACTGGCAAGGTGCCAGAAGGAACGAGAAGAATTCGAGTTGGAGAGTTAAGAGCATTTAGTACGGATGAAATTATTTTTAGGAGAGCGAAGAACAGACTTAGCACGATTCCGGGCAGAAACATAAAAAAGATGTGATTCAGGGGTGGGTTGTCTCTGCTACCTTTTATAGGCCCTCTCTTTGTTGCGGACAGCATTAGAACAAGCGCGATTAAACCAAGGCTTTCTTGCATTAGACAAAGGATATGAGAAAGGAATGTATGCTTCCATGACCGAGAGCCTCTGCAGGCTTATACCCTAGGGATGGTTGGGATTTATATCCCATGTAATGCCACTCAGGGATAAGTGAGGCTGGTTACTCTCATCTTTAATATCAAGACCAACTAGCCAAGCCCCGGGCTCCTACACTCCTTATGGGGCAACACTGTGTTAGACGATGATGATGATAATTCTTTTCCTACTGAAGGATGGGGTCAGGAGGGCCCAAAAAGCAAGAAAAGAGGGGGGAAAAATGACAGGGAGAACTAATTAACAGCTTGTTTTTTTCAGTATACAGTATATATTGGGCCCCACACACCTTCACACACCATTCAGGTCCAAAAAATCCTTACTCCACCTGAAGGCATGATCATCCTCATTTATATATTTTTCTTTATACAGGTACATACACTTTGCATTACCTACATGATATTCCTTTAACACATAAATATATACATGAGGAGTGATTCTTACTAAGTGTGGTGATGCCAAGGTCACTCAGCGGATGGATAACTTTTGGGGTAACATTCATTAGGTAGAAGAGCACCATCACAGTCAGGGGGAAGTTGGTGATCCAGCGTCCAGGCTTGACAGCAGATGTCAACTGGTGATCCCTGGCCCACTGCTTCACAGCAAACACCAGCGGACGCACCCTAGGGTCACACTCACCATAAAGGTACAGCATCTGGCTCATATGGTAGCCGGAGCTGTCAAAAGTGATAAAGAAAATGAACAGGATGCGGTGTGAGACAGTGGGGTGGATGGAAGACATTGTAGATACCGAATGTGTACCCAGAACTGCTAAGTGTGATAAAGAATGTGAACAGCGTGGGATGTGAGACAATGGAAGGGAAGGCAGACAATGTGGGGAGAGAGTGAAGTCATTATCCTTGTTTTATTTTCGCTTGGCCCAAAACTGCCATCTCTCCCTTTTAGAAGTTCAGTGTTAGCAACAGATTAATGATGGGATATTATACTTGTCACAAAGAAGTGCTACAGAATGAATGTAGAGCCATTGCAAAGAGTTTTTTTTTGCCACCGAGCTATATGAAAAAAGTTCCAAAAGGACGAAAATCTGGACCAAGTTAAGATAAAATGAGTATAGGAGATACGCTGTTGTGTCACACTCACTGTCTAACTCACAACCAGCTGATGCATTTCCTCAGGATTGAATACAGTGTTTAAAGGTCAAACCATCCAAGACAAACATGGGTCCAGTTAACCACTTCTGTCTGTTGTGTATTTTTTATTTCATGTTGCTACCTTCAAATAATTATATAAAGCCCAGGAGGAGACATCAGGTTGTGAGGGGATTAACGAAGAAAACCCATCACTAGAAACAGTTCTGCTCAAACCTAACAAAATCATCTGGTCAAAGCAGTAATAAGATTAATGCCACTGAATTGACGAGGTTAAAACTTCTGGTTATATTTTGCTGGTTTCAAGTACTTTTCAAACAAAATTAGAATGACAGCTGATTCTGTGACTGTACATGAGAGAAGGTGTACTGTAAATTGGTGTGATGGGGGGAAGGTGATACACTAGTCGAGAATGAAAAACTGCCAATATTCCCAACACAATGCAAGATTCGGAATTCCCTCATCTATCATTTCACAAAGCTATGCCCTTTCCTTCCAGGATACCCTGTGTGTGTGTGTGTGTGTGTGTGTGTGTGTGTGTGTGTGTGTGTGTATATATATATATATATATATATATACAGATATATATATATATATACAGTATATATACAGTGTATATATATACTGTATATATATATATATATATATATATATATATATATATATATATAAATAAATACAGTATATATATATATATATATATATATATATATATATATATATATATATATATATATATATATATATATATATATACAGTATATATAAAACCACCATCATCATCATCATCCAGACCTCCTTTCCCAGCCTAGAGCAGGGTGAGGAGTAGCAATGTCCGGACACCCTAAGTCTGCCCAACACAATGGACCATGCTTCCATTCACTCATCATTCAAGTCCTCGGAATCCTGGCTCTATCTGATACTCCACAAACTTCCACCACATTCTGTAGCTTCACTTGAACGTATCCGATAGAGTCAATCCGAATGCTGTCACATTAAAATGGGGTGCAAAATCCCTGATCATGAACTTCTTCTCACAACATTCATCCAGCCAGCTCAATCTCGTCAGTTCCCTAGCCTCACTGACATCAATACCTCTCTTCCTCATGCACTCATCCACCATATCTCTCCACCTTCTCCCTGGCCTATCTCGCCTCCTCCCTCCTTCAAATTTGCTCAGCTATACCTTTTTCACCACTGTTGTTATCAATTCTCTCCACATGACCATACCATCTCAGTTCACTCTCTTTGATTCTGGTGTCCACAGACTTCCTTACTCTGCATCTTTCATGAATTACATAATTTCGTATCCTATCCACTCTTTATACTCCACATACATTCCTCAGCAGTCCCATCTCCACTACTCTCACTCTTGACTTTTCATTTTCATGCCACACAATAGTCTCACATCCAAATGTTAAAGTTGGCACTAACACTCCTTCATGTAAGCCTCATGCAGCTGCAACACTCAAGCCTCTGTTTCCTATCATGGCCTTCATAGCACCAGCTACTTCTTCCTTGTGTCACTCTACTTTCCATTTCTTTTGCACATTTTCCTCTCTTTTCTATCACTGTACCCATGTATTTGAACTCTCACCAATTCCAGTCTCTCTTCATTCACTGTAACATCACACTGGGAGTCACCTTCTCTCTCGATTACCATCACTACTCTTTTCTACATTAACTCTCAAGGCACAAAGCTCACAGACATCAGCAAAACTCTGCACTCATCTACCAAGCTCTTGTCTGGTATTTGCATGTAGCACTGCATCATCAGCATACAACAAATTTGAGATATTCCATCCATCACTATTCATTACCAATGCCATCCCTCTCTCCATTACTCGTGTTTTTACTTCTCTCATCACCCCATCCATATATATACTGAACAACCACGGGGACATCACACAACCTTGTTGCACACCCACACTGATCATGAACCATTCACTTAGATGCCCATTTACCCTTACACATGCCTCACTACCATCATAAAAACTCTTGACAACACATAGCAGCATACCATCTGCACCATACATGCACAAAACCTTCCACAATCCTTCGCTGTCTACTTTTTCGTATGTTTTTTCCTGATCCATAAATGCCATAATCACCTTATAGTCTTTCTCACAAGCCTTGTCCACTATCCGTCCCACTGCAAATATTTGATCCACACATCCTCTGCCACTCCTAAAGCCACCTTGTTCATCATTAACTAGGACTTCTGATATCTCTCTTCCTTTCTCTATAATAATTCTTCGAGAGACAGAGAGAGAGAGAGAGAATTACTGATTTGTGTTGCCATATTTCATGTATTTTTATGGGGTGACCTTTGGCCCCATAAAATAATGTGAAACATCAACATTTCAACTGACAGAGGTGTCAGTGGCTATCTGCTCAAGAAGCAAGTGTGCCACATTTGAAGTGAATTAGTGAAAAGATAAAGGAATGGCAACCAATCTCACAAGTGTTTGGTAAAAAGAAAGAAGAAAAGAGAAACTGACCAAATAAAAATGTCTCCACCATATAATGGACACCATGATAAAAGCAGGATGAGGTGATGGAAATAAGTGTTGATAAATGACATTGTGATCAACGAATTAGGCCAATGGCATGGTGAGGTTAACATGAGGTATAGTAAAGTATACAGTTGGTTTGTTTAAACTGCCAGAACTGGGCCACTCCAACAATCTGAATACTAAGTCATGGATGCATGAAATCTGATAAGACTTTCTTACGTAGGAGTCTCCTTGGTAAGTCGTTAAACGACCCTCCAATCCTGACAACTTTCGGCCATCAACTCAACTAAAAGAGGCCAGAGATCTTCATCAGGTTCAAAAGTAATGCACTGCAGTATAGATTATGTCTGTGGGAAACAGCTACAACGACCCTGACTATAATGTACTAACTGGGGAAAGTCAGGTCCGTTAAAGCTGATAATTTGTTGATAGTTGCTTGAAAACGAGAGTAAAATAGCACAACAGAGTACTAAAAATGTAAACTATACCCATTTTACACTAACCTGGCCCATAATTTCATCCTTTTGCAGCTTATCTCACTTCCTTGTCATAGCAGTACTTCATGACTAGTACAGTATTACTATAGTCTGTTATTACAACTCAACAATCAAGATGGGGAGAGGGCAATTTCAGGCCAGACTGGAGTACGACAGGTACTAAACACGTGTTTCAACCTACAGTGTCCCATTTAACAGACATTGTTCATTACAGCCAACAATGGTTCAATGGGTTTTTTGGCATCTGTTAAATACAATATCTGCTGTATCGGGGTTTACTAAAGTGATGGTTTATTGTATGGCACTGACCTGTTTGCCAATGTGAGGTCACATTCCAGGCCAGTCAAGTCTTGCCGGTACTTCACAATAGGGACCTTTGCATTCAGGATCTTCATCACCTGGTACCGGAAATGAAAACACAGTAGTTATAGTTGCAACCCCTGGCTCATCTGGACATGAATGGTGACTGCAGGCTGAAGCTGCTTTCTTCCTGCAGTCCACCATCTTCCCTTCAAGGGACAGTGAGGGAGTTGAGGGACATTTCTGTAAATGGGCAGTGGAGTCAACTAATTACACTGGTGTCAGAATGTAAAAGGTGTCCCTCACCGGCACCAAAACAGTAATATAAAATGGTATACACACCTTAACATCCAGGGTTCAGATGCAGGAATAAATTTCATTACCTTGTTGGAGGGGCGCAAGTCAAGAGTGAGAGCAGTGGAAACGAGTTATCTGAGAGGAGCATGCGGAGTCACATGGAGAGACAGACTAACAAATGAGAATGTGAAAGAGCGTTGTGGTGTGGATGTGATACAAAGCATTAGGAGAAACACGCTGAGATCGTTTGGCCACGTGGAGAGGATGGAGAGTGAGAGACTGATGAGGTGAGAATATGTGAGTGAGGTGGAGGGGGGGGGAGGGGGAGGTCAAAGTTGAGATGGAGGGATGGAGTGGAGAGGTATATGTGAGAGGGGTATGTGAGCTGAGAGCAGAGCAGTGAAATGGCGGGGGACAGGGCGACATGGAGGCAATTTGTTTGTGGTCAACCCTTATGGGATTAAGGCATCTGGCAAGAGATAGACAGATCTGTTTCTGTAAAAAGTACAAGGATGGCAAAGCGTAGAACCTTCCCATATTTCCTGTTATGTCTACAGTACAACTAATCTTAGTTACAGAAAGAAAATCACTGTAGGTTATCCTATCTTCTGCAGGAAAGACATGGAAAGGTGAGATAAAACTCTTCCTGCGTCTTTAGTTCTTCCAGCAAAACTAAATTTAAGTTATGACAGGGAATGGATGATAAGTGCAATATGTCTTCAAAACCCTCCTAAGCCTTACATTACTCTTTGTAAGGTGTATGAGCCTCAGGCTAAACTACTGTTGTTTAAAGTATTTAAAGAGAGATGGGAACTGACAGAAAGCATTGGCGGTCTGTCTGTCTATCTATTGCCAGATGCCTTAATCCCAATAGGGGTGGCCACAAACAATTGGCTCCATGTCACCCTGTCCTCTGCCATCAGGAGGTACAGCTTCAATGTAAGCAGTCCAGATTATATGCTAGTTTTATATATACACTCAAACCTCGATTTAAGGGACCTCCATTTAAGAGATTTCGGATTTAAGGGACTCCATATTCTACCTGACAAAAGGACAAGATCATTAAAAAATGATACGTAATGTCTAGGTTATTCACATTAATACAGTAATCCCTGTACTTTCCAGACGCCCACTTTCCGGACATCCCCACTTACTGGACATTGTGGGCCTGGACCATCAGAACCGAAAAATGGCCGAAAAAAGAAAAAAATCCCCCAAAATTCCAAATTTTTTCCCACCCATAATTTGAAATTGCCGCTTGGCGCCAAACAGCTGCTTACACCATGGCCCCTTCACCCCTTCCTTCCTCCCCCCTCCCCCCTTCCCTGTCAGGGTTGCCATTTGGTATTTTTCATTACCAAATGTGGGCCAATTTGGTAATGAAAAATTCGTTTGGTAATGAATCAGAATAATGCATTACCAAATGGATTTTTCACATGTATGAGGATACACAGGATGGAGATGGTGGATTGTTTGCTCTCTCTGATTAATCTGCTACCCTACATAGCGTGAAAATAATCAACATGCTGTTAATTATAAGGAGAGTGATTACATGTATTTCCACTTGTATATATAATTAGTGAAGAATAAATGCTAGCTTTACGAATTTGGTAATGAAAAGTTAAATTTGGTAATGAAAGTTGAGGAGATTGGTAATGTGGCCGTTGCGATCTGGCAACTCTGTTTCTCCGACATCAACAGTTACTCCCTAACTTCGATTGTGGATAGCCACAATTGCTCGTTTTTTGTGAATAAACAGTGAATATACTGCAATACCTCGCCTCTAGACCACATGGGAATTTACAGTGTTGTGCAGTGTTAAGAAATTTGAACTTAGAGTGCAAAGGATCAACTGTGGAGTGCAAATTGGCAGTTTAAACAGATGGTTAGAACTGCAGTGGTGCAGTTAAGAACAATGTGCAGTGTTAAACAATTATAACTCACAGTGCAAAGAATTAAGTGCAGCACAACACTAGATTACTGTACGTGCTTCAAGAGCATTTTCACCACTGCCAAACCCTTAGAAAGGCAGCCACAAACGTGATGTAAGTACCCTGGCTGAGGTACAGTCACTTCTAATTCCTCATTCTTCGGTTCCTTTTCATTTATTTCATGCTTTATGTCCATTATTGGTGTGAATAGGGTCTTCAGTAGGTTTAAATAGGTGCTATGCATGTCTGGTAGAGAGTTATTTAGGTGGCTTTCAAAGTTAGGCTGGGTTAGGGTCCATAAGTACCAGTCCAGGAGGCTGGTGCCCAATATCCGGACAGGACCACTTTCTGGACATGCCTTTGACTCTATTACGTCGGATAGTGGAGGGATTACTGTATGGTTCTTTATAGTGTACCCATAAAATAATATTCATAATCATATAAATAAGTGAAACAAGCATTGCATTACATAATAAGATTGTCTTTATATGTGGTAAAACAATGGACATTTTCAAGTAAGGGACAAGTTGATTCCCCATTTAGTCCCCTAAATCGAGGTTTGAGTGTATACATAATTTTATATATATATATATATATATATATATATATATATATATATATATATATACTGTATATATATATATATATATATATATATATATATATATATATACTGTATGTATATATATATATATATATATATATATATATATACAGTGGAGTCTCTTTTATCCGAAATTCTTTTAACTGTAATATGCCATTAACCATAAGTTTTACTAAAACATTCTCATTTCAGTTAACCGCAAAAATCTGAAATCTATCCAAAAATTCAAACCCAGCGGACTTGTTTCGCGCCACTAGCATTAGTTTATGGTTGCTCCACTAGTCACTAGAGCGAGCGAGTTGCCTACTCCCTCACCTGCATCCACCACCTCAGAAGATCTGAATGATGTGGGAGATGATGTGGAAATGATTGAATATCTATCTATCTATCTATTGCCAGACGCCTCACTCCCGTTTGGGGTGGCCACAAACAAATCGCCTCCAAGTCGCCCTGTCCCCCGCCATTTCACTGCCCTGCTCCCAACTCACACACCCCTCTCTCATATACCTCTCCACCCCATCCCTCCATCTCATCCTCGGCCTCCCCCTCCCTCTTCCCCCCTCCACCTCACTCACATACACTCTCTTCGTCAGTCTTTCACCCTCCATCCTCTCCACATGGCCAAACCACCTCAGTGTGTTCCTCATAACGCTTCCTATCACATCCACATCCACACCACACCGCTCCTTTATATCCTCATTCATCAGCCTGTCTCTCCACGTGACTCCACAGGCTCCTCTTAAATAACTCATTTCCACTGCTCTCACTCTTGACTTGTGTCCTTCCAACAATGTCCAAGCTTCACTTCCGTACGTTAGAGTTGGTAGCACAATACTGTCATGTAGTAACTTTTTCACTTCCATGCTCACTTCCCTGTTTCTTATCACTGCTTTCAAAGAACCAGCAACCTTTCTTCCCTGCTGTACCCTTTCAAGCATTTCACCCTCCAAACCTCCATCCTTACTCATCACACTACCCAAGTACTTAAACGTACTCACATTTTCCAATTCCTCACCATCCAACCTCGCTGTACATTCACTAACTTCACCTCTCTCAAAGACCATCACTTTACTCTTCCCTACATTCACCTTTGATTCCATTTCTTACACACTCTCTCAAACTCATCCACCAAGCCTTGCAGCTCCCCTTTGTCTTCACTCAACAACACAGTATCATCTGCAAACAACAGTACAGGGAGTTTCCAAACACTATCCTCTCTCACCAGGGCCACTCCAACATCCACTACCCTACCTTGTACCTCTTTTATTACCCCATCCATGTACAGATTGAATAACCATGGTGACATGACACATCCCTGTTTCAAACCAACTTTCAAAGAGAAAAATTCACTTAGTTCACCATCCACACGCACTGCAGCCTTCGCACCATCGTATATACTCTTCACAGCATTCAACAACTTCCCATCTACTCCAAATATTCTTAACACTTTCCACAATCCTTGTCTATCCACCCTGTCATATGCTTTCTCCAAATCCATGAAAGCCGCATACAACTTCTTTCCCTTCTCTAGAAACTTTTCCACTAAAGATCTAAGAATGAATATCTGATCTACACAACCTCTTCCCTTCCTAAAGCCTCCCTGTTCTTCTCCAACTAATTTCTCTGTTCTTTCTCTAACTCTGTCTATAAGTATCCTACCATACACTTTTCCTATTATACTAAGAAGACAAATGCCCCTATGATTACCACACACTTCTTTTTCCCCTTTTCCTTTGTACAAGGGAATAATTATACCTGACTTCCAATCCTCCGGGACTCTACCTTCCTCCCGGGCCAATCTGCACATCTTCCACATCCATTCTACTACTATCTCTCCCCCATGCTTCAGCATTTCACCACACACTCCATCAATTCCTGGGGCTTTCCCTGATTTAACTTTCTTCATTGCTTCCACAACTTCTATCCTACTGATTTCTTCCTGTCTTCTCACCTCCCTCCTTCTCCCAGCCATTCCCCAGCCACTTATACTCACATTACTTCCATCCTCTACGTTCAACAATTCCTTAAAGTGTTCTCTCCATCTGTTCACTTTTTCTCCCTTCTCCACTAGTAATCTACCATTTTTATCTTTCACTCCCATGCTAACTTCACTTCCACCCTGTCTTACTCTTTTCACTTCTTTCCAGAACATTTTCTTACAGTCCCTCCATTTTACACTCAAATTCCTTCCAAATTCCTCATCCACTCTCTTCTTACTCTCTTACTAATCTTTTCACCTCTCTCTTTCTTTCCACATATAACTCTCTCTTCCGCCTCTCAACTTCTTCCATGCCCCTATTTCTCATCCATCCATTGTATGCTTTTTTCTTTTGTGCCACAGCCTGTTTCACCTCTTCAGTCCACCACGCTGTTCCTTGCACCCCCCTCCGTCTTCTCTTCCTTCCACACACCACATCACATGCTGCACATATTTCTTCTGTAAATATCTTACACACACCTTCCACGTCTCCCATCTGCTCCAATTCATATTTGCCCAATCGTTCCTCCACTTCTCTCTTATACTCTGCCTTTTTCTCATCCTCTTGTAACCTTTCCACTCTCCTTGCAACTACTCCTTCCTCTCGTCTTTCCCTACTTCTATTCCTCCATCTCACTTGCATTCTAATTCTGGCCACCACCAAGTAGTGGTCAGAAAGTCCACTCCCCCAACCTCTATACACTCTTGCATCCTTTACACATCTTCGCATCCTTTCATCCAGACACACATAATCAATCATTGCCTTCCTTTCATTCAGTTCACCACCCACCCTTCTCACCACTCGCCATGTATACCTGTGGATCATTTTATGCCTGAAGAGGGTATTGGCTATCACCAACCCCCTCCCAGCACAAATGTCCACTAACGCACTCCCATTCTCATCTATCTCAGCAGGCACACCCCACTCACCAACAGAAAATATGAAATAACAATTTGATTTAAGACTTTATTTGTTTGAATTGCTTACAGTGAATTACGTAATTGTTTTGGTGAAGGTTTATTTAAGTTTATTTGAGTGAAGATTTATTTAAGTTGACAGTTTCTATTACAGTTACAAAAGTGCAGTTACATACATAGTTACTACAGTGTACTAATGTTTTGGTGATGGTTGAGTGGCTTTTGGGGTGCTGGTTGTGGTGGTGGGTTAGACGTCACATGAGTACAATACTGTTCCCTTGTATCCTACATATTATTACAGTACAGTCAAGTCGCCTAAGGCGTGGGTAATTGGTTCTGGAACAATCTCGCGCCATAGAAAACCGTGCCATGGAAATAACTAAACTTCTGGGAAAAATGGACTTTGGTTCTGGATGTTTGCCCAAAGTCCCCTTTCTCACCCCACTTTTCCCCATTTGCCCTCACTTTACACAGGCACACAATCAAGCAATCAGGCAATGCATATATTACACGTAACAACAGGCATAAAAAACGGGAGGGTGATCAGCCTTGTGTCTACTTGGGCATATTACAGTTGTCTGTAAAACCGGTATGAACTGGTTAGTAACGAATCACCTATCTCTGAGCTAAGATGAAGTATAATGCCTCCTATCATCATCATCATGTACAGTACTCGTCAAAAGTATTCAGCATTGTCCGCCGGGCGCGCAATACTTATGGCCCAAAAAGAATCACCCATTTTTGGGGGTAAGAATTGAGCCACAAGTTTGAGCTCCGAGCATGACGTCACGGTAGCCTCAGGCCTTCCGACGCGCTGGTTGGTTCCCGCCTCAGTCGCCCACGGGCTGCCTGAGAGAGAGGAACTCCGCCGAGTGTCCCTCTCAAATTGCGCCATTTTTTACCGAGTGTCCCACAGTGTTTTGGCCTTCAAAACTTTGTTATGGCACCTACCCGTGAACTATTGAGTGAAATCATATCCCAGATCATTGCTCTAAAGGAGGCAGGCCACCAGACAAAGGAAATTAGTGAATTGGTTGGTGTGGCACGATCGACAGTGCGGCGTTGGTGTGCGCGGTTTCGGGAGGAAAACAGTGGTGAAGTTCCCACAAAGAAACCGAGGTCTGGTAGGCCTAGGAAAACTTCCTCAAGGTCTGTTAATGTTTTAAAACGTGCAGTGGAGTTTAATCCTCGTGTGAGTGCAAGGAAAATTAAGGAGAGCAACCCGGAAGTGTTTGGTGAGGTGTCTGTGAGAACAGTGTCTCGTAGGGTCCATGAACTTGGTTACACAAGTCACAGGCCTGTGAAAAAGCCTCTTCTCTCTAGCAGCCAGCGACTTTGTAGGCTTGCCTTTGCTAACAAATACCTTAATTGGGGTGAGAAGCAATGGTTGTCAGTGTTGTGGTCTGATGAGGCAACGTTTAGTGTCACCTGTAACAGAGAAGCACGCAAAGGTAGTGACCCACTTGACCCACGGTATGTAGAAAGCACAGTTAAACATCCTGATTCACTCATGGTATGGGGTTGTTTCTCAGGGAAGGGTTTGGGGAAGCTTGTTGTACTTCCCAAGAACCTCAGAGTGAATCAGGATGTTTACCTGGGGCTTCTGTGTGATCATTTACCAGACTCCTTCGAGCTAACAGGTGCATGAGTGTTTCAGCAGGACGGCGCACCTGCTCACAAGGCCAAATCGGTCACCAATTGGCTTCGTGACTGCGAGGTATCATTCATGACAGACTGGCCAGGAAATAGCCCAGACCTCAACCCGACTGAAAACCTCTGGTACCTCGTAAAGAAGAGTCTCCAAGGGAAGGACATGAGCTCTCTGCCTAAGCTGGAAGCCGCCATTCGTGACTCCTGGGACAAAATACCCCTCCAGCACCTCAGGAGCCTCGCCCTTTCACTTCCAAGATGTCTCAGGTCCGTGAAGAAATGTAAAGGCTACCCTACGAAGCACTAATGGTAAATATAATGCATTATTTATATGTTTTTTCAATGTTGAAAGGTTTGTTTCTCAGGAGGGACGCAGGACGCTCCATACTTCTGATGAGCACTGTATATAAGAATGATTATTAACCCCTCCGTGGCCGCCAGCATCAAATGACGTTTAGCTGATAAATGGCCGCCGGCGTCATTTGAGCACGGCCTATAAAAAACTGCAAAAATTTTTGGGAAATGAACGAATGTTCTGAACGTCTTCACACTGACCTACACTACACTCCCATACACCTCATCAAACAGTTCAGAGACTGCTGCTGTGATAAGTGGATTTTCGATTTTTTTGCTCCTGGCCATGCCTAAACAAGCACAACTACACCCATTATCTCGACCCAGGCAGAACATATCGTCTTTGTCCTCTCTTGCAAAACACACACAACCACCAATTTATGATTATGAAGTAATACAGGCACATACAAAAGAGACATGTTAATAAGTGAAAAGTACATTTTTGTCTTGGTATCTTTACCAACTTTACCTATTTGCTCAGGTTTGCTGTAATGGTTTGGATTAGAAGCACTGCAACTTGTAGAAAAATGTGAAAACCTTCGGGAAGTGAACGAAAATCTGGGACATGATATTGACCTTGACTTCACCCTCTCACGTATCATCTGTCAGTTCACCACCTGCTGTCATGACGAGTGGATGTACAATTTTTTCACTCGTGGCCATGCCTAAAAATACATAGTTACACCCATTATCTCGACCCAGACAGAAAATACAATCTTTTTCCTCCCTTGCAAAACACACACAACCACCCTGTTTACAAGACAGCAATATATGTTGTGAAGTTAAGAAGGTAAGATGAGCAAGATGAACGTAAAATGATAGAGAAAGATGAACATGTTATTACGGAAAAAATATGTTTTCCCCCATCTGTAAACGTATTTATTTCTGCTTTGTATCTGTATTCATAATAATTAGACTTATTCTTAAGTCTGAAACTGCATTACAATTCTATTTTTAGCCATGCTTGTGGTGTGGGAGCTCTATGTTGCGACTCAACTTCTGTATTGCTAATCGGATCTGACCCTCCACTTTATTCTCCCGTGACAGAGTCTAGCCTTGGAAGACGTGCAATTTTCTCATTTAGGACCAAAAATTCAACTCTATCGCTCCTTTTTCCATGCATGAGCAAAACGATAACGTAAAAAATAATTTGAAACTACCATAAACATATTTTATATCAAAAAGGTGAAAAAGTATTCATAACATTTTTTTCCCAGCCATTCCTAACAGATTATGTACTAAAATCATTCGATATCATCATATTTCATATATGCGCAACATTTCAGCACCATTCGCATTGTTTTGGGAGGTAAAAAAAAAAAAATAACAACACCTGCCCAGTTGCGTTGTGGCAGAGCCCCTGGGCGGTGGACATCGGTTGCCGATATTTCTGCAACTTCCGCGCTTCATTGCAAGCCACAAAATGCGTCTAGGAAGCTGGGATTTGCACTGTTAGGTGCATCTGAACTTTCTCTTCAATATGGCAAGAAAAAAAAATCAATAATCGAAACTTCAAAAAAAGGGCCCCAGCGTCGGCCTAGCGTGCACTGAAAATTCCGGGCCTTCTTCCACGGAGGGGTTAATGTGTTAAATGTGAGTTTTGTTGACACGAGCATAAAAACTTCATCAAATAAACTTCTTCAGTCAGTGCTGGACCAGGTAGCCTCTGCCATCTTTAATGTTTTGGTCAGTCAGCTGATCAGCTGGAGTCAAGAATTCTGAAAGACTGAATGAGCGAATGGATATGTGGTACTTTTACTAGTCACTTTTTTTTTTTTTTTTTTTTTTTTTTTTTTTTTTAAATGGTTCTTATACTATTGTGTGTTCCTCTTCCTGTTTCTGCATCCTGTCCACCTGATGATGATGATGATGATGATGATGACTAATGAAAAGGAGGATGAGGAAGACTGATGACAACAATGAGATGATGATGAAGATGATTTTTCCTGCATCTATTGTTTATGTAGGTTTGTGCCAAAAATCAGTTTTATCAGTTCAATGATTTCTGAGATACACTGATTCAGGTCCTTCAGTTCTGAGTGAGGTGGGTGGAAAGGTAATAGGCAGTGGGGCATAGTAGAAGAAGTATGATACATGCTGCAGAAGTGGGTAGAAAGGTAGTAGGCAGTGGGGTATAGTAGAAGAAGTATGATATATCCTGCAGAAGTGAGTTGTACAAATTGACTGTAGTTATTTATCTTGTTTTGTTTATAAAGGCTCCAACATAAATGCATGTGCTAACCTTGGTCACCTAATGGTGGGTCTCCACATTGTTCAGTCTCTGGCAGCCCCCCTATTCAGTCCCTAATCCCTAAGGTCACATTCTGTGACCACGTCCCATGTCTTTTTTGGTCTGTCTCTTGCAATCCTACCCTTGACTTTCACACATCACACTTCTCACCATCCATACCCGACTGTCATTTTCCATCCTCTCGACGTGCCCAGACCATCTCAATCTACCTCTCCTCATCACAACACCAATACATTTGAGTCCCATCCTTCCTCTCAGCTCTTCAATAGCAATCCTAGCCGCCCCCCCTGCCAGGCCTTGCATTCCATGATGAACACATCTATCTAATCACTGTCATTTCTGTACGTTTGGGTCTACAAATATCCTCTTCCTTTACTCCCTCAGATCTCACTATCATGCAGTGTCATACTCCAAACACATGCTGCATACAAGGATCCCTTAGCATGGAGGGAGAGCCCACTCAATGTTAGGAGAGGCAACAACTTCCTGAACTTCCTCTAACCCACTCCTTACCCTAGCCATAGAGCTAGCTCCAGCCCCACCTGTAGCACATAACATATCCCCCAAACAACAAAACTCTTCCACATACTCAGAAGACTCTCCAGCAAAATCAATCCTTCCACACCTGACAATCTCTACATGTTTTCCCCAACACACCACACAAGGAACCAGCATTATTTTTTAGCCTACTAATTTATTATTTAAATCTGTAAATTTATTTATATCTTGTTTACAATACATCAGAAGAGAAATGGATTGGATGAGCAGAAACTGGGTGGGATGAGATGGGATGGTCAGGGGGCATGACTAAGGAAATACACCTTATGAAAATGAATGCTGCAATCTAAGTCTGTAGGTGGTGAGAAGGTATATGCAAAAGATGTTTCTTAGAAGATTAATGTGGGGAGACAGAAAGGGTGGGGTGGGGGGAAAAAAAAAGTAGGCAAGACTGGGTGGGATGGTAGTGGATGGTGGAACAAGGTGGGGGCGGTTGACCCTATGAAGATGGTCAGTGTGGGATGGCCAGTATAACTGTGGTGATGATTTAAATCAGAACTTTCAGCAAGAATATATATACAGCAAACTCGCTGTGAACGCGTGGGTTTCGTTCCAACCGTGGCGAGTTCAGCGTGAAACCACGTAAGTTTTAACTACTCCTTATTTTGCTCCCTAGACCCCCTAAATGTGGTGTTTTGCCATTGGTAATCAATATGAAGCACTGTAAGTGGTTAGAAAGTTTATTTAAAGTTATAACTTACAAATACAGTACTGGACAGCAAAACTTCAACATACAAATACGTAAACACAAGGCAATATTCCAATGCCAATTGGTTTCAGGACAATTCGCCATCAAGTCAATTTGCCATCACAACAATAACAAGACAATTCACCGTCATTAATGAAAACAGCTATGGGTGACGCTAGAATATAATTCAAAGACGACTACAGCTAGGAAGAAACAAGTTAATTATTGACTAAAGGTGCAGCTAATAAATAATATCCAAAGCCTACGCTATTAAACACAGACTTGGATGGATGCCCTGAAATATAGTTATTAAAATATTGCTTAATTAATAATACTTATAGAATGATGGGGAATCGTCCAGGGTGCAAATTGTCCTGACGGGGAATCGTCCATGTTTTGACGGGGAATTGTCTGATGGCGAACTGACTTGACGGAAAATTGTCTCGGAACCCACTGATCACGGGTAATCATATCAATCAGGTCAACTGGTTACAAGGCTTTATTTAATGCTTTAACTTTATTTAAGTGCTTTAACTTACAAGTACATACCAGAACAGTAAATATTTAACTTAAAAATACAGTACTGTAGAAAATCAGTGCAGCAAATCTTTAACAAACAAATAAAAAAGGCAATATTCTGACGCCTATCAGGTAAACTGGTTATAAGACTTTATTTCTTGCTTGAACGTTATTTAATAGTACAGTAAGACCTCACTATAACGGACTAATTGGGGCCCAAACCATTCTGAAAAATGCAAAATTCCGATAAAAGCGACATCCGGACTTCCCCCTGCAAATCCGGACTTTTTCCGATATATCAGACATTAGTCCGGATCGTATGAATGATTTTTAAACTGTTTTGACTACCACTGTGGTGCTGCACTATGTTATAACTCCATTACATGAATCACATGGTATAATATATATATAATACAGTAATACTGTACTGTACACTGATAAACATGTCTTTTATTTACCTTATTGTGGTGAATATTGCTGAAGTGGGCAGGCAGTCCGGACTGCTTCTGGCTTTATCAGACTTTTTCCGATATATACGAATTTCGTCCGGTAGCTCCTCGAGTCCGATAAAAGCAAATTCCGGTCTACTGAAGTCCATTATATCAAGGTTTTACTGTACTTTATCCATCTATAGCCTGACGCCCTAATCCCACAAAAGGTGGCTGCAGGCAAAATGCCTCCAAGTTGCTCTGTCACCCACCATTTAACTACCCTCCCCCCAACTCACCCCCCCCTCCCTCATATACCTCTCAACTCCATCCCTACACCTCATCCTAGGTCTACCCCTCCCTCTCCCTCCCTCCACCTCACCCACATACACCCTCTTAGTCAGTCTTTCATTCTCCATTCTCTCCACATGTCCAAACTATCTCAGTGTATTTCTCCTAATCTTCTCAACCACATCCACATCCACTCCACAACGTTCCTTCACTTCTTCATTCGTCAACCTGTCCCTCCATGTCACTCCACATGCTCCTCTCAAGTAACTCATTTCCACTGCTCTCACTCTTGACTTGTTCCCCTCTTGCAAGGTCCACGCCTCGCTTCCATACGTCAGGGTAGGAATCACAATACTATCATGCAGTGACTTCTTAACTTTCATACTCACCTCCCTATTTCTCATCACTGCTTTCAGTGAACCAACAACCTTCCTTCCTTGCTGTACCCTTTCACGCACTTCATCCTCCAAAGTTCCATCCTTACTCACCACACTACCCAAGTACTTGAATACACTCACACTCTCCATATCCTCACCATCCAACCTCACTGTACATTCTGTGACTTCATTCCTCTCAAACACCATAACTTTACTTTTGTTTACATTAACTTTCAGCTTCCTCCTCCTACACACTGTCCCAAATTCATTCACCAAACCTTGCAGCTCCCATTCATCCTCACTCAACAATACTGTATCATCAGCAAACAGCAACACCAGAAGCTTCCAAATCTCACCCTCATTCATTAGAGCCACCCCCACATCCACTGCCCTACCTTGCACCTCCTTTACATCCCCATCCATGTATATATTAAACAGCCACGGAGACATCACACAACCCTGTTTCAGTCCCACACTAAGATCAAAGAACTCACTCAGCTCACCATCCACTTGCACCGTAGCCCTAGCTCCTTCGTACATACTCTTCACAGCATTCAACAATTTCCCCTCCACCCCATATATTCTTAATATCTTCCACATACCTTGCCTATCTATTCTGTACTTTAACTTGCACATAAACTTACCAGAAGAGTAATGTAAATATTTAACTTACAAATACAGTACTGTGGAAAAGCAGTACAGCGAATCACATGATCAAAACAAAAATGTGTGCAGCGCTGATGTTCAAGGATTTGGTCTTTCAAAGGCCTCTCTTGCATAAATTTATAGTTTTCGTAACGGTTCTTTAATCTTACGTTGTCTTATACGCATCCCAGCAATAACAGGGTATAACTGCGAGCGCATTCGGTGAGAACGTGTTCGGGGCGAGCTTACTGTGTATAATCTTAAGGGCCCAATGCGCCGTGTAAAAAAAAAAAAAAAAAAAAAAAAAAAAAAGATGCCCAGAGAGGTGATTTCTGGCGTTTTTTGTTTATGGTGCGTTCAGCCCTTAAGACGTGCAACCCCTGTCACACATCTTAAGGAACCATCACGCCATCAGCAAAAAAAACGCCAGAAATCATATCCCAAACAGACGATATCTGGCTTTTTTTCAAATGGTCTGTTGGGCCTTTAAGACGCGTGACCCCTATATATATATATATATATATATATATATATATATATATATACAGTAATCACTCTAATATCCGGACGCCAAATATCCGAACATCCCCACTATCCGGACATAAGAATGTTTCATACTGTACTTTTTTCCATACTATACTTACCTCGTTTCACTCTTTAATGTCCTTTATTGGTGTAAATAGGGTGTTAGGAGCTATGCATGTGCAGTAGGAAGGTGTTTTTCTGAGTTAGGCTAGGTTAGGGTCCATAAGTACCAGTCCAGGAGCCAGTCACCAGAATGTTTATTATTGTATGAACCTACTTCTAAACCCTCATTTTATGTTTCTTTTGCATTTACTTCAATCATTTATGTGCCTTATTGGTGTGATTTGGGTCTTAAATAGGTGCTATGCATGTCCAGAGGGAGTTGTATAGATGTTTCTCTGAGTTAGGGTCCATAAGTACAAGTCCATAAGCTGGGGCCCAATATCCGGACAGAACCAATATCCGGACCTACCTACAGTATGGCTCTATTACATCGGATATTGGAGTGATTACTGTATATATATATATATATATATATATATATATATAAACAGTAAGACCTCACTATAAAGGACTAATTAGGGCCCAAGCCATTCCAAAAAACGCAAAATTCCTATAAAAGCGACATCAGGACTTCCCTCTGCTAACCTGGACTTTTTCTGAAATATCAGACATTAGTCTGGATCGCACAAACGGTTTTTAAACATTTTTGACTACCATTGCAGTACTGTACTGTGTTTTAACTTCACTAAATTAATCAAATGGTATAATATATATATAATAATACTGTAGGTGGGGGCGTTCGCCATCCACTCACTCGATGTAGTGCTGCTCTTGGGTGTCTGGCCTTTCCTCTCCACCCTTCTTTCCTTCCATTCTCTTCTTTCTTTCCTTGTCCTTCTGCCTATGGGTGACTTTACACTCCCTCTTCTGTCTTTCTTTCCTTCATTCTTTCCACTTCCTTCAGCCTGTGGGTGACTCTACACTGAGTGACAAACCAAATGGTTTCCTGTGCACCAGGAAACCATTCACTACGCTGGGTGGTAACCATATAACCAAATTTTGGCACCTGGTGGTTTAGTGGGTAATTATTGCGCTCCAGTCGGATTGAGCCGGTGGAGGTTTATATCCAAGGGGTGGTTGGGGTTGATTGCTCAAGTAATGCCACTCAGGGATGAGTGAGGCTGGTCACTCTCATCTTAAATGTCGGGACCAACTGCCTAGCCCCGGGCTCCTACGCTCCAAATGGGGCAATGTAGGATTGGATGATGGATGGATGGATGAATAATACTGTACTGTACACTGATAAACATTGCTTTTATTTACCTTATTGTGGTGAACATACCTGAAATAGTCAGGCAGTCCAGACTGCTTCTGGCTATATCGGACTTTTGCCAATATATAGGAATTTAGTCCAGTAGCTTTTAGAGTCAGAAAAAGCGAATTCTGGCCTATTGAAGTCTGTTATATCAAGGTTTTACTGTGTGTGTGTGTGTGTGTGTGTGTGTGTGTATATATATATACAGTATATATCCATCCATCGATCATCCAATCCTACGTTGCCCCATGAGGAGCGTAGGAGCCCGGGGCTAGGCAGTTGGTCCTGACATTTAAGATGAGAGTGACCAACCTCACTCATCCCTGAGTGGCATTACATGAGCAATAAACCCCAACCGTCCCTTGGATATAAACCCTCACCGGCTCAATCCAATTGGAGCACAATAATTACCCACTAAATCACCAGGTGCCAAAATTTGGTTATATGGTTACCACCAAGCGTAGTAAATGGTTTTCTGGAGTACAGGAAACCATTTGGCTTGTCACTCAGTGTAGAGTCATCCATAGGCAGAAGGAAGAGGAAAGAATGGAGGAATGAAAGACAGAAGAGGGAGTGTAAAGTCACCTGTAGGCAGAAGGATGAGGAAAGAATGAAGGAAAGAAAGACAGATGAAGATGGAAGGAAAGAAGGATGGAGGAGAGGACAGGGCAGACACCCGAGAGCAGCATTACATTGAGTGAGTGGATGGTGAGCGCCCCCACCTACCACAATATATACAGTAATCCCTCTACTATCTGATGTAATAGAGCCAAAGGCATGCCCGGAAAGTGGTTCCGTCCGGATAGTGGGCCCCAGTCTCCTGGACTTGTACTTATGGACCCTAACCCGGCCTAACTTTGAAAGCCATCTAAAAAAACCCTACCGGACATGCATAGCACCTTTTTAAACCTATTTAAGACACTATTCACACCAATAATGGACATAATGCATGAAATAAATGAAAAAGAACCAGAAAATGAGGAATCAGAAGTGGTTATGGAAAACAGCACTGTACAGGGTACTTACAGTACGTCTGTGGCTGCCTTCTCTAAGGCTTTGGCAGTGGTGAAAATGCTCTTGAAGCACGTAGAAGTAATCCAGTGTTGTGCTGCACTTACAGTAATTCTATGCACTGTGAGTTATAATTGTTTAACACTGCACATTCTGTTAACTGCACCACGCCAGTTTCAACCGCCAGTTTGCACTCCACAGTTAATCCTTTGCACTCTAAATTCTAATTTCTTAACACTGCACAACACTGTAAATTCCCGTGTGGTCTAGTGGTGAGGTATTGCAGTTTATTCACTGTTTGTTCACAAAAAATGAGCACGTGTGGCATCCATTGCAATAAGCATCTACTCGCAATTGAAGTTAGGCAGTAACTGTTGGTGAGGAGGAAGCAGGGTTGCCAGAATGTAACTCGGCCTCATTACCAAACTCCTCAATTCTCATTACCAAATTTAACTTTTCATTACCAAATTTGTAAAGCTAGCATTTATTCTTCACTAATTATATATAGGGTACAAGTGGAAATATATGTAATCACTCTCCTTATAATTAATAGCATGTTGATTATTTTCACGCTATGTAGGCTAGCAGATTAATCAGAGAGAGCAAACAATCCACCATCTCCATCCTGTGTATCCTCATACATGTGAAAAATCCGTTTGGTAATGCATTATTCTGATTCATTACCAAACGAATTTTTCATGACCAAATTGGCCCACGTTTGGTCATGAAAAATACCAAATGGCAACCCTGACAGGGGAGGGGGGAGAGGGGAGGAAGGAAGGGGTGAAGGGGCCGTGGTGTAAACAGCTGTTCGGCGCTGTGCAGCAATTTCAAATTATGGGTGGGAAAGAATTTGGATTTGGGGGGGATTTTTTTCTTTTTTTGGCCATTTTTGGGTCCGAAGGTCCAGGCCCACAATGTCCGGTAAGTGGGGTGTCCGGAAAGTACAGGGATTACTGTATATATGTACTGTATTTTTTTTTTTATTTTTTTTTTTTAAATGCGAGGAAGAAGGAACCAAAGGCCACGAGCCAGCAATTATTGTTCCTTCCAAGAGAAAAACAAAATACAAGAGAGAGCCAAATTCAAGATCCGATCATTTTGAGATGCCTGGACACACTGCATTTGAAAGACTGGAGATCATAGGAAGCAGGAAATACAGACAGAGGGAGACAGTTCCAGAGTTGACCTGTTGCATAAATGAAAGACTGGGAGTAATGGTTAACTCTTGCATTAGAGAGTTGGACAGAAAAAGGATGAGAGTTTGCTGCTAGATGGGTGCAACATGCCCGAAGTAGAGGAGGAGGAATGCATGAAGACAGTTCAGAGGAGCAGTGACCATTAAAGTAGCGACAGAAAAGAGATAAAGATGCAACAGCGCGACGAAGAGACAGAGGTTGAAGGGACTCAGTAAGAGGAGGAGGGTTAATGAGACGAAAAGCCTTTGACTCCACCCTATTGAGAAGAGCTGTATGTGGGGAGCCTCCCCACACATGAGAGTTGTACTCGACACAGGGGTGGATAAAACCCCTGTATAGAGTCAACAATTGTGCAGGGGTAAAGAAGGAACGGAGTCGGCTTAGCACACCTAATCTCTTGGAAGCAGATTTTACAAGAGATGTAATATGATCTTTCCAAGATAAGTCCCGAGTAAATGAAACCCCAAGCATGTTCAAGGATGATGCAGGATTAAGCTGAATATTATTAAACATTAGTGGGTATACCTGCGGAATATTTTGTCGGGTTGATAGGTGTAAAAACTGAGTCTTTGAAGCATTAAAAACAACCAGATTATTTTTACCCCAGTCAGAGATACGAACCAAGTCAGACATTAGGTGTGCCATAGCCTCGTCCCTTGTTTGTTGAAGTAACTGCTGAG
The DNA here is from genome assembly GCF_032717465.1 of Coenobita brevimanus. NCBI lineage: Eukaryota > Metazoa > Arthropoda > Malacostraca > Decapoda > Coenobitidae > Coenobita > Coenobita brevimanus. Next base: position 7,740,428 of record NC_137030.1, on the reverse strand, counting down.
ATGGACGTTGCGGGAACCGAATGGATAGGTGAAGGGTGGAGTCATCAGCATATGAGTGGATAGGGTTAGATGTACAGCTTAGAAGGTCATTGATGAATAAAAGGAAGAGAGTTGGTGATAGGACAGAGCCCTGAGGAACACCACTGTTGATAGATCTAGGAGAAGAACAATGGCTGTCTACAACAGCGGCTATAGAATGACCAGAAAGAAAACTAGAGATGAAGGCACAGATAGAAGGATTAGAAACCGTAAGAGGGTAGTTTGGAAATTAAAGATTTATGCCAGACTCGATGGAAAGCCTTTGAGATGTCAAGTGCAATGGCAAAGCTTTCGCCAAAGTCCCAAAAGGAGGATGACCAGGAGTCTGAAAGGTAGGTGAGAAGATCGCCAGTGGAGCGTCCCTGACGGAACCCATACTGACTGTCAGAAAGAAGGTTGTGATAGGAAAGGTGCTTTAAAATTTTTCTATTAAGAATTGACTCGAAAACTTTTGAGATACAGGATGTTAAAGCAATTGGACGATAGACAGAGGGTTGAGATTCATCACCCTTCTTTGGGACTGACTGAATGAAAGCAAACTTCCAGCAAGAAGGAAAGGTATGAGTTGACAGACAAAGGCGAAAGAGTTTGCCTAGGCAGGGTGTAAGCACAGAAGCACAGTTCTTGAGAACAACAGGAGGGACTCCATCAGGCCCATATGCCTTGTTAGTATTGAGGCCAGGATGAGATGGAGGGATGGGGTGGAGAGGTATATGAGAGAGGGGGGGGGTGAGTTGGGAGCAGGGCAGTGAAATGGCGGGGGACAGGGCGACGTGCAGGCGATTTGTTTGTGGCCACCCCAAACGGGATTGAGGCATCTGGCAATAGATAGATAGATGGTGTATATATATATGTATGACAATGATTAGGTGGATGTGCAGTGCGTCCCTGCGTCCAAGGCCTGGAGGGGCTGGGTTTACGATGGAAGAGTTGAGAGGTAGGATGGGACTGGAGTGTATTGGTGTTGTGATGAGGAGAGGTAGATTGAGATGGTTTGGACATATGGAGAGGATGGGGGATGATAATTGGGTGAGGAAGGTTAGAAATGTTAATATTGGGGGTGGGGTTATGAGGGGTAGACTGAGAAAGACATGGGACGAGGTCATTAAGTGTGACCTCAAGGTTAAGGGACTGAACAGGGAGGCTGCAATGGATCGTGCAGCATGGACAGCCGCCATTAGGTGACCAAGGCCGACACATGCAAGCATGTTGGAGCCTTTAAAAACGAAACGATATACGAACTGTATTTACCACTCTCATATACTTGGCACTGCAGAAGGTTCAGTTATAAATTATAAATAAAGGCCTGAAAGACCATGAGAGGAAAACACATCAAATAAGGCAGCATTAAGCCCCTCCCCCCACAACACTGACCTCTGAGCATCCAGGCATGAAGCAGTGGAGAAGGTCAGCCACCACCTCCAGGTTGCGCTGATGCACTAACCGAGAATATGACTCACTCGGACACTTCTTGGACTGAAAGATCAGCCTTGATGACTGGTTCTTCTGGAAGACAGAAAACATGTTTACATGTACTGGACTGTCTTATACAGTACTGCTATTACAGGGGTTACAACTACACTTACCACAATTATAAAAACAGCAAGTCCTTCTAATAAGTCACATTTTTTTACATTCTTTTTTTCTATTAACTCTTGGACAGTGGGAGTTTCTTAGTGGTAGGTAAAATCATCTTACATGTGCCACAGTAAAATACAAATGATGTCAGCTGTCATTTGCAGAGCAGGTCCATGGGGGATTAAAGAAAAACAGCCTTTTATAGTTCCACTGCTACTAATGGATTTGATATCCCAGTTCTTCCAATGTACAATCCATTCAATTCTCCTGCCATTCATTCGCCACAGGATTCACAGACACTTAATGTGACATAATGGACTGAGATGCATATCATCATCTGTCTGTGGGTGGTAATATGCAACTTTACCTACTGCATCTTATTCAAGGAACTAGAAATTTAGCAGTGAGAAAGAGATGAGAGAGGTGAATGGACTTTGAATTTGAATGCACAATACCAGTCTTTGGTGGTAGGTGGGGGCGCTCACCATCCACTCATTCGATGTAGTGCTGCTCTTGGGTGGCTACCCTTTCCTCTCTTCCTTCCTTCTTTCCCTCCTTTCTCTTATGTCATTTTTTCCTTCATTCTTTACTCTTTCTTCTGTGTACAGGTGACTCTTCATTAAGTGACAAGCCAAATGGTGTCCTGTACATTTATTATACTGGGTGGTAAAATAATACAGCCAAATTATGGCACCTGGTGGTGACAAGCCAAATGGTGTCCTGTACATTTACTATACTGGGTGGTAAAATATACAGCCACATTATGGCACCTGGTGGTTTAGTAGGTAATTAAAGCGCTCCAATCAGATTGAGCTGGTGAAGGTTTATATCCAAGGGATGGTTGGGGTTTACTGCTCACGTAATGTCACTCACGGATGAGTGACGCTGGTCAATCTCATCCTTAATTGTAACAACCAACTTGCCTAGCCCCAGGCTCCTATGCTCCTCATGGGGCAACACAGGTTTAGATGATGGATGGATGGAATACCAGTCTTGTGCAAAAAGTTGACACTGTATGATATTAAACAATACAGTACAGTATTTGAATTAAGGAGACTGACTATGATACTTACTGTACTACATCAGCTTTATAAAAGTACAATACCACAAGACACAACTACCATTATATGCACGATAACAGCTTACTATTATCTCTGTTAGGTGGGGGCACTCACCATCCACTCACTCAATGTAGTGCTGCTCTCGGGTGTCTGCCCTTTCCTCTCCTCCATCCTTCTTTCCTTCCATTCTCTTCTGTCTTTCTTTCCTTCAATCTTTCCTTGTCCTTCTGCCTATGGGTGACTTTACACTCCCTTTTCTGTCTTTCTTTCCTTCATTCTTTCCTCTTCCCTCTGCCTGTGGGTGACTCTACACTGGGTGACAAGCCAAATGGTTTCCTGTACACCAGGAAACCATTTGCTACGCTGGGTGGTAACCATATAACCAAATTTTGGTGCCTGATGGTTTAGTGGGTAATTACAGAGCTCCAATTGGATTGAGCCGGTGAAGATTTATATCCAAAGGATGGTTGGGGTTTATTGCTCATGTAATGCCACTCAGGGATGAGTGAGGCTGGTCACTCTCATCGTAAATGTTAGGGCCAACTTGCCTAGCCCCGGGCTCCTACACTTCTCACGGGCCAACGTAGGATTGGATGATGTTGATGATGATAATGACCACTACAACCACCATTATTACCACTACCACCACAACAACCATTATCACAACTGCTACCACAATATTAATCACTATCACCACATCCACCAATACCATCACAACCACAACACTCTCTGTCCCCACAAAAATAACTATTTCATTACCACCATTACTCCACCATCACATCAATCACTGTCACAACCATCATATTATTAATTACCGGTACTGTTCATATCCAAGGGGTGGTTGGGGTTTACTGCTCACATAATCCCACTCAGGGATGAGTGATGCTGGGCACTCTCATCTTAAATGTCAGGACCACCTTGCCTAGCCCTGGGCTCCTACACTCCTTATGGGACAACACAGGTTTGGATGATGGATAGTTGGATGAATACTAAAACCAGTATTTGGGGGACATTATATGTGCTGAAGGTGGGACTGGAGCTAGCTCAGTGACAAGGGGAAAGAGTGGTTGGAAGATGTTCAGGAAGCAGTTGTCTCTCTTGAAACTGACAAGGTTCTCCCTCCATGCTAAGGGATCCTTGTATGAAGCATGTATTAGGAATGTAATGCTGTATGGTAGTGTGACTTGGGCAGTAAAGGAGGAGGATATCTGTAGGCTTACACATATAGAGATGATAATGATTAGATGGATACATAGTGTCCCTGAAAACAGGCTGGGGTGGGGGTGGGGGGGGTAGGACTGCAAATGAAGGGCTGAGAGGGAGGATGGGACATGAATGTATGAATGTTGTAACGAGATGGGGTAGATTGAGATGGTTTGGGCACGTAGAGAAAATGGAGGATGACAACTCGGTGCGGAGCGTGAGAGGTGTGAACGCTGAGAGTAGAGCTGCAGGAAGCAGACTGAAAACGACCTGGGCCGTGGTTATACTGTGTTACTTCAGCGATGAAGGACTGAAGAGAGGGGATGCTAGAAATCAAGCAGCATGGAGAGCTACCATTAATGATCAAGACCAATGCATGCAAGCATGCTGGAGCCTTCATAAACCAAACGAAACTATGAATCGCCTCCACATTACAAGAGTACCTTCTTAATCACTAGAGTCAGTTTATTTTCATCTGACAGAACTGGGTCACTCCCACAGCTTGAATACTAAGCTGTGATGGCATAAGATTCAATGAGCCTTAGTTCTGGAGAAGAAATGAGTCTCCTTGGTTGTGGTAGTTAGTTATTTTCATCTGACAGAGGTGGGCCACTTCTACAAATTTAATGCAAAGTCATGACTGCATGAAATTTGATGAGTCTTGGTTATGCAATAGGAATTAGTCTCCCTGGTTACTTGTTAAAGCAATCCTCCAATATAACTAAAGTTGGCCATTTAACTGAAAGGGGTTTGGGATCTTCAACTGGTTACATCAAACTACAACCAAAACTACCACAAATACCACCTCCACAACCACAACTACCAAAAAACCATGTCCACAACAATAACTGCCACAACCACAACAACTATAACTCACCTCCACAACCACAACTACCAAAACCATCACTTCCACAACCACAACTACCAAAACCATCACCTACACAACCACAACTACCAAAACTAACACCTCCATAACACAACTACCAAAATCATCATCTCCATAACCACAACTACCAAATCTAACACCACAACCACAACTACCAAAATCATCACCTCCACAACCACAACTACCAAAACTATCACCAGCACAACCACAACTACCAAAACTAACATCCCCATGACCTCAACTACCAAAAACATCTCCTCCACAACCACAACTACCATAACTATCACCTCCACCACCACAACTACCATAACTATCACCTCCACCACCACAACCATAACTAACACAAGTTCAACTACCATAACTATCACCTCCACACCAACTACCACAAACGCCTCCTCCACAACTATACCTACCACAAGTCCACCAACACAAGCGCAACTGGCAAACCAACCTGACTCTCCTGCCCCTCCAGCTCCAAGTTCATATCCAGGTCGCAGGTGGACTTGCCAAAGGAGTTGATGGACGACCCAAATGGAAGAACAGTCGCTCGGGGAAATAGTCCACTTAGGGCCAACTCAACCTGGGGACAGATAGTATGATTAGTCAGTCATTTATCTTTTCTATTCTATTTTCACCAACTGTAGTCCTCATTACAAGTCCATATTATCACAACTTTCATCCACCCATACATCATCATCATCACCACTATCTCTGAATCCTTCTTCCCTCCTGGGAATCCCTGAATAGTGGATGTCATGATAAAACCATCTCCAGGCTAAAAATGGCATTTTAAACCAAGAGAAACTGGCAAGTGAACCCTAAAAAGTTTTCTTTTTTTTTCTCAGTTTACTGTGGCTTTGACAGTAAACAGAACATCACAACAAACAGCATCTGAATTGGCTGAACTGGCAATTTTAATTGCAAAATATATTCTACAATTACAGTAAAGGTGCCAGTTTGGTAAGTCCTGTGCTGATGCAGTAGGTCGTCTTACCTTTTATTGTACTGTTACACAATAATGCAGGTTCAGATCAGGAAAGACCTGTCATACCATAGCGGAAAGACACAATATCCCAGATATGATTTTAAAATTGTGGTGTCATCATGTTATATGGGTTAGTGGAGATGGTTTCTAACCCTTCACTGCATGTCTGTCCACTGAATAAAACGAAGTTGATGGTATAATGGTGGGTTCTTTCACTCATCTTACTGCTCCTTTATTGTGATGATGGCTTTTTCTTTTATTGTGGCTACTGAACAAAAAAAAATTTTACTCAGTTTTAGCAAGATCCCTCATTGTAATGATAATGATTGTTCGTTCGTTCATTTTCGAAGGCTCCAACATGCTTGTATGCATCGGCCTTGGTCACCTAATGGCGGCTCTCCATGCTGCTAAATCTCTGGCAGCTTCCCTATTCAGTCCCTTTTCCCTGAGGTCACACTCAATGACCTTGTCCTGGGTCTTTTTCGGTCTATCTCTTGCAACCCTACCCCGAACATTAACACTTATCACATTCTACACCCAGTTATCATCCCCCATCCTCTCCACATGCCCAAATCATCTCAATCTACCTCTCCTCATCACAACACCAGTACACTCCAGTCCCATTCTACCCCTCAACTCTTCCATCGTAAAGCTAGCCCCCCAAGGCCTCGCACTCAGGGATGCACTGCACATCCACCTAATCATTGTCATTTCTGTACGTCTGAGCCTGCTAATATCCTCTTCCTTTACTGCCCAAGTCTCCCTACCATACAGCATTACACTCCTAACACATGCTGCATACAAAGATCCCTTAGCATGGAGGGAGAGCCCTCTCAATGTCAGGAGAGGCAACAGCTCCCTTAACTACTTCCAACCACTCCTCACTCTAGCCGCAAAGCTAGCTCCAGTCCCACCTCCAGCACATAACATGTCTCCCAAATAACAAAACTCTTCCACACACTCAAGAAACTCACCAGCAAGTTCAGTCCTTTCACACCTGACAATCTCTGCCTGTTCTCCACGACACATCACACATGTGAAATCAGAATTATCTAGCAGTCTACTTCTAACACCACCACATCTCTTATGCATCCACTTATCACAGACACTGCACAAGATAAAATTACTTCCCATGCCCTTGCGGCTAATCACACATGGCCACTCTCCCTCTTCTTTGTCAGTACCGCCACCAGCCCTAGATATCATCACTTGTTTTATCTGTGTTCACTTTTATGGCCTTGTGCCCCATACCATCTCTCCACTTCCTAAATAAAAATTTTACACCCTGCATTCCCCTCCAAAGACTAAACCACTGTTCTTATTTAAAGAACTCTGTTGAAGCATATAGCACTTAGCAACTAAAAAGCTATATGTTAAGTTTTATAAAAATCATGTGTGTGGTTATGAGAAATATACAGTGTAGGTAATTAAATCAATTGCAGTTATGAGTGTGTTGTCCCAGATGATTGGCTGAAGAGTGTAATTGTAAATGTGTATAAAGGAAAGGGTGATGCCCTGGAAAGAGGAAATTATAGAGGTATAAAGCTCTTAGATCCGATAATGAAGGTAATGGAGAGAGTTTTAGAAGGTATGATTAGAGAAAGAGTGAATATTGATGAGATGCAGTTTGGGTTTATGCCAGGTAGGGGGACCACTGATGCCATATTCATTGTTCGACAGCTTCAGGAAAAATATATTGGTAGGAGAAGGGATCTTTATTTTTTTTTTGTTGATTTGGAAAAGGCCTTTGACAGAGTCCCTAGAGAGGTGGTGAAGTGGGCAATGAGAAAGCTTGGCTGGGAGGAGTGGCTGGTTAGGGTGGTTATGGCCATGTATGTGGGTGCTCACACCCAGGTGAGAGTGAATGGAGATTTGAGTGATGAGTTTTCCGTGAATGTTGGTGTGCATCAGGGGTCAGTCTTGAGTCCCATGTTGTTTATCATGGTACTTGAAGCCCTTTCACGTGACTTTAGAAACGGACTCCCATGGGAGTTGTTGTATGCTGATGATTTGGTGTTGATTGCAGAGAATGAAAGGGAGGTGGAGGAAAGGTTTAGGAAGTGGAGAGATGGTATGGGGCAAAAGGGTTTAAGGGTAAATGCAGATAAAACAAAAGTGATGATATCTAGGGTTAGTGGCGGTGCTGTCAAAGACGAGGGAGAGTGGCCATGTGCAGTTTGCCACAAGGGCGTGGGAAGTAATTCCATCTTGTGCGGTGTGTGTGATAAATGGGTGCATATGAGATGTAGTGGTATCAGAGGTAGACTGCGAGATAATGCTGATTTTATGTGTACGGCATGCCGGGGTGAGCAGGTGGAGATTGTCAGACGTGAAAGGATTGAACTTGCTGGTGAATCTCTTGAGTGTGTGGAAGAGTTTTGTTATTTGGGAGATGTTGTGTGCTGGAGGTGGGGCTGGAGCTAGCTCTGTGGCTAGGGTGAGAAGTGGTTGGAAGAAGTTCAGGGAGCTCTTGCCTCTCCTGACATTGAGAGGGCTCTCCCTACGTGCTAAGGGGTCTTTGTATGCAGCATGTGTTAGGAGTGTAATGCTGTATGGAAGTGAGACCTGGGCAGTGAAGGAGGAAGATATTCGCCGGCTCAGACGCACAGAAATGACAATGATTAGGTGGATGTGCAGTGCGTCCCTGCGTCCAAGGCCTGGAGGGGCTGGGTTTGCAATGGAAGAGTTGAGAGGTAGGATGGGACTGGAGTGTATTGGTGTTGTGATGAGGAGAGGTAGATTAAGGTGGTTTGGACATGTGGAGAGGATGGGGGATGATAATTGGGTGAAGAAGGTGAGAAGTGTTAATATTGGGGGTGGGGTTATGAGGGGTAGACCGAGAAAGACATGGGACGAGGTCATTAAGTGTGACCTTAGGGTTAAGGGACTGAACAGGGAGGCTGCAATGGATCGTGCAGCGTGGAGAGCCGCCATTGGGTGACCAGGGCCGACGCATGCAAGCATGTTGGAGCCTTTAAAAACGAAAACGAGAAATGAGAACGCATACCATTATTTGAACTGAAGGTAATACAGAACTGGTAATAGTTTCTCACCCTGTTGTGGCAAGGCTTCTCTTAGTTAATGTACATAAAAAGATAGCTGGATTTAATCTGTTAGGATATGCAAGTTTCTTAATGCTCCTGTACTGAATCCAGAGTACTGTAAACTATAAGGTCAGTTTTATTGCATGCTCCCATGTGATACAATTCTGACTTAAGTATTTGCTCGAAGTAAATGCTGGAGCTCTCATGTACATATTTTTAACATCTATCTATCTATCTATAGCCTGACGCCCTAATCCCGCAAAGGGTGGCCACAGACAAAACGCCTCCAAGTCGCTCTGTCACCCACCATTTGACTGCCCTCCCCCCAACTCACCCCCCCCTCCCTCATATACCTCTCAACTCCATCCCTTCACCATATCCTCGGTCTACCTATCCCTCTCCCTCCCTCCACCTCACCTACATACACCCTCTTAGTCAGTCATTCATTCTCCATTCTCTTCACATGTCCAAACCACCTCAGTGTATTTCTCCTAATCTTCTCAACCACATCCACATCCACCCCACCGCGTTCCTTCACTTCTTCATTCGTCAACCTGTCCCTCCACGTCACTCCACATGCTCCTCTCAAGTAACTCATTTCCACTGCTCTCACTCTTGACTTGTTCCTCTCTTGCAAGGTCCATGCCTTGCTTCCATACGTCAGGGCAGGGATCACAATACTATCATGAAGTGACTTCTTAACTTCCATACTCACCTCCCTATTTCCCATCACTGCTTTCAGTGTACCAACAACCTTCCTTCCCTGCTGTACCCTTTCATGCACTTCATCCCCCAAAGTTCCATCCTTACTCATCACACTACCCAAGTACTTGAATGCACTCACATTCTCCATATCCTCACCATCCAACCTCACTGCACACTCTGTGACTTCATTCCTCTCAAACACCATAATTTTACTTTTGTTTACATTAACTTTCAGATTCCTCCTCCTACACACCGTCCCAAATTCATTCACCAAACCTTGCAACTCCCATTCATCTTCACTCAACAGTACTGTATCATCAGCAAACAGCAACACCAGAAGCTTCCAAATCTCACCCTCATTCATTAGAGCCACCCCCACATCCACTGCCCTACCCTGCACCTCCTTTACAACCCCATCCATGTATATATTAAACAGCCATGGAGGCATCACACAACCCTGTTTCAGTCCCACATTGAGATCAAAGAAATCACTCAGCTCACCATCCACTCGCACTGTAACCCTTGCTCCCTCGTACATACTCTTCACAGCACTCAACAATTTTCCCTCCACTCCATATATTCTTAATACCTTCCACATACCTTGCCTATCTATTCTGTCATAAGCTTTCTCCAAGTCCATGAAGGCAGCATACACTTTCTGTCCCTTCTCTAGATACTTCTCCACTAAACATCTTAGAACAAATATCTGATCTACACATCCTTTTCCCTTCCTAAATCCCCCTTGTTCTTCTCCAACTAGCTCCTCTGTCATATGCCTAACCCTATCAATGAGTATTCTACCATATATTTTACCAGTCACACTATGTAGGCAAATACCCCTATGGTTACCACATACTTCTCTCTCCCCTTTTCCTTTGTATAAAGGAACAATTATACCTGATTTCCAGTCCTCTGGAACATACAAGAGTTTATTCTAAGAAAAATTATAGGAATGAACATATTTTGCTTGTTTTCTTACTTCATCTCCTTAGGAACTCTTTAGTTCCCTTACTTTGTGCATTCTTGTTACCATTTCTTAATTCTACCAACCTCATTTTATTTCTGGAAAAAAAGGTTTTGATGATGATAACCATACTTTTCTTTGTGAGGCAGTCCATGTTATAAGGCAGGTATATGCTGCAAAATATCAGGACTTTCTCATGCAACAAGCACTGTACATTGAGGGAAACTGGCAAAGCAGTTATAGATAGGAATGGAACTTGAAAAAGACTGTCTGTACTTTACTCTGGACTTAATAGCAGAAAAAAGAACACCAAAGAAGGGAACATTTAATAGGGACTTTCTGCACTGGGAAAAGCTCACTTACTTGCCAACATGAGAAAAATCGCAAGCGCCATCCAACCTCTGTCATCTTCTGGGTGTCATACAAGATCTGGATCTGCTCGGACATCTATAGAGGAGGGAAAAACTTGTTCAGCTACTATTTATAGTATTTACTTTCAGGCAATCTTTACTTCAATTTGCTTCATTAAGAACTTGCTCATGAAGTAAGCTCCTTTTTTCCTTAAACTTAGTATTGATTCATTATAGAGTTGCTGTGAGATCAGAAATGAGAATTTTCTGTTTATACAGTAATCCCTAGAGCATTAACCACCAGTGGCTGGGCCATTATCCTCCTAACTTACAAATGGTTCAATCTCACTCAAAGCCAGACATTTCAATGGGTGCAGTGGGACATTCTATTATGTGTGTTCACGTAATAACTTCCTTCAGTAACAAATACAACCTCTCAGTCACTCACAAACACAGTCACCCCCACAAAATAGAGTTCCACATGCAATTTTCACACTCCGCTACATTCCAAAGCCCACCTTATGCAGGCATGATGCATTGGGTGTGGTGCTAGAGAGGGGCACCTTCACATGGTGGTACAGTACTGATATTCCTCAACTCCCTCCCTCTTCCCAAAAGAAGAAAAGTAAACTACACAAGAAAAGTAACTTCTCCCTACAGTCCAGTAGAATCAAGTCCAGATAAGCGTGGGGTCACAACAAAAAGAACAACAAGAGGCCTTGGGTGGGGGCAGGGTTTTTTTTCTCCAGTGACAGAATGGTGTACCAAGGCCTTATATATTAGTTGTCCTTCAGGACCCATTAAAAAAAAAAAAAAAAAAAAAAAAAAAAAAAAGTACAGTAAAGCTGCCCACTTTATGTCTGGTCTGCAGGCCATCTAGATACAAATCATGGGCTAAAGGGATGTACTGTATATCACCTAAAAGTTGTTGGACTTTCTGAGTGTCTGATTATTTTGTAATGCATTTTTCTTTGTGATTTATTCAGCACATAACACATCAATCTCCTCTTGTATGTTACTCAGGCAGTCTATGTTGATACAAGAAATATGTACAGGCAAACCCCGATTTACGATACCCCTATTTGCGATACCCCCAATTAGTGATGGGGATAGATATACCACCCTACCCCTCCTAACAGCGACCGAGCCCCAGTTTAACGATGGGTCAGTTAAGTCTCCCGCTACCATCCCCCCACTTCGCAAGGCTGCTCCCCTCCCTGACCCTCCCCCAGAGATGGGGTTTGAGGGTTTTGAGGAGGATGAGTGAGTGCTAGGGAGCACCACATCCCCTAGCCTTGGGGGGGATAGCAAAGATGATGACCAGGACCGGACATGGACATGATGAGAGAAGTTTGATGTTTTCTGATCTATTTTTTATGATTTTCAGGTTCTATTTGTTGGTTTTAGTGAGTTATTTACAGTTGTTAGGCTTACGTTAGCATCTTTTACAGGATAGGCCATTTAGATTGGCTTTATACTTTTTTTTTTTAGACTCATTGGGGTGGGTTTAGGACTTGGTTGGTGGGGAAACCCAAGGCTCAAAAACACATCCCTATACTGTACTTTATATGTTAAATCGTCCCCGATTTACGATACCCCGCCTAGCGGTGGGTTTTTACTTAACCAAGTGTGTCGTTTAACTGGGGTTTGCCTGTATACCATAAGTATCATAAATGAGAATATGTGGTACTGTATCAAGGCATACTGTGCATAACTAACTGCTGTGCCTCCAGTGCTACTCCAAATACAGGCCTCAGGGTGGACTTTTGTCTGCTCACAATCTAGACACTGAAGACTCGTTGCACATGAATAGCACAAGTGTATCATTAAAAAAGTGAATGCAATGATGATGTATAGATAAATAACTACCCCAGTATATGGTTGTACAACTGTATGAACACTATTTGTAATTCCTCACATTTTTACCTTTTCAGTGCAGTGACATCATGTTTCTGTTTATTCTTGTTAATGCCAGACAATTCTTACTTATCGTACAGGAAATTTCACATACTGAGGAGGATAAGGAATAGCATTCTTATCTCCACTGTATCCAAGATGTTTCTCTTGATCTAAATAAAACTGTCATGTAACAGCCAGAATGAAGTACTGAGCAGAAAGAAACTGTAGTGAAGTGGGTAAATGCTACAGTTCACCTAAAATTACTTGCAGCCAATACTAAAAGGGCATTCGGCTGAGAGCTTGCCTCTGCCAAACTGTACTGGGCCAGTAATTACAGCTTAAAATGGAATGTTTTTGTACTCTAACATACTGTACTCTCATGGCAATTTAATCACCTCATCCTTGGGTCAATAATAATAATGGTAATTGTAACAGCTCCATATTGCCCCTTTTGAGGTGAAAGGGGATCCACAGCTAAATCACCACAGTCCACACCACTTAAGTGTTGGGCACCCCTCTACTTGCCTGGCAGCATTTACTGGTATGTGATATAAATCTTTATCACATCTTGAGGGTTTGAATTGTTGTATGCAACTCACTGCCTTTTCCCACAACTTTAATGAACTGTTAGACTACCAGGTGCCAATATTATCCCCCAAAATGTTCCTCAAGACCCTCTCATGCCATGGTAATATATCTGTATCACATCCACTGCTTCTTTTTCTTTTGAACCTACCCTAATGTATAACAGGTAGGGTAACACTGATATTCTTTCACTAGAGACTTTTCTTGATTTGAAGGTGGCATTTTACCAACAGACATCTGATGGAAAATGTGAGTGCACTTGCGTACTTCAGTAGTGTGATGAGTAAGGATGGAAGTTTAGAGGATGAAGTGCTTGAAAGGGTACAATGGGGTAAAAAGGTTGCTGGTTCACTGAAAGCAGTGATAAGAAATAGGGAAGTGAGCATGGAAGTAAAAAAAGTTGCTGCATGATAGTACTGTGATACCCACTCCAACATATGGAAGCAAAGCTTGGACCTTGTTGAAAGGATACAAGTCAAGAGTCAAAGCAGAAAAAATGAGTTATCTGAGTGGAGTATGTGGAGTTACAAGGGGAGACAGACTGACAAATGAGGAAGTGAACGAGCATTGTGGTGTGGATGTGGATGTGACAGAATGCGTTAGGAGAAATACAATGAGGAGGGTTGGCCATGTGGAGAGGATGGAAAGTGAGAGACTAACAAGGAAAGTGTATGTGAGTGAGGCCGAGGGAGGGGGACACCGAGGATGAGATGGAGGAAGCAAAGAGGTATATGAGAGAGGGGGGGCAGTGACTTGAGGGTGGGCAGCGAAATGTCAGGGGACAGGGTGACATGGAGGCAATTTATTTATGGCCACCTCTTATATAACTGAGGTATCTGGCCATAGATATGAGTACATGGATAGATTGACATCTGATTTACTCTAAGAATGAAACTTACATCCTTGCACTTCAGCATGCGAGTCAGGAGGTCCTCTGAATCCTGAACAGTAACTTGTACGGTGAAATTTGTGGAGTTCCCAGCACTTACATCACCACCTCTAGTCCCATCTGTCACATTTTCTCCACTCCCTCCACTACCAACACTGTCTTCACTATTTGATTTACTGCTTTTATTGTGTCCCTTTATTTTGCTAGCACTGTCTTTGCCAGTACCACTACTGTCTTCAGTCTCTGATTTACTATTTTTACTGTGCTCCTTTATTCTGCTGGCATTTTCTTTGCTTCTATTGCTGGGTCTTTCAGCCGCCAACCAGACGTAAGGCGTGCAGGCAGGGATGGTACGGCTGGAGCTGAGTGAGCTGGCGTTGGCAAGAGCGATGGAGAGAGATTCTTCATCTTGGAACTCTACTAGGATCATTTCCTGAGGGGACAAAAATATACTGATCATAATCATCATCAACCAAAGCCTTAAACCCTAAAGAGCGATGTCTGACAGTCGTCACTTTTGGGTCCTGCTATGTAAAGTTCTAATACTGATGATCTAGACAGGCTGAATATACATATTGTACAGTAGTTATCTTGCATGAATAAAAATCTTTTGCTTTTTTTTTTTTTTTTTTATATACTTTCATGCTCATTCCTTCAACTTGTTTCATACTGCCTAGGCACATAATTCATATAGATTTTAGTTATTTCAGTAAGGTTATTTGGCAAAGATAATGTATTTTCCAAAATTTTCCTATTTTCATTCTTATGTGACGGGTGACTTTTTTTTAACTTTGATGGTCGATAGTGCAGTAACCATTAGACATATGAGAGTGACATACATTTTCAGGTGTGTAAATTCAAGCTCTTGAACTCTGTAAGACCAAAATTTACCTTGGTGAAAGTTAAAAAATTCGGACCCAACACACGGCTGGGGGGATAGTCAGGATGGGAGATTTGCGGTCTGCATCAGTTAAGTGAAAATGCCATGGATGGCTGCCTTAGCATGTAGCCAAGAATTTTAATGGCTAAAAGTTTATGATGAGTGAATAGATGTTTGGTCTACTTCACTGTGCACTTTGTTCAAAGTTTTCCTACTGTTGTGCTTCCTTTTATTTATACAGTAATCCCTCTACTATCCAATGTAATAGAGCCAAAGGCATGTCCAGAAAGTGGTCCTGTCCGGGAAGTGGGCCCCTGGCTCCTGGACTGGTACTTAAGGACCCTAACCCAGCCTAACTTTGAAAGCCACCTAAATAACTCCCTACTGGACATGCATAGCACCTATTTAATCCTATTTAGGACCCTGCTCACACCAATAATGGACATAAAGCATGAAATAAATGAAAAGGAACCAAAGAATGAGGAATCAGAAGTGACTGTACCTCAGCCAGGGTACTTACAGCACATTTGTGGCCGCCTTTTCTAAGGCTTTGGCAGTGGTGAAAATGCTCTTGAAGCATGTACAGTAATCCAGTGTTGTGCTGCACTTACAGTAATTCTTTGCACTGTGAGTTATAATTATTTAACACTGCACATTGTTAATTGCACCACGCCAGTTTCAACCGCCAGTTTGCACTCCACAGTTAATCCTTTGCACTCTAAATTCTAATTTCTTAACACTGCACAACACTGTAAATTCTCGTGTGGTCTAATGGCGAGGTATTGCAGTTTATTCACTGTTTATTCACAAAAAATGAGCACGTCTGGCTTCCCTTGCAATAAGCATCTACTCACAATCGATGTTAGGCAGTAACTGTTGGAGTGTTGGTGACAGGGAAACAGAGTTGCCAGATCGCAACAACCACATTACCAAACTCCTCAATTTTCATTACCAAATTTGACTTTTTATTACCAAATTCGTAAAGCTAGCATTTATTCTTCACTAATTATATATACAAGTGTAAATAAATGTAATCACTCTCCTTATAATTAACAGCATGTTGATTATTTTCATGCTATGTAGGCTACCAGATTAATCAGAGAGAGCAAACAATCCACCATCTCCATCCTGTGTATCCTCATACATGTGAAAAATTCCTTTGGTAATGCATTATTCTGATTCATTACCAAACGAATTTTTCATGACCAAATTGGCCCACATTTGGTAATGAAAAATACCAAATGGCAACCCTGACAGGGGAGGGGAGAGGGGGGAGGAAGGAAAGGGTGAAGGGTCCATGGTGTAACAGCTGTTCGGTGTCACGCGGCAATTTCAGATTACGGGTGGGAAAAAATACGGATTTTGGGGGGATTTTTTTCTTTTTTTTTTTGGCCATTTTTGGGTTCCGAAGGTCCAGACCCACAATGTCCAGTAAGTGGGGTGTCCGGAAAGTACGGGGATTACTGTACTTGTGAATCACCATCCACTCACTCGATGTAGTGCTCCTTTTCGTGTCTGCCCTTTCCTCTTTTCTTTCCTTCCTCTTCTGTCTTTCTTTCCTCTTCCTTCTGCCTATGGGTGACTCTACACTGAGTGACAAGTCAAATGGTTTCCTGTACACCAGGAAACCATTGTACTTTGCTGGGTGGTAACCATGTAACCAAATTAAGGCACCTAGTGGTTTAAAGGGTAATTAAGGTGCTCCAATTGGATTGAGCCAGTGAAGGTTTATATCCAAGGGGTGGCTGGGGTTAATTGCTCGTGTAATGCCACTCGGGGACAAGTGAGGAGGGGTCATTCTCATCATAATTGTCAGGACCAACTCACCTAGCCCCGGGTTCCTAAGTTCCTCATGGGGCAACATAGGATTGGATGATGGATGGATGGATGGACATATCTTTATCTATTTATACTATATGCATACAGGTGTCCCTCGTTATTGACAGGTCACATACACAAGATGCAGTCGATACCACTTGTCCCACAGAAGCCTTTAAGTTCATTATATACAAAATTATTATGCACCTATTCATATGTTATATCAACATGATTTTAATAATTAAAAATGAATTTCCTTTATAAATATCATTTCATCATAGGCCTGTCTCATCTGCACTGAATACTTTTTTTCAGCTACAGGCACTAAGAATAATATTACTGTATTTATTATAAGTGAAATGAGATGTGTAGATGGAAATGAGTAGTGCTGAAAACAGGTGACTAGCTAGGTATAGGTAACACAGAGGAGACAGGCTGGCCCCACCTGAGTGCATATTTATGTGAACATTTTATTGTTTTCCACAGAATAAGCTACAGGCACTACAAATATTTTTTAATTAAAACCGAATGAGACACGTAGATGGAAATGAGTAGAGCTGAAAGCAGGCAACTAGTTGGTTAGCAGGAAGATGGTCCCTGTGATGCCTAGTGGAAAGAATGGAAAATTTTTGTTTCTGCCTGCCTTGGAAGTAATATATAAACAATTTCCAGCTGAAAAAAAGGCTGTAGTTCAAACCACTGAAAAAAAAAAAAAATCTTGATAATGGGGAAGTACTGTATATATTGTATACTGTATAAATAAACTGCACCTTTTCAGTCTATATTGTAATCCCTTGCCCTCCTGCACATATACAGATAATGTACTCCTACTTTACTCTCAACTCAGACTGTAACTGGAACCACACAAGAAAATTATGAGTTTCAAACAATAAAAGTAAATGATATTTCATTGCTGTATGTACAGTAAAAGGGAATGAGTAAAAAAGATTTGTATACTGATGCATAAAATCTTGCCTTGCAGTCATTCTTCCTTCTGGTGGTGTAGTGAAACATGTGCTCAACACGTCCAAATTGTGAGCAAACATGATGAAGGTCCCCAGCTGACCCCAGGCCAGCCACCTCTGCCAGCAACGAGCGCCGTGCCTGACTGCGTCGGCATTTCACCACCTCTCCTAGTGGGCTGTATGGATGACCCTTGTCTGGGGAGAGAGAGAAGGTAATAACTGTCTGTATTTCACTTAACAGTAAAGCTACGCAACTTAGTTACAGCTTCTAACTCCTCCACTGTGATGTCTTTTAATATATTCATGATCAGGACAGCTACAGTACAGTATTCTATTCCAGCTATGCCACAAAATTTTATTCATCCGAGTGAATATTGAAGCCTAACAGTGTAGTCAGGTCCCAGTGTTTGCAGGGGTTATGTACCAGAACACCCTGCGAATGTTGAATTCCGCGAATGGCCAAAACCTACCAGAGGAGTCACTGATTTCAGTGTTTTAGCTATTCCTGTTACCAACAAACCCATTATAACACCTATAAGTGCATTTTATGGCACATTCATACTTCCTAAAAAAACGGTATAGGACACAAGCCCTTCTGGGTACAGTGTACTGTACTCATCATGCAATGATGACGATGAGAGTTTGCCGAGTGCTGAACAGCACAAACTTATACAGGGTAACTGCACAGTTTAACTGTATAGGACAGTATTTCTCACAGAATACATGCAAAAAAATGACTTATGAACCACTAGGATGCTGTGGGAAAAGGAGGAAATATCTTGAATTTCCTAGAAAAATCTACAAATGTGAACCAGCACATAGCAGGGGTTGACTGTAATCCTGGCACCATTAACCCCTGCCTGGCTGATTCTTTGTAAGGCAGTTTACCTCCCCATAGTCACTGTTTTATAACCAATGTAAATAGTACTTCATATGAGGCCAGCAACTTGGCTCATGCAGACCACTGTGCCTCATATGAGGTCTGCAGCTCAGCAAAAGTTAATCCGATGATCAGAGAAACTCTGGTACTGTATTCTGTTGGTTACTGCCATATAATTTTATCCTGTTGTGAATGAGTATCAGAACCAGAGAGTACAAGTATTACAGTGAATAATACTAGTACCATTAAACCTCTCATGATTAGGGCAGCTTTAGTGCAGTACTTCATTCCAGCTACGTACACATACAGCCAGCTTGCCTGTAAAGCAGCTCATTCATTATTAACTTGTGTAGTGTAATAGGAATTTATATTAAGAGAGACAGAGCCTATGGGAAACTGTTTATGGTCAGTCTATCTATCTATCTATCTATAGCCCGACGCCCTAATCCCACAAAGGGTGGCCGCAGACAAAACGCCTCCAAGTCACTCTGTCACCCACCATTTGACTCCCCTCCCCCCAACTCACCCCCCCCTCCCTCATATACTTTCTTTAATCACTCCTAATGACCCCCATCCCTCTTCCAGCCCTGCTCTGCCCAGCTCACAGTGCACCAAACAATGGTGAACTCAAAAATACACTACAGGAATATATAAACTAAAGTCTGGTGACAGACCACACCATGACCCAGACCCCACCAACACCCAGACCATCACCTAAACCATCATCAACACACAACCACACCATGATGCACACGACACTGTTACCCAGCACCATGACACAGATGGCACTGTCACTCCACACCATGACGGATGACACTTCCATCCCACACCATGACCAGTCTCCCCAGTGCATCACTCAGACCAACAACCCACACTATCACCCAAACTCTACCACCACCCCACACCATAAACCCACACCATCACTCCACACCATAACCCCACACCAGTGAGTGTCTGAGCAGTTATGTGGCCTTCGCCATGAGAATTATGTCCATACAGTGACAGAAAAAGCCATATTTAAGCCTGTAATCTGCAGTGTGGTGAATATAATCACACTGCGGTAGCTAAGAGAACCTATACAATTGCCTACCACATTATATACAATGAGCATTTAGGAAGCACATGTTAGAGGTGAGCTAACTGTAAGTTTATTCAACTGAATGAGTATTGGAGTCTGTGTTTTAATGTTATGGTGGTAACATTAATCCTTTCATGATCAGAACTCTGGTATCATACTGAACTCTCCTCCAGTTACAGCCTGATGATTTTATTTTGCTGAGGAGTTTTATTGTTAACTTCACTGGTCTCCTGCCTGACAAGTTAAATCAGATTCTTAGACCTCTCATAGTGGAAGGTTTAAACACATTCATGAATTACCCCTTCAAAAACTTCAGTATGGTGATGATCCATATTATTCAACTTAGGAGAAAGCTGCCATTGTAATGGGTTAGATTAAATTACTACAGTGTCAACTAACCTACCAGTATTAACTCTGATATTTATTCAGACCACTGGCTCCTGTGAGTTAGGGTAAGGATTGCTAGCATGTTATTTTAGGTTGTTAGGTTCTGTAGCTACTGCTAATTTCTAGGCAGTATGGTGGAGACATAACATAATCTTAACCTAACCCCAGTGGGTAGTGCTGTGCCAGATAATCACTACAACTTAATCTGTTATCATAATACCAGTATTAAATTGTCCTAAACTACCACTGTTACGGTATTTACTAAGCCTAATTTAATCTAATAATAAATTATTAACCTAACCTTACCTGTTACTATGGCAGCATATCATAACCATGCACTAAGATAAGTAAATAGATAGATAGATGGGTTCTGGTGGCAAAACAGTTTTAATTTAACATTATATTTGGGTAATACAGTGGAGTCTCTATTATCCAAAATTATTTTAACCGTAATATGCCATTAACCGTAAGTTTTATTAAAACGTTTTCATTTTGATTAACCACAAAAATCTGAAATTATCCGAAAATTCAAACACGGCGGGCTTGTTTCGCGCCACTAGTCTCTAGAGCAAGCATTGTTTGCCCCAGCCCCCTCAGTCTGTTCCCGCCATTCGTTGACTGTGTTTATGCCCTACTCAGTCTCGTGTTATTAAGGACCAATTCTTGTGAAGAGTATCGTGATGGCTTCTCCTAAAGCTAACCCAATTGGTGGAAATAAGAGGAAAAGAGTTGTGCTTACTCTGAAACAGAAAATAGAAATAGGCCTATGTAACAAGATAGAACGTGTAAACAGAAGTGTGTTGATGAAAGAATACAGTGTTGGCTCAACCACTCCCTACGATATATGTAAACAGAAAGAAAGTTCAGTACAGTACTGTTCCCTTGTGTCCTACATATTAGTACAATATCTTTTATCTGAAAAAATCTATTAAACGAAACTTCGAAAGTCCCATGATTTTTGGATAAAAGAGACTCCACTGTATCTCACAAAATGTGATACTACTGTACTGTAATACTGGATGAAGAAAAGGAGATAAAGCTTACAGTACAGGTGTTATTACCCACATTAATGAGCTGTGTGTGAGATCTGGAATGGCATGAGTGTGAAAAGTCAGAGCAAGGGAAGTGGAGTTGTTTGAGAAATGTGTGGGCACATAGACTGGACAGGATGAAGATACACAGGGATTCATGAAAAATGAGGAGTAAGGAAGTGTTCAGAAAAGGATAAAGTGTACAGTAAATGCTATGTCATGTAGAAAATGAATATAGATCGGATGGTGGAAGATAGTAGCTAGCTACTGTTTGATGTTGCACTTGTTGTAACATCAGGTTCATCTGGCTGTGAACCTGGGGTGGGATTCACAGACATAATTATGATCCATTCTGTCATAACTTATATTTGTATAGGAAGAACTAGGTAGGGAAAGATTTTGGACCACTGTAATGATTGGAAATGAAACTGAACAAATCAATCACACTGTCCTGGCCGAAGTTGATTTCAGGCCCTCGCTCTTCACACGCGCGCATGTTACCACTGAGCCAAAGAGAGGATCCCCGCTTTGCCTCTAAGCAGCGCGGGCTTTCATGGACCCCATTACATCACTCTTTCCTCCCCTTGGTAATTACGGTAATTTGGTGAGTTCCGAACACACATGGTGGCGTAACATCGGAGGTCACCATTGGGGACACTGTGGACCTCATTGAACAGCTCATCCCCAGGATATAAGGACTAGGATGCTGTCAGCTAACCAACAACATCATTGCCTTCCAAGCCTCGCCTCACATTCCATACTGTTGCCAACCAATGTAATGACCAAAATGAAACTGAACAAATTAATCACTGGTCTGACCGAGATTCAATCTCAGGCCCACGTGCTTCAAAATCGTGCACATTACCACTGAGCCAAACAGAGGATCCCCGCTTTGCCTCTAAGCAACGCAGGCTTTTAGACCCCATTACACCACTTTCCTTGATCTTCCCGCAGAAAACAGCTATAACTTTCTGTAAGTTTCGTGTCATAACTTAAGATTTGTTTATGACATTAGAACAGGAGAGAGAGGAAGATTCTACAGCCTCCTTGCCTCTCCTGCATATCAAAACCTGAATTGTGTCAAGAAATTGCACTTAAGTGCGTTTGTGTATCCAAATCCTGGTAGGGTGGGAAATGAAGGATATTTGTAAAATCAGGTAAAAGACCCACTCATTTATACTGATGCCACCATATGCAGGCATCCCTTTCCAGCACCAAGGGTACAGTACCGTATATAAGAGTGAGCTTAATGGTGGAAAGAGACATCATTGGCCAAGAAGAATATGGAGTTACTCAAACCTAACCAGACTTCATTTCACACAGAGATGGTTTCAAACAAAACTAAGAAATTGTACAAGAAATGAACATCACAAGTAATTAATGTACCAAAACCTAATCTGACAAAACTATAGGCCTAGAAATAAAGAAACTCCAGGGCAATGTTATTGAGTATATTGGCCACTAGCAACAGGCTATTTTCTTTACAAGAACTGCCTTTATACATTATACTGTAATACTGAAAGTTACCAGAAACATTAGGAAAATTTTCATGACAGTACTGTACATTCATCACTTTTGTGGTTCTCACTGAGGAAAGGAGTACAGTGGAAGGCTAACGGCAACAGACATGATAGTCCTCTTGAGAGTGCTTCTCAGAAGGCTACTTCAGTGAGTTTAAAGGAAAGATTAGGTAATTCTTTGCCAAACGGGCACGGCAATTCCACCTGTATTATAACAAACTCATGGTCCCAAGGTACTGGTAAGTAATTTTGGTTCATATGCAACACAGATACCGTAGTTAACAGCTGAACTGTGACTGCAAAAAGTGACTGGAAAAAAACAAAGCATACCTATTCTTGTGTACCGTAGTTGTGGAAGTGGCCAGGTCACCCTTGGCAGAGTTTAGCGATGATCTTTCTGACTGGCTGCGTTATTTACCATCGCTCCGACTGGGCGTGCCAGTGTATCCCGTATCAAAGCTATGGGAAACTTAATGATTTAACCAAACCTAACCTAACCAAAGCAAACCAAACCTAATTCAACATAGGCTCACTTGCATTTGACAGTCAACATTCATATTAAAAAAAAAAAAATGCATATTATGAATGTTAAACATGAGCAGCTACTGGTGGATGTCAAAGGAATATTTATGCATTCCAAATCCTCCTTTATAGCTTTCAGAAGTAGGTTTATAAAAATGCCCAGTAGCTGTGGTAATCCAGGAACAGTACCAAGTAACCTGTGAAAGACTTATTTCAGTAGAAAATGTGGAAAGGCAGCACCCATTTGGTAAAGAATTAATAAAGATTGTAAAGCAGTGCATTTGTCCAATTAAATCACAGTCTTTTTCTTCTGAAAACTTCTCAACTCTCTTTACTATAAAACTCTCTTTCCTCCGTATATAATTTGTTTCCTTGGAGTCTCACATGATGTCATTCTCACAGTACCCACACAATTTGTCAGGTTAGGTTACTTATTAATATGCGTGGTTTAACGGGTAACAGTTTATTTTTTTAATGAGTTTTTTACATTTGTTAAAATTGGTTAAATCCATGAATCTACTATCCTAAAAACTTAACATTCGTACCGGCAATAGCCAACTCAGTCACCAGTTTTTTTCTCCCCAATAAATCGATCTTCATATTTGTGCCTTACCTGTCACACCCCTGGAAAATATCCGTGGAGTGATGTGAAAACTTCTGTAAAAATGCTTTATCCATCTGAATGGTTTTCGAGGCGGTAGTGTAGAACACATTAACATCTCGGTTTGTTTACAGTGGACACACCATCTTTACCATCCTGAGAGCTGTTGGTTTGCAAATTTCGCCCTTACGATACTCAAATCAAATAGAGACTACCATAATGCACTAAGAGTATATTTATAAGGGTTGCCTAATGACATTTAAGTTGCATTAGGATATTTAGTAACGTCAAGGACAATACGGAAGCCTAGATTTTCCGTGAACATGTTCACTTGCATGATTTTGTTATTCGGCCGTATAAAACAAATATTGGGTACGAGAATGTAATGCAATAATAATAGTAAAGTTGGGGGGGAGGAATTCTTTGCAGAATTAAAAACTCTGACCAAAAACAGTTGACGTTACATCACACTTATCGAAACCGAAATGTAGTAAGCTATGGCGCCGGCTTTGAACTTCATTATTTTACGTAAGTAGGAAAGATGTTCAGTTATGTTTCATTATTTGTCTGTGTGTGGCATTAGATATCAAGATTCGTATATCTAAACAAACGCGCGTTTTCCTAACCGATGGTCTGTATGGTATACAAAATCAAGTATTGTAATGACAGTTGAGTAGAAATACAGTATTCATGAATGTCTTTCAGTATCAAGAACTGCAGTTAAAAAGCTCCCATTTAAGTTATATCTAAGCATATTTCATTCTCTACGTCATATTGAGTAGTGTATCTATATGTCAGTCTGTTTATATGTATTTCTATTTATATAACATTCATATCAGAAGCTTCAGCCCAGAGTTCATCCAGGCCTCCAAGGGTCGTATTCTATGTGTTTCAGGGGATTTCAATAACAGCTCTTCCTTCGCAATTTATTTTGCACATAGCATCTCATTATCCTTTGGTATGTTATTGATGCAAACTATGTCGATATTGAAGCGATATAAATAACATACAGGAGCATGTTAAGTGCCATAGGAAAAGTGAATGGTTAAGGAGGCACTACAAATACGAAGACTTGTTTTCTTAGCAGCGTGGGAGGCTTCGCAACATGTTCCTTAATGACTTATTTCCGGTATTACATCTAAGCTTTCCTTTATATTCTGCTGGTCGTTTTAATGTTAACATAGATTATATGGAAAATAAATCGCTAATCATGGTTACAACGAAGCCTTCTATGTCACACACCACTCCCTGCAGCCCTCCTCCATGTTCTGCTCCACTGTATCCTTACACCTTGTGTTTGGAGGTGGATGCCTTCTCGTGGTGACGCTGAAGTAACCGAGTGATGGAGTTGCCTGGTTATACAAACGCCCCTCAACTCCCTCCCTATTCCTAA
Organism: Coenobita brevimanus; assembly: GCF_032717465.1. NCBI lineage: Eukaryota > Metazoa > Arthropoda > Malacostraca > Decapoda > Coenobitidae > Coenobita > Coenobita brevimanus. The sequence continues at coordinate 7,715,165 of NC_137030.1, read as the reverse complement.
AGGAGGATCGTGGGCTGCAGTAGGACAAGTGAAGTCTGCAGGATACTACTACTACAAAACAGTTATTATTATTGTTATTATTATTATTATTATTGTTATTATTATTATTATTATTATTTATTATTATTATTATTATTGCTGCCACCACTACTACTACTACTACTACTACTACTACCACCGCCACCACCATCATCCTCCCTTCTTCCTCTCCCATTCAGCTCTCGTATTTATCAACTTTTTCCTCATTTGATTCCTTCCATTAATGTATACGTTTTGAATTTCAGGTGGCTGATGGGAGGAGGAGAGGAAGACCGGGAACTAGGCGAAATTCTTGGCAGTCTGGTAAGATAACAATAATATTAGTAATTTTACTTTTTTTACATACATCTCCAGGTATACTTCATCCATTCATTTGTATTTTTGTTAGTGTGTGTGTGTGTGTGTGTGTGTGTGTGTGTGTCCTCAGCTGCCACATATCACATACCTATATCCAGTCATCCTGTACGCCTTTCATACCTCCTCTTGTCTTCACATTTACATTCTTTCCTTCAATCTGTTCATCTCTAAGCTCTGTCTTTCATTATCGACTCTCTCTCTCTCTCTCTCTCTCTCTCTCTCTCTCAACTACTGAACGGACGATTTTTGCTCAAAACTACAACAGTATATTAACACTAAAATATAATCCTAGTCACGAAGAAGTGCTGTGGGAAGGACCTAGGAGCCTCAGTATCATTCTGCCACTGACTTACTTGAAATATGCCGCAAAAGGACGAAAATCTGAGCCAAGTTACGGTGAAAGGACTGTAGTGGTGGTGTTGGGGGGAGGGCATTGAAGGCTGCATCTAAGTCCTCCAATGTAAAAAATCCCTAAGCTGAATAAAATCGTCTGGAGATAGAGAGAATACGGCACATACATACATACACATACATATATACACATACTCACACACACACACACACACACACACACACACACACACACACACACACACACACGATGTAATAGAATCCTTGAAACATCTCTGTCCTATTGGAAAAAGTGATCATGTGGTCATTAAGTTCCAGATGATAACAGTGACTGTGGAGCCAAAAGACGAGCTTTATAGGCAGGGAAGATACAACTTTGGGAATGCAAACTTTACAGGATTGAGAAAATTTTTCGAAAATGCAAACTGGGGAAAATTCAGAGAAACAAGAGAGATACAGAGGAAGTGGGATATTTTTCTAGGCTTCTATAATACGGGAGTGGAAAAATTTGTGTCAAGAGTAAGAGGGAATGAAAACAGGAAAACGGAGTGGTTTAATAGGTGTATGATAGCAAAAAAAAAAAAAAAAAGAGAGACACGGCGTGGAACAATTGGAGAAATAGAGGTAACAACAGAACAAAAGAAGAATATAAAAGAACTAGAAATGAATACACAAGAATACGCAGAGAGGAAGAAAGGAATTTTGACAAAGGTATAATAGATAAATGTAAGGATGAACCCAAACTGTTTTATAGATTTGTCAATGGCAAACTGAAACAAAAGGAAGGAATCACCAAACTGAAAGTAGAAGGAGAGGTCTATAAAGATGCAGCAATGCAAGCAGAAATAATGAACAAATTTTTTCAATCAGTTTTCACTTATGAAAAGGAGTTTGTGAAAGGGGAGGGAGTGACTAGAAATGTAGTGATAAAAGATATGAGAGTAGAAGTACAGGAAGTGTATAAATTACTGGAAACTCAAGATGTAAGGAAAACCCCAGGACCAGATGGAATCTCTAATTGGGTACTGAAGGAATGCAGAAAACAACTGGCGGATAAGATTCACAGTTTAATTGTGTGTTCTCTGGAAGAGGGGAAGTGCCTCAAGAATGGAAGAGGGCAAATGTGGTACCAATTTGTAAGGGAGGAAACAGGGAAGAACCCCTGAATTATAGACCAGTGTCCCTAACCAGCATGGTCGCAAAATTGTGCGAAGGAACTCTGAAAGATAGATGGATAAAATATCTGGAAGAGATAAATATTTTGGCTGACAGTCAGTTTGGATTTAGAAGTGGAAGGTCATGTGTTTTCAACTTGTTGAGTTTTTACTCAAGAACGATTGACGTGCTACAGGAGAGAGATGGTTGGGTGGATTGTGTGTATTTAGATTTGGAGAAGGCCTTCGATAAGGTACCCCATAAGAGACTAATGTGGAAACTAGAGCATATAGGAGAACTGAAGGGGAACCTCCTGGAATGGATGAGAGACTTTTTGAGAGACAGACAAATGAGGACAGTAATAAAGGATAGGATGTCTGGATGGAGGGAAGTAACAAGTGGAGTCCCACAGGGCTCGGTGTTGGCGCCAGTAATGTTCCTGATTTATGTAAATGATATGGTAGACGGAGTGAACAGTTATGCAAGTCTGTTTGCTGATGATGCAAAGATCTTGAGGAAGGTAGAGGTTGAGGAGGATTGTAAAATGCTGCAGGAGGATCTGGATAGGATACACGATTGGAGCCGGATGAGGGAAATGAAATTCAATGCAAAGAAATGTAAAATATTGGAAATGGGTAAAAGTACCAAGAGGCCATCATTGAATTATTTGATGGGTAATGAACCAATCACAAAAGCGAGAGAAGAGAAAGATTTGGGAGTGCTGGTCCAGGACAGTTTGTCACCTGAAAAACACATTAACAAGGCAGTTAGAGAGACATATAAGCTCCTGACTAATATAAGAGTAGCTTTTCATTATATGGATGAGGAGATGATGAAACAATTGATAGTGGCCATGATACGCCCCAGGTTAGAATATGCAGCAGTAGTGTGGTCCCCACACAAAAAGAAAGATATAAACAAGACTGAGAGAATACAAAGAACAGCAGCCAAAATGGTCCCCAGTCTGGCAGACCTGTCATACAGAGAGAGGCTGGAAAAGCTGGATTTGCCTTCCTTAGAAGAAAGAAGAAAGAGAGGCGACATGATTGCAGTGTTCAGGACTATGGTGGGAGTAGATAAAATTGACAAAGAAGATCTGTTTTTATGGGATAAGAGAGCAACAAGAGGACACGGAATGAAACTGAAGAAACCAAGCTGCTTGAAGGATATCAAGAAATATAGTTTTTCTTATAGATGTATAGACCTGTGGAATAGCCTGGACAAAGACATCTTCCAGTCTGAAAACTTTAACGAGTTTAAAGCTAAATTTGACTTATTGAGAAACAGAGACGGGACCCCACGAGCGTAGCTCATTTCCTGTATATCACAATTAGGTAAATACACTCTCTCTCTCTCTCTCTCTCTCTCTCTCTCTCTCTCTCTCTCTCTCACACACACACACACACACACACACACACACACACATTTGAGTAAATGAACCCCCTCAACCAGATGACGTAATTCTGTCGTTTATTGACTGATTTTATTCCGTTTAGTGGAGCCTGGTTTAGTCCTTTCACCTTAACTTGGCCCAGATTTTCGTCCTTTTACAGCTTATTTCACGTAGCTCAGTGGCAGGAAAAGACAATACCACGGCGCTACAACCTTTTTCATAGCACTTCTTCGTGACTAGCATCGCTTTCTAGTGTTATGCTATTGTTTCATCTCGGTGTTCAAGATGGAGAGAGTTTTTGGCCAAGTTAAAAATGAGAAGAGTATAGTTTTGAGAAGGGTTCGTATTTTCGCCCTAACACCTCTTCCTTAGCGATTTATTTTGCTTATTATGCATTGCCATCCTCTTCTGTGTTGCTTAAATAATTGTAATATCACCATACTCTGCATAATTGTATCAACTAGCAGGTTTCAAAAATAAATCGCTGAGGTGAAGGTGTTAGTATTCTTACTAACCACACGAGAATACCTCCCAAGGGCTCGCATTCTGATGGTTAATGAAGCCCCCAGCACCTCTTCCTTAGCGATTTATTTCTGGATAGGGCTGGTTAAAATCTTTTTGTGTTTTATGCAGTATGGCAATATTGGGAGGATTTATGTAACAAAGGTGGACAGTTAGGTGTAATAAAATAACTCGCTTAGGAAAAGGTGCTAGGGAGCCAGGGAATTAATGAAGGCTGATTTTAACTTCCCCCCCTCGTTTTAAAAATTTGTCCAAAAATGAATAAAGTAAAAAATAAAATGAAGATGAAGGGGTTTTGTTATAGTGATGCCTGGCGCTCTATACTCGTTTCACTCCAACTTGGCCTAAAATTGCCGTCTCCATCTTGAACGCTAGGTTGTAGCAAGAGATTAACGCTACAAAATGATGCTAGTCACGAAGAAGTGCTCTGAGAAGGATGTAGAGCCTTAGTACTGTCTTCTTCTGCCACTGAGCTACGTGCAATAAGCCGCAAAAGGACGAGACTCTGAGCCAAGTTTAGGTGAAAGGACTACAGTGGAAGGCGTCAGTAGGGGGGGGGAGAGGTTGCTGTATGCGTCGGTTTTAATCCCCTAGAGTTACATGGACTTTTTTTTTTTATGTAATGCTCCAGTGTTATTCTCTCTCTCTCTCTCTCTCTCTCTCTCTCTCTCTCTCTCTCTCTCTCTCTCTCTCTCTCTCTCTCTCTCTCTCTCTCTCTCGGCTTGTTTGCTTCCTTTCTTCGTACTCTCTCTCTCTCTCTCTCTCTCTCTCTCTCTCTCTCTCTCTCGGCCTGTTTGCTTTATTTATATCTACATACGATTTTACGCAGCAACAGAGAGATTATTAAAGAGAGGGTTTTTTTATTGAGCTGTCTCTAATTCTTTACGAGTATTGATGGGGTCCTTTACTAAGCTGAATAAAATCGTCTGGGGATGGAAGTAAAGAGGAAAATAAGGTATGGGATTCAGGGGTGGAAATGTTCCTGACCCCTAGCCTAGCCCCGGTCCCCTACTCTTCTCAGGGGAACTAACTTTTCAAAATAATAATAATAATAGTATTAATAATGATATTGATAGTAGTAGTAGTAGTAACAACGATAATAACAGCAGGGTGACTAACATTTAATAACATCAATTATAATAATAATAATAATAATAATAATAATTTGATAATAATGATAGTAATAGTAGTAACAACAATTATAATAGCAGGTGACTAACATATAATAATCTATCTATCTATCTATAGCCCGACGCCCTAATCCCGCAAAGGGTGGCCGCAGACAAAACGCCTCCAAGTCACTCTGTCACCCACCATTTGACTCCCCTCCCCCCAACTCACCCCCCCTCCCTCATATACCTCTCAACTCCATCCCTCCACCTCATCCTCGGTTTACCCCTCCCTCTCCCTCCCTCCACCTCACCTACATACACCCTCTTAGTCAGTCTTTCATTCTCCATTCTCTCCACATGTCCAAACCACCTCAGTGTATTTCTCCTAATCTTTTCAACCACATCCACATCTACCCCACAACGTTCCTTCACTTCTTCATTCGTCAGCCTGTCCCTCCACGTCACTCCACATGCTCCTCTCAAGTAACTCATTTCCACTGCTCTCACTCTTGACTTGTTCCCCTCTTGCAATGTCCACGCCTCGCTTCCATACGTCAGGGTAGGGATCACAATACCATCATACAGTGACTTCTTAACTTCCATACGCACCTCCCTATTTCTCATCATTGCTTTCAGTGTACCAACAACCTTTCTTCCCTGCTGTACCCTTTCACGTACTTCATCCCCCAAAGTTCCATCCTTACTCATCACACTACCCATATAATAATCTATCTATCTATCTATTGCCAGACGCCTCAATCCCGTTTGGGGTGGCCACAAACAAATCGCCTCCAAGTCGCCCTGTCCCCCGCCATTTCACTGCCCTGCTCCCAACTCACACCTCCCTCTCTCATATACCTCTCCACCCCATCCCTCCATCTCATCCTCGGCCTCCCCCTTCCTCTTCCCCCCTCCACCTCACTCACATACACTCTCTTCGTCAGTCTTTCACCCTCCATCCTCTCCACATGGCCAAACCACCTCAGTGTGTTCCTCATAACGCTTCCTATCACATCCACATCAACACCACAACGCTCCTTTATATCCTCATTCGTCAGTCTGTCTCTCCACGTGACTCCACAGGCTCCTCTTAAATAACTCATTTCCACTGCTCTCACTCTTGACTTGTGTCCTTCCAACAATGTCCAAGCTTCACTTCCGTACGTTAGAGTTGGTATCACAATACTGTCATGTAGTAACTTTTTCACTTCCATGCTCACTTCCCTGTTTCTTATCACTGCTTTCAAGGAACCAGCAACCTTTCTTCCCTGCTGTACCCTTTCAAGCACTTCACCCTCCAAACCTCCATCCTTACTCATCACACTACCCAAATACTTAAACGTACTCACATTTTCCAATTCCTTACCAACTAACCTCGCTGTACATTCACTAACTACACCTCTCTCAAAGACCATCACTTTACTCTTCCCTACATTCACCTTTAGGTTCCGTTTCTTACACACTCTCTCAAACTCATCCACCAAGCCTTGCAGTTCCCCTTCGTCTTCACTCAACAACACATTATCATCTGCAAACAACAGTACAGGAAGTTTCCAAACACTATCCTCTCTCACCAGGGCCACTCCAACATCCACTACCCTACCTTGTACCTCTTTTATTACCCGATCCATGTACAGATTGAACAACCATGGAGACATGACACATCCCTGTTTCAAACCAACTTTCAAAAAGAAAAATTCACTTAGTTCACCATCCACACGCACTGCAGCCTTCGCACCATCGTACATACTCTTCACAGCATTCAACAACTTCCCATCTACTCCATATATTCTTAACACTTTCCACAATCCTTGTCTATCCACCCTGTCATATGCTTTCTCCAAATCCATGAAAGCCGCATACAACTTCTTTCCCTTCTCTAGAAACTTTTCCACTAAAGATCTAAGAATGAATATCTGATCTACACAACCTCTTCCCTTCCTAAAGCCTCCCTGTTCTTCTCCAACTAATTTCTCTGTTCTTTCTCTAACTCTGTCTGTAAGTATCCTACCATACACTTTTCCTATTATACTAAGAAGACAAATGCCCCTATGATTACCACACACTTCTTTTTCCCCTTTTCCTTTGTACAAGGGAATAATTATACCTGACTTCCAATCCTCCGGGACTCTACCTTCCTCCCAGGCCAATCTGCACATCTTCCACATCCATTCTACTACTATCTCTCCCCCATGCTTCAGCATTTCACCACACACTCCATCAATTCCTGGGGCTTTCCCCGATTTAACTTTCTTCATTGCTTCCACAACTTCTATCCTACTGATTTCTTCCTGTCTTCTCACCTCCCTCCTTCTCCCAGCCATTCCCCAGCCACTTATACTCGCATTACTTCCATCCTCTACGTTCAACAATTCCTTAAAGTGTTCTCTCCATCTGCTCACTTTTTCTCCCTTCTCCACTAGTAATCTACCATTTTTATCTTTCACTCCCCTGCTAACTTCACTTCCACCCTGTCTTACTCTTTTCACTTCTCTCCAGAACATTTTCTTACAGTCCCTCCACTTTACACTCAAATTCCTTCCAAATTCCTCATCCACACTCTTCTTACTCTCTCTTACTAATCTTTTCACCATATAATAATAATAATAATAATCTATTCATAAAAGCATCGGTGCCCGCTACTACACTCGATTAGTTTTCATCTGACGGTACTGGTCCACTGTTACAACCTGATATCTAAGTGTTACATGGAATTCAATAAGCCTTAGTTAAGCATGAGTCTCCTTGGTTACTATACATGTTTTACTTTGACCTAAAATTGCTGTCTGATTTTAGGCCTGAGATGTAACAAGAGATTAACACAAGAATATTATGGTGGTTGTGAAGAAGTGCTATGGAAAGGATGCAGAGCTGTAGTATTGTCGTTTTCTTTGAGCTACGTGAAATAAGCTGCAAAAGGACGAAAATTTAAGCCAAGTTAAGGTAAAAGAACTGTAGTTAAATTTATCCTCCAATCTGACAACCCCTGCACATCAACTGAGCTGCAAGGGGTTGCGTATCTTTTTCCGTCATTCCTGTAAAATTTCCTTTGTCTGTTATAAGCTTGCAAAGTATGTGTACCTATTTCCTGTTCAGCTTAGCACCGCAGGGAAGGCAGGATGGGGGAGGCTCTTCTGTTTATGTCATGTTTTAAGTCCCTCGATACTCTCCTCACGTTAACAATACTCCTTTTAAACTAACTTGGCCCAATTTTCGTCCTTTTGTAGCTTATTTCTTGCAGCTCAGTGATTGAACAGTACTACGACTCTATCCTCTTTCCACAGCACTTCTTCGTGACTGGTATAATTCTTGCGTTAATCTATTGCTACGACTCGGAATTCGGGGAGAGATGGCAATTTTAGGCCAAGTTTTAGTGAAAAGGGTATAGGCGTAAAATTGCCGTCTCTCCATCTTGAATGCTAAGTTGTGACGAGAGATTAGCACTATATTATGATGCTAGTCACGAAGAAGTGCTGTAAAAAGGATGTAGAGCTGTAGTATCGTCTTATTCTTTCATTAAGTTAAGGGAAATAGGCTGCAATAAGACGAAAATCTGGGCCAAGTTAAAGTGAGTAGAGTATAGAAAGATAAGATAGTGGTAATATTAAGGGAGGATCTCTCTCTCTCTCTCTCTCTCTCTCTCTCTCTCTCTCTCTCTCTCTCTCAGGGGTGGAGGGAGGGAGGGGTGGAGAGAAAGAGGGCAGGATGGAGGGAAGGAAATATTGACCCCAAATTCCTCTTATCTACACCTCCGGAAGAGCAATAAACATTCCACCACCACCACTACCACCATTCCTACCACTGCTACCACCATTCCTACCACGGCTACCACCATTCCTACCACAACAACCACTATTCCTACCACCACTACCACTAATCCTGCCACCACTACCACTGTTCCTACCACCACTACCACTATTCCTGCCACAGCTACCTATATTTCCACCAACAACTACCGCTATTCCTACCACCACTACCACTATTCCTACCACCACTACCACCATTCCTACCACAGCTACCACCATTCCTACCACCACAGCCACCTCCTACCAGCTACCACTATTCCTACCACGGCTACCACCGTTTCTACCACAACTACCACTGTCCCTGCCACAACTACCACTGTTGTACCACCACTACCACTATTCCTACCACAGCTACCACCGTTTCTACCACAACTACCACTGTCCCTGCCACAACTACCACTGTTGTACCACCACTACCACTATTCCTACCACCACTGCCACTTCCCACCACAACTATCACTCTTCTTACCTCAGCGACCACTACTACCACCAACACCACTATTCCTGTCCCAACTACCTCTTTCTGCCACAGCTACCACTATTCCTGCCACAGCTACTACTGTTCCTACCACAACTACCACTATTCCTGCCACAACTACCACCATTCCTGCCTCTGCTACCACCATTCCTACCACCACTACCACTATTCCTGCCACCACTACCACTATTCCTACCACAGCTACCACTATTCCTGCCACAACTACCACCATTCCTACCACCATTATCACCATTCCTACCATCGCTACCATTATCCCTACCACCACTACCACTGTTCTTACCACCACTACCATTATTCCTATCACAACTACCACTATTCCTACCACAGCTAACACTATTCTTACTACCACTACAACCATTTCTACCACCACAACCACCATTCCTACCACCGCTACCACTTCTTACCAGCAACCACTATTCCTGCCACAACTACCACTATTCTTACCACAACTACTACTGTTCCTACCACAACTACCACTTCTTAGCAGCTACCACTATTGGTACCACCACCACCACAACTATTCCTACCACAACTACCACTATCCCTACCATTGCTACCATCAATTTTAAGTCACTACTCTTTCTACCACAGTTACCATTACTACCATTATTCACACTGCAACTGCCACAAAGCCTACCACAGTTACCACCGCTACCACCATTTCTACCACAACTGCCACTGATCCTGCCACAGCTACCACTATTCATGCCACAGCTACCACTGTTCATACCACAGCTACTATTATTTTTACTATAGCTACCAGCCTACCTCTACTCCTACCTCAGCTACCACTGTTCATACAACTACTACTATTGTATTCCTACCACAACGGTAATTATTACTACCACAACCACAACTACCATCATTACTAAATCTACCGCGATTACTATCACAACCACAGCGACTGTCACTACCACGACCACTACCATCATAACACACACACACACACACACACACACACACACAAAACTACGGTATTCCATTAAAGTATCATATCCCTCTTAGCCTTCATTACCCGCTAAGTACTCGACACCAGATCCCTAATTTTTTCTAATCCCATTCCAAGAGGTGATTAGTGAACGTAATTGCCCTCATTTGTGAACGTTTTCCGCTTATTTACGTTGGAATTCGGAAACATACGCTCAAGGGGCCACGAGCTTAAATAATGTCACTTTCAGCAGCTGAGTTTTGAATGCGCGCGCCGTGACTGGTTTTCCCGCCTTTTTTTCTTTCGTCTCTAGTACGGGACGGTTTAAGGGCGGTTTTGGGTTATTTTTGGTGTGGTTTTAAGGGTGGTTTTGGGTTGTATTTAAAGAGGAATGGGTGGGTCTCCAAGGCATGATCCCCTCTCGGTCAAGAATGGGCGGCCATCTTGAAGGAAAGTTTCATAACAAAAGAAGCGCGAGGGGTCTTGTGTCCACCTGGTTGTTCCTCACCCTCCCTGCCACACCCTGCCTCACCCTCCCTGCCACATTCTGCCTCACCCTCCCTGTCTCTTCTCGCGCTCCCTGTCATTCCATACCCTGCCTTCATCTTTGTCAAAATTTCCTCTCCTCTTTCGTACTACTTGCTGTTCTCTCATTTGTTTTGTTTTGTTTTTTTGTGAATTCTTGCTTTCCCTGTGTGTCCTCTTTATTCTCTCTGCCCTTTCTCTTCCTCCCTGTCACTCCATACCCTCCCTGCCTCACCCTGGCTTACTGTATTCATCCTCATCGTTGTCTAAGTTTCATACCACCTCCGAGATTTTACCAGTCAATCTAAAATTTTGCCTCTTACATGAAAATTCTCTCTCTCTCTCTCTCTCTCTCTCTCTCTCTCTCTCTCTCTCTCTCTCTCTCTCTCTCTCTCTCACCACGCCCTACCTCATCTTTCCCTAATTTTGTTTCCCTGTCTCTGTAAACATTGCCACCTTATTCAGGCTTTTTTTTCATTTTTCCGCTTCGATTCTAGCTTTCCCTTCCCACCTTTCTTTTCCTTCTTTCCCATTCTGCCTTGCCTCACTTTCCCTGCCCCACATTCCCGTCCCATACCCTGCCTTACCTTCACTTTCCTTCTGGCTGTCACTCTCTTGACTTTTACTGTCCTCTCTTACTTTTTTTGTGTGTGTGCCATTTTTGCTTCGCTTTCATAATTTTCTTTTTCTCCCTGCCTGTCTCTCCCCCCCACAGCCCTGCCTAACCCTTCCTGCCTCTCCTCATCCTGTCTAACCAAATCCTTCCTCACCTTTGCCTAACTTTCTTGTCATCTGTTTAAACACTTCCTGTTCTGTCCAACTATTTTGAAATTTGTGCATTGTTTTCGTAATTTTCTTTCCCTCCCTACCCACCTTTCTTTCCCTCCCTACCCACCTTTCTTTCCCTCCCTACCCACCTTTCTTTCCCTCCCTACCCACCTTTCTTTCTATCCCCACCCTGCCCACCTTTCTTTCCCTCCCTACCCACCTTTCTTTCCCTCCCTACCCACCTTTCTTTCCCTTCCTAGCCACCTTCCTTTCCCTTCCTGCCCACCTTTCTTACCCTCCCTGCCTATCTTTCTTTCCCACCCTGCCCATCTTTCTTTCCCTCCCTGTCTCTCCCCACCCTTTCCCCACCCTGCCCACCTTTCTTTCCCTCCCTACCCACCTTCTTTCCCTCCCTACCCACCTTTCTTTCCCTCCCTACCCACCTTTCTTTCCCTCCCTACCCACCTTCTATCCCTCCCTGCCCATCTTGTTTCCCTCCCTACTCCCTTTTCTATCCCTCCCTACCCACCTTTCTTTCATTCCCTACCCACCTTTCTTTCTATCCCCACCCTGCCCAGCTTTCTTTCCCTCCCTACCCAGCTTTCATTCCCTCCTTACCCACCTTTCTTTCTCTCCCTACCCACCTTTCTTTCCCTCCCTGCCCACCTTTCTTTCCCTCCCTTCCCACCTTTCTTTCCTTCCTTCCCTGTCTCTCCCCATCCTCCCTGCCTCATCCCACCCTGCTTTATCGTCTTCTGTCTTCCTATCATGTTTTTCTTCCTTCTCCCTTGCTTCGTAATTTGTCTTTCCCTGTCTTTCCACTTCCTCCCTGCCATACTGTACCTTACCCCACCATACCCTGCCGCACCACACCCTGCCACACCATACCTTACCCCACCATACCCTGCTTCGTCATACCCTGCCGCACCACATTCTGCTTCACCATACCCTGCCACATCATACTCTGCTTTACCATACCCTGACCCACCATACCCTGCCTCACCATACCCTGCTACACCATACTCTACCACACCATACCCTGCCGCATCACACCCTGCCCCACCATACCTTACTCCACCATACCCAGCCACACCATACTCTGCCTCACCATACCCAACCTCGCCATACCCTGCCTCACCATACCCTGCCACACCATACCCTGCCTCACCATACCTTGCCTCACCATACCCTGCCCCACCATACCCATCCTCGCCATACCCTACTGCCGCACCACATTTTCCCACCATAACCTGCCTCACCATACCCTACCTCACCATACCCTGCCTCACCACAGCCTGCCACGCCGTACCCTGTCACACAATACCCTGCCACACTATACCATACCCCAAAGTACCCTGCCTTACTATACCCACCTTGCCAAATGATAAAAGATCACGTCTTTGAATGAGAATGGAATTAAATCCACATAGTTAAATAACCACAAAATTAAATCCACATAATTAAATCCCCATAATTAAATATCCACAATGAAATCCACATAATTAAATATCCACATAAAGAAATATCGACATAAGTAAGTCCACATAATTAAATCCACATAATTAAATATCCACGTAATTAAATCCACATACTTATATCCACATAATTAAATCCACATAATTATATCCACATAATTATATCCACATAATTAAATTCACATAATTAAGTCCACATAATTAAATCCACATAATTATATACACATAATTAAATATCTACATAATTATATCAACATAATTAAATATCCACATAATTAAATCCACATAATTATCACCAGTAACATAAAAAAGGATATTACGGTGCACTAGGCAGAATGAATCGCTAAGGAAGAGGTGTTACGAATTATTGGAAGCCAGTGCGACCCTCTTCGTCCTCATCACCAGCTGCGACATAGTCACAAACACACTTACGATTAATTTCTCTCGTAACTAAGATCTGGATTTGCAAGAAGGTTCAGTACTCTTTTTATCGTTCCTGCAAAAAGAAATAATAATAATAGTAGTAGTAGTAGTAGTAGTAGTAATAGCTATAATAATAATAACAATAATAATAATAATTAATAATAATAATAATATAATAGTCATAATTACAATTTAATGACCGTATATGTTTGTTGGTCGCCTGGTGGTTTAGTGGGTAATAAAGACGCTCCAGTCGGATTGAGCCTGTGCTGGCAAGGGGTGGTTGGGGTTATTTGCACACGTAATGCCACTCAGGGATGAGTGAGGCTGGTCACTTTCATCCTAAATGTCAGGACCAACTTGCCTAGCCCCGGGCTCCTATGCTTCTCATGGGAAAATATTGGATTAGATGATGGATGGATAAAATGTTTTGTTTTTATCTCATATCGGATTCACAAAAATTCTTACGATCACTCTCTCGTATCTAAGATATTCATTTACAGGAAAAAAATAGAGACGGGAAAGTTCTGTACATTCCTTATCCTTCCTGCAAAAGAAAGAGTGAGTTACCATGGAGTCTGGGGGGTTTCAGCGCAACAATACCCCCCCCCCCTTTTTTTTCCACGTTGCTACAATTTTTTTTCCAACTTCATTTTCTTCTTCTTCTGCATCTTCTTCTTTTCCGTCGTATTTCTCGTCCTCCTCCTCCTCCCTCTTCTTGATCATCAACCTGATCCTCCTCTTTCTCCTCCTTCCTCCTCCTCCTCCTCCTCCTTTTTCTTTTCTTTCTTTCTCTCTCTCTCTCTCTCTCTCTCTCTCTCTCTCTCTCTCTCCCCTTCTTTCTTTCTTTCCTCCTCCTCCTCCTCCTCCTCCTTCTCCTCCTCCTCCTCCTCCTCCTCCTTAGGTTTAAACATGCCTCTCAAATACACACTGTTATATATCAAAGTATCTCCTGAAATTGTGATATTGGACCACCATTATATTTAAATTCAAGCAGGAACTTATGCATTTACTGGAGCTGCGAAATTTATAGCCAGTTGAACCGTTAGGCTGTTGACAATATTTGAAAATGTGCGGGTAACTTTTTGAATGTTTGAATGTTGGGTTAATTTTGTACATTGCCTCGAAGTTCAATGTGTTTGTTTATTGTGTGTTTATTTTCATGTATTATTTATGTAGTTACTGTCTGTCATATATTTATTTAGTTATTAATTCATTGATAATCATATTTTTGTTATTTATTATTTGTCTTGCTTTTTTATTTTTCTTGAACATACATACAGTGGACTCGGTTTTATAACTTTGATTTATTTTCCCAGGAAGAAAAGGGAAAGGAAAATGCTGTCTTACCATGTCTTTTTTCCTCCCTAAGTGAGAGAGAGAGAGAGAGAGAGAGAGAGAGAGAGAGAGAGAGAGAGAGCCTACCCAGGGGAATGCAAGGCGGTCTACACATATGCAGTGCTGTGATACGTTTCTGCGTAAATTACTATGATTAATGAACATACAATTATACAGGAAGTCGTAATTTGCCTGTTTGCTTGGTCTGACATTTGAGACCATAAGTACGATTAAAATAAATAAATAAATGATAAATAAGTAAATAAATGTAAGGTGTCTAGAGGAATTAGGTCAAGGAACAAATGGGCCAAGTTTGAAGCGAGTTGATGAGGAACTAAAGGAATGACACCAAGTTGAAAAATTGTGTTTGGAGGAAAGAGGAAAGAAACGGAGGCCATACTGTGGGTGAAAATAACACGTCTTGGTTACGGTAAATAAAATAGTCGTAGGTTTATATATTTGCTTTGCGGGCGAATTTTAAATGGTTTTGAGGATTTCGTAGTACTTCATCCATATTTATTTTGTCATTAGGTTGACTTAAAAAGTACCTTCTTTCATAAGGCTTTACTTAACAAGAAACACAGGTGGGTGTTTACCCAGATACAGCCAGGACCTATCTGACTCTAGAATGCTAAAAGACCTTAAACATAAGCTGGGAACACGAGTCATAAGACCCCAAACAAATCGAACAAAGAACTCAGAAACAGTCATGATGAATCCAACCCTTTTGACAATGAAGCATTGCCAGTAAACCTCAATTTTATACCACATATTTATCCTTTTTTTTTTTTTTCTATTATTATTATTATTAATGCAAGGAAGAAGGAACCAGAGGCCAGGAGCCCGCAAACCGTTCCTTCCAAGGAAAAAAAAAAATACAAAAGAGAGCCAAATTCAAGATACGTTCATTTCGAGACGCCTGGACACACTGCGTTTGAAAGACTGGAGATCATAGGAAGTAGGAAATACAGACAGAGGGAGACAGTTCCAGAGTTGACCTGTTATTGATGCTAACTATGCTGGCAATCAAACAATATCAACATCATACAAGAAAATGTTAATGTGTAATAACGCCAAATAAATTGATAAAGAAGAGTACGAAACCTCCTATGCCACCTAGAATACCTTCCCCGCTAGGAAGGACGATAGTGATAGGTGGTGGTGACCATCATCCACTCACTTGATGTAGTGCTACCATCTTCTTCCTTCACCTATATCATTCTTTTTCTGTTTGTGTCCTCCTCTCTTCCTGTTTCTCTCATCCTTCCTGCCACTTTTTATCACTTCTTTCCACATGAGGTGGCTCAACACTGACAAGTCTAATGGTTTCTTGTAACCCAAGAAACCATTTACAGCGCTGGGTGGTAACCATATGACGAAAATTGGGATGAAGTGGAGCCTGCTATGGTGCCCCTGTTAACGGGACGCAAATGCGGCGTCCATCTGGAACTAAACCTCCACCTTCTTCGCGGCCACTGTAGCGAGGTGCTGTCTGCCGCAAGGGAACATCCGTTCTTTGCTTCCTTGCGGTTGATAGAACTGCATGGCCAGAGAAATCGGAGTAACTCAACAGCAACAACTAAAAGGACGAGGGAAAGAAACCGCTGAATATCCCAAGTGTCAAGTTCATCCCGCGATAAGAAATTTGTGTCGAAAGGGCACCGTCGTAAAATAATATGTTCGAGAATCCCACCACAGGATAACGAAGATGATGATGATGATGATGATGATGATGATGATGATGATGATGATGATGACGATGATGATGATGATGATGATGATGATGACGATGATGATGATGATGATGATGATGATGATGATGATGACGATGATGATGATGATGATGATGATGATGATGATGATGATGACGATGATGATGATGATGATGACGATGATGATACTTGTAATTAGTGTTACTTAGTCCTTCACTTTTTCTTTTTTCGACCATGGCCTCCTACCCTCACCTTTTCCATTTCCCTTTCACCCCCTGTCCTCTTTTCCTTTCTCCCTCTTCCTCTTTCCTTAACTTCCCTTTCTCCTTTCCTCCTTTTGCCTCTTCGTCTCTTTCCCTCCCTCCCCTATTTCCTTCTGCTTTCTCTTGCCCTTCCTTTTTCTCCCCTCTTCCCTCTCTCCTTTTCTCCCCCTTAATTTTTCCTCCCCCTCTCCCTCCTTTTCACTTCCCCTTCCCTTTTTTCACCCTCCCTCTCTCCGCCTTTCCCTTTCTCCCCCCCTCCATTTTCCCCTCCGTCCCCCTCTACCTTCCTCCACCCCCATACCGTCACATTCCAAGACCGCGCAATGCACCGCCTCTTTGCGCCGTCTTGGAATCGGGTCAACACAATGGAGGGCCTGAAAGGATCTTGGAATTCCTGGAGATCCTTCACTCCTGCCGGGGAAAATAGGGTGTGACGGGCACAATGGAGGGAAGGAGGAAAGGAGGGAAGATGGGAAGGAGGAAGGGAGGGAAGAGATGGAGGGAGGGAAGGAAGAAAAGAAAGGAGAGTGAGAGGGAAGGAAGAGATGGGGGAAAGGTGAGAGGGAAGGAAGGAAAGTTGGAAGGTGAGAAGAAAGGAAAAGAAGGGAGAGTGGGAGGGAAGGAGGAGATGAGGGGAAGGTGAGAAGGACGGAGAGAAAAGGGGAGGAAGAGAAGGAGGAACGGAGGGAAAGTTGGAAGGAAGGTGGGTGGGAAGGAGAGAGGGAGGGAGAGAAGCAGGGAGGAAAGTATGAAAAAGGAAGGGATGAAGGAAGAAGGGAGGAGATGAAGGACAGAAAGAAAGAAGAAAATTGAAGAGGAAAAATATATGATGGGGGACAGAGGGGGAGGGAGAGGGAGGAAGAGGGGAGATGGAAAGGGGGAGGGAAGAAGAAAGAAAGAGAGACAGAGCGAAGGAAGAAGGGAAAGCCAGGGAGAAAGAGTGGAGGAGATGGACGAAGGAGGAAAGTGGAGGCAAGGTGGGAGGGAAAGAGGAAGGAAAGGAAGAGGGAAAGAGGGAAAGGGAAGGAGGGAGGGAAGAAAAAGAGAGAAGAAAAATGTGATGTGACTGGAGACATTGGAGGGAGGAAAGGAGGAAAGATATGGAAGGGGAGAAATGGAAGAAATAAGGGAGGGAGGAAACGAAGGGAGGGAAGGAGAGAAAGAAGGGAGGGATGGAGGGAGAGGAGGAATTTCTTACAGGAAGAAGAATAAAGAAGAAGAAGGAGGAGGAGGAGGGAATAGAATGGATGGAGGGAAAGAAGGGAAACATGGAAGGTGGGACGAAGAGAGAGGGAAGAAAGAAATGAAAGGATGAGGGAGGAAGAGGAGGGAAGAAAAGTTTAACTAATGGAGAGAATGAGACAGACTGGACGAATGAAGGAGACAGAGAGAGATAGAAAAGAAGGAAGGAAGGAAGAATGGAAGAGAGAGAGAGAGACAGAGAGAGAGGACTGAGAGAGTGTGTACCTTAGAGACAAAAATTGGCAAGATGATTACGAATAATAGACTGCCAACATTTTCAACATAATGGAAGATGGTTTAAAAAACTACAATAAATCCTCACAAAAGTTGAAAAAGTCTACGGCTCCGTGAAGCCAGATTTCACGTATTGCGCGAAATATGTTGTTTGTATGGCTTGATACTGGAAGCCGTAAGACCCATCGTAACTCATAAGTAATAAATAGTGAATAAATAAATAAATAACTGAAACTAAATGTGAGGATGTCCGGTGATATTTACCCAAGGAACAAGTGTACCGCCTTAAAGTGAATTGGTGAAGAAATGAAGTAATGGCACCAAATTTGGCATATGTTTGGAAGAAGAAGAAGACTATAATAAGACAAGAGAAAATTTGAAAAAAGAGCAAAATAATGAAAAAAAAAAAAAACTGAAGGAGAGACAGACAAAATAAAGGATAAGAAATAAAGTAGAAGAGAGAGATCATGGAGAGAGTGAAGGAAGATGAGAGAAAGAAAGAAAATGAAGGACAAGGAAGAGGATGGAGGGAAAGGAAAAATATGAAATGAGAAAGAAAATGAAAGGAAGGAAAGCTGGAAGGAGAGAAATGAAGGAGGAACAGAAATGAGAAATAAGGAGGGTGGAAGGAGAGCAATGAAGAAAATGGAAAGATAGAAGGGAAGAAATGGAAGGAGGGAAGGAAGAAAATGGGAGGAAAGAAGAAATGGAAGGAGAGGAAGGGAGAAATGGAAGGAAAAGAAGGAAGAAATGGAAGGAGAGGAAGGGAGAAATGGAAGGAAAAGAAGGAAGAAATGGAAGGAGAGGAAGGGAGAAATGGAAGGAGAGGAAGGAAGAAATGGAAGGAGAGGAAGGAAGAAAATGGGAGGAGAGAAAGAAAGAAGTGGAAGGAGGGAAGGAAGAAAATGGGAGGAGAGGAAGGAAGAAATGGAAGGAGAGGAAGGAAGAAATGGAAGGAGAGGAAGGAAGAAATGGAAGGAGAGGAAGGAAGAAATGGGAGAGAAAGGAAGAAATGGAAGGAGAGAAAGGAAGAAATAGAAAGAGAGGAAGGAAGAACTGGAAAGAGGGCGGGAGAGAAAGAAAGAAAGAAAAGAAGTGAAGAGAAATAAGGAAGGAAGAAGAAAAGACAGAAATGGAAGAGAGGAAAGAAAGGAAGAAAATGGAAAGGAAGAAAACGAATGGAAGTAAAGAAGATGGAAGGCGCGACAGAAGCAAAGATGGAAGAGAAGAAAGCAAATCGATGAAATAGGCAAAGAAAAAGACAAGGAAAAAAATAAAGGAAGGAAAGAAGATGAAAGATGAGGAAAAAATTGGGGGATGTTGGAAGGAGAGAAACAGTGAAAGGAAAGGAAAGAGGAAGATGAGTTTATGAAAGAAAGGAAAAATGAAAATTGGAAAGAAAGGAAGGAAAAACAAGGAAGATGGAGAGGAAGGTAAGAAAGGAAGAAAAACGAAGGCAAGAAAGACGAATAAAGGGAACGTAATTAAATATACAAATAAAGGAGAAGATAAAGAAGTACAGGAAAATAAAGAAGGACAAAATAAGGAAAAGGAGGAGAAAGAAAATAAATAAATAAATGTTAAAGGAAAGGACATAAGAACAAGAAGGAGGAGGGAGGGAGGCTAAGAAGGAAGGAAGGTAGGAGGAAGGAAGGGTCACTCAATGGAGGTAATGAGGGAAGAAATGGAGGGAAAGAGGGAGAGAGAGATGGAGAGATCAAGGAGGGAGGGAGGGGGCCAGGGAGAGGTCAGGTAAGAGGCAGGGAGGGAGGGAAAAAGGAAGGAAAGGTCTTGGGTATTTTTTCCTTTGCACAAAAAAAAGAGTAGGTTAGTGAGGGCTTCATTTAAAAATAGTCTTTAAAGGTATGTGCCAGATTTATCCAGAGAGAGAGAGAGAGAGAGAGAGGGAGGGAGGGAGGGAGAGAGAGAGAGAGAGAGAGAGAGAGAGATGCAACTACAGGAACAAAAATAATCGTCCGTTACACTTCGATTCAAACACAAAAAGATCCGTTTCTTTGGGACAGACGAATAATAAGCAAAATATCAAATGCGCAAGAGTCCCCGCGCCTGTACTTTCGCTAGATTGGGAGGCTTCGTAGCACCTTCGTAGCGAATTATGCTGAATATTATCGCTTACTCTCTTGATGCTATTAATATCGTTGTAATACCAACTGAAGTTGCAGAAGTAATAATGGAGACTATATTAACGTACGGAACACGGAAATAAAGCGGAAAGGAAGGAGTGAGACAACCAGAGAGAATACAAGCCTTGGTCACTCACCTTTGGCGGGAAAACAAAGCCTCTTACGTAACTATTAATCACGGTAATCGATAATGTTGTAAATATCGTCATTATATGTATTTTACTTAGGGAAAACTAGGTGGTTGGTTAGACTGTGAAAATTTCCATGGCTTGTTGTGTGTATTTCATGAAGTTCGCTGTATCGAGTCTTGTGCAAGCCGTCTCAAGGATGAAACCTGCATTCCAAAGCACAGGTCATGGTCGCCGGCAC
This sequence comes from Coenobita brevimanus, assembly GCF_032717465.1. Lineage (NCBI taxonomy): Eukaryota > Metazoa > Arthropoda > Malacostraca > Decapoda > Coenobitidae > Coenobita > Coenobita brevimanus. Next base: position 7,694,510 of record NC_137030.1, on the reverse strand, counting down.
GAAAGTCTCCGATATTAAATACTTTGTGGGGTAATTAAAACTTCCTACATCCGTATAGGAAATTGTATTATTCTTGTTATTATTATTATTATTATTATTATTATTATTACCTATTTTAAAACTGCGATGTGTCAGAGGTTGTTTGGCCCAGAGCCTTCAAATTTGGTCAACTTGGACAGCTGTCCGGTTCTCTTGGCCTAATATGGTGGCCACCCGTCAATCTGATCTCCAGATATTATCCGGAACACAGAAAAGTGAGTCAGCCACGCCATCTAAAGAACTGCCTAAGCTAAGAAGCTGATATTTTACAACAATATAGTCTTATGGCGGCTGCAGTGCGGAAAGGAGTATAGTTCTAATCGGTTGATTATGCTCAGAGATCGCCTGGAGTAAAAAATTGGGACTTTTGATATTCCAGATGTCACCTGGTTTTCTATGAAAGATTAAAGCTAAAGTCACCAAACTCGGTGGACTTGCAGACTGTGATGACCTATGGTGGCATGCACAGGATCAGTGACCTTGACCTCAAGGTGCCTTTATAGCTCGGCTCTATACAATGGCTGTGGGAAGTTTTTATCAAAATTGTGCGTGGATAATTTTACAGTTTTCTTTTTGCTGATGTTGTTGTGGTGGTGGTGGTCCCCTTGGCTTATGTCAACCCGGTGGACTACAGGCTTGAGTTGTCCTTCACTCCACTGTTTTCTTTTGGGGGGCTGGGTCACAGATACTAAATACTTTGCTGCTTAATTACCGTTGTTGATGTGGCTGTAGGTGTTGTGGCACCAGGCTCATCGGAAACGTGAACCTGGTGAACTGTAGGTGTAAGTTGCTCTTCTGCCGCTCACCATCCTCCTTTCGGCGGCTGGTGATGTGTAGTTGTGGGACATTGGTGTATCGAGGCAGCTGAGTGGCCTGGTTACATTAATGCCACCACCTGAAGGCGTCCTTTTCCAACACGCACAGAAAACGGATGAGTAAGGTTATGAAGATACACGCTATTTAAGACGTATGGAGATATATGCAGAGAGACAGACAGACAGACAGTCAGACAGAGACAGAGACAGAGAGAGGTGCATTGTTTAGTGTTATTGAGGTCTCCGTTTAATCATGTGGCATGCTGGCTAATATAAAAATAATAGATCGGTATGCAGTGAAGTTTGCAAACGTTTATTTATGTATTTATTTATTTTTGTTTTTGTTTTGGGAAGTTGATTGCAGCGAGTCTTATGCGGCCCAAGGATGACACCTGCATTCCTGCCACAGGTCAGGGTCGCCTCACACCCAGGCAGGCAGGCAGGCAGGAAGGGAGGGAGGAAGGCAGGCAGGCATAGAGGCAGGAAGGAAGGGAGGCAGGCAGTCAGGCAGAGAGGCAAGAAGGAAGGGAGGCAGGCAGGAAGGAAGGGATGGACGCTGGCAGGCAGGGAGGCAGGCAGGCAGGAAGGGAGGGAGGGAGGGACACAGGCAGGAAGGGAGGGACGCAGGCAGGCAGGGAGGCAGGCAGGCAGGAAGGGAGGGAGGCAGGCAGGAGGGAGGGAGGCAGGCAGGGGTAGTACTCAGGCATTAAAGTTACAGAGATCGTGAGTGATTTGCCCGCAGATGTGTCCAGGCTTTGAGTGTGTGTGTGGCAGGGGAGTGTAGTGTGGCAGGGGTGTGTAGTGTGGCAGGGGTGTGTAGTGTGGCAGGGGTGTGTAGTGTGGCAGGGGTGTGTAGTGTGGCAGGGGAGTGTAGTGTGGCAGGGGTGTGTAGTGTGGCAGGGGTGTGTAGTGTGGCAGGGGTGTGTAGTGTGGCAGGGGAGTGTAGTGTGGCAGGGGTGTGTAGTGTGGCAGGGGGTGTAGTGTGGCAGGGGTGTGTATTGTGGTAGGGAGTGTAGTGTGGCAGGGGTGTGTAGTGTGGCAGAGGTGTGTAGTGTGGCAGGGGTGTGTAGTGTGGCAGGGGGTGTGGCAGGGGTGTGTAGTGTGGCAGGGGTGTGTAGTGTGGCAGGGGTGTGTAGTGTGGCAGGGGAGTGTAGTGTGGCAGGGGTGTGTAGTGTGGCAGAGGAGTGTAGTGTGGCAGGGGTGTGTAGTGTGGCAGGGGGTGTAGTGTGGCAGGGGGTGTAGTGTGGCAGGGGGTGTAGTGTGGCAGGGGTGTGTAGTGTGGCAGAGGTGTGTAGTGTGGCAGAGGTGTGTAGTGTGGCAGGGGAGTGTAGTGTGGCAGGGGTGTGTAGTGTGGCAGGGGGTGTGGCAGAGCTGTGTAGTGTGGCAGGGGTGTGTAGTGCGGCAGGGGGTGTGGCAGGGTGTGTAGTGTGGCAGGGCTGTGTAGTGTGGCAGGGTGTGTAGTGTGGCAGGGGCGTGTAGTGTGGCAGGGGTGTGTAGTGTGGCAGGGTGTGTAGTGTGGCAGGGGTGTATAGTGTGGCAGGGGTGTGTAGTGTGGCAGGGGTGTGTAGTGTGGCAGGGGTGTGTAGTGTGGCAGGGGTGTGTAGTGTGGCAGGGGTGTGTAGTGTGGCAGGGGTGTGTAGTGTGGCAGGGTGTGTAGTGTGGCAGGGTGTGTAGTGTGGCAGGGGTGTGTAGTGTGGCAGGGGTGTGTAGTGTGGCAGGGGTGTGTAGTGTGGCTGGGTGTGTAGTGTGGCAGGGCTGTGTAGTGTGGCAGGGCTGTGTAGTGTGGCAGGGTGTGTAGTGTGGCAGGGGGGTGTAGTGTGGCAGGGGAGTGTAGTGTGGCAGGGGAGTGTTGTGTGGCAGGGGTGTGTAGTGTGGCAGGGGTGTGTAGTGTGGCAGGGGTGTGTAGTGTGGCAGGGTGTGTAGTGTGGCAGGGGTGTGTAGTGTGGCAGGGGTGTGTAGTGTGGCAGGGGAGTGTAGTGTGGCAGGGCTGTGTAGTGTGGCAGGGGAGTGTAGTGTGGCAGGGGGTGTAGTGTGGCAGGGCGTGTAGTGTGGCAGGGGTGTGTAGTGTGGCAGGGGAGTGTAGTGTGGCAGGGCTGTGTAGTGTGGCAGGGGAGTGTAGTGTGGCAGGGGGTGTAGTGTGGCAGGGCGTGTAGTGTGGCAGGGCTGTGTAGTGTGGCAGGGGAGTGTAGTGTGGCAGGGCTGTGTAGTGTGGCAGGGCTGTGTAGTGTGGCAGGGGAGTGTAGTGTGGCAGGGCTGTGTAGTGTGGCAGGGGAGTGTAGTGTGGCAGGGGGTGTAGTGTGGCAGGGCGTGTAGTGTGGCAGGGGTGTGTAGTGTGGCAGGGGAGTGTAGTGTGGCAGGGGTGTGTAGTGTGGCAGGGGTGTGTAGTGTGGCAGGGGTGTGTAGTGTGGCAGGGGGTGTAGTGTGGCAGGGGAGTGTAGTGTGGCAGGGCTGTGTAGTGTGGCAGGGGGTGTAGTGTGGCAGGGGGTGTAGTGTGGCAGGGGGTGTAGTGTGGCAGGGGTGTGTAGTGTGGCAGGGCTGTGTAGTGTGGCTGGGGTGTGTAGTGTGGCAGGGGTGTGTAGTGTGGCAGGGGATGTAGTGTGGCAGGGTGTGTAGTGTGGCAGGGGTGTGTAGTGTGGCAGGGGTGTGTAGTGTGGCAGGGGTGTGTAGTGTGGCAGGGTGTGTAGTGTGGCAGGGGTGTGTAGTGTGGGAGGTGTGTGTAGTGTGGCAGGGCGTGTAGTGTGGCAGGGGTGTGTAGTGTGGCAGGGGGTGTAGTGTGGCAGGGCTGTGTAGTGTGGCAGGGCTGTGTAGTGTGGCAGGGGGTGTAGTGTGGCAGGGGTGTGTAGTGTGGCAGGGGTGTATTCTGTAATTTGATCTGCTCGTAGAAGGAACAATTACAAAATTACTATTGCTGGCTTGCTTTCATCTGAGGGGCCTGGGTCATTCTTACAACTTGAACACTAAGGCATGACTGCAGGAAATTTTATGGGCCTTAATTATGAGATGGGGGCGAGTCTCATTGGTTACCAGTCAGTTTTACTGTTCAGTCTGACTACAGATGGCCACCAATTAAGCTAAAAAGGTGGTGGAAATCTTTATCAGGTGAAAATGAACAGACTATAGATACTTGCCGCTCCACAAGGCCTGTCATGTGGGGCTTCGCGAAAGTCTACGGAAGTGAAGGATCTCGTGTTCGAAAAAAAAGTCAGTGAGCAAAGGGGCTGGAAAGATCACTGGGCGTATAAGAGGAGTTTTCGGCGAGACGAAGAGACAGCAACAGAGTCATTCGAATTATAAAGAGGATGAAATGTTCCGAGATCCTGGTTTTATCACAACGGAAATAGCTGACGTTTAAAAGGTTATCGGATATGCCTCAAGAAATTGTTTTGAGTAAGACAAAACTCATATCCTCGTCGGGTAAGGAGGCTCCCAAACACCTCTTCCTTAGCGATTTATTCTCGTCGGGTTAGAAGGCTCCCAAACACCTCTCCCTTGGCGATTTACTTTTGGATATGGTTGGTTAATATCCGTTTGTACCTTATTTATGACGAGTATGGCGATGTTTGAAGGATTTATGTATCACAGAAGAATAAAGTAATGTGTGCTAAACAAAATGAGGCGCTTAGGCAAAGGTGTTAGCTAAGGAGCAGAGACAGCTGCAGTCATGCGAGTAGTAAAGAGGATGGAGAGAAGTGTTAACATTTTATTTAGGCACGAACGAAAGGAATTGAGTGGCGATTGTACTTATCACACGAAATTATTTTGGGCAAGACATAGAAACAGCAACAGAGTCGTTCGAGTAATAGAGAGGCGGGAGAATCGAGGTAGTCATGATATTTTAGGCCAGTATTTTCGTCGGTTAACCTTCCTAACACCTATTCCTAAGCGAATTATTTGAGATAATACACCTTGCCGTCATCTTCTATGTTACTTCAACCCTTCTCATATCACCATACTCTACATAGCACAAACCTATATTTAGCCAGCCGTATCGAAAAAAAATAAATCACTAAGGAAGAGGTGTTAGGGCGTCTCCTTGCCATACGAGAATATCATCGTTAGTCAGACAACAGAACGGAAAGAGGCAGAGTTGAAAATGTCAAGCAGTCAGAACGGATGAAGTTTTGGGAAAGAAATGACTTAGGGTGGTATAACTTTGTATTATGTTCCTATTTACTCTTATATGAGGTTTTGGGAAAGAAATGGACTTGGAATTAACTTTTTTTTTTTTTTTAATTTTTCATATGAAATTTTGGGAAAGGAATGGGCTAAGAATTAACTTGTTTTTATTTTTTCATTATTTACCTTTTCAGATGAAGTTTTGGGAAAGAATTAGACTTAGAATTAACTTGTATTTATATAATCTGTCATATGAAGACAGGGAAAAGAATTAGAATTGTTTTTATTTAATCTTTCATATGAAGCTCGGGGGAAGGATTAGAATTGTTTTTATTGGACTTTATTTGCCTTTTCATTTGAAAAAAAAAAAAAAAAAAAAAAATATATATATATATATATATATATATATATATATATATATATATATATATATATATATATATATATATATAATTTTGGATGGATTAAGCTATTTTAAGAGATTTATTTTTGCAGCTTGGATGGAGGTCAATTTCGCTTAGAAATGCTGAAATAGATTTTGAAGATCACTATGCATGATTTACTCTCAGCTCAACAAGCATAAAGTCCTAGATGCGGGAGCTTCAGGGCCCTTCAGTTAATGTCCTTGATGTGGTATGGTGTGAGAGGGGTGGCTTCGGTAAAGTTGCAAAAGTCTTCGGGAATGAAGTATCGCGTTTCCGAAAATCATTAGTGAGAAAGATGACAGGGCCGCACTCAGAGATGGTCGGGCATGTAATAAAATCGCTTGAGGTTAGCTGATTTCTCCCGACCATTGGAGGGCTAAAGGTGACAATATTAGCACTCAGGCTCTTATGACTCCCAGGTGGTTGGAATCGTATGGCGGTAGGTAGAATAGCATACTTGACTTGTTCCAACCATGAGAGGGTTAACGATACTGTAAACCCAAAAGCCGTGTTCTCGTCGGTTAGGAAAGCTCCCTAACACCATTTCTTAAGCGATTTATTTTGCGTAATGCACTTTATCTCAACCATGACAGAGATGTAATGGTATCTTAAAGTCCCATATTCCCGTCGGTTAAGGAAGCTCCCTAACACCTTTTGCCAAGCGAGTTATTTTGCTTACTACACCTTACTGTCCTATTCTGTGTTAAATAAATCCTTCAAACATAGCCATACCCTGCATAAATAACGAACAAAAGGATACTGACCAAATATCCAAAAATAAATCGCTACGGAAGAGGTGCTAGGGAGCCTTCTAACCCGGTGAGAATATGGACAGTACTATAAGATCTGCCACGCTAGAGTTGTCCTGATCATGAGGTGGGAAGCGGCAGCCATGACTAACTCACAGCTGCAGTAAATCGTTTGGTGTTGGATGGAAAATTAAGTTAGCCCGGCCGCTGATTTCCGTTTTCTATACCACTTTGGAACTACGCGCGAAGTTTGATTTTTCCAGGACGAGCATTTTTTTTTCATTGTTCTTTTTATTTTAACCTTTTCTTATTATTCTAACCTTTGTATTCTTTCTTTTTTTTTTTCATTTTTTCTTTATTCTGACCTAACTTAACCTGTGCAGATTTAACCTAACTGTGCTGACCTAACATAACAGATCGACCTAACTAACAGACTAACCTAACTTGATACTTAGAAGGTAACCTGGCCTAGACATTCCTGGACAAGAAAAAGGTGCAGAAATGATACAAAGAATAGAAATTGGGGTCCCGGCCACTACTACTACTACTATTATTTCTACTATTACAACTACTACAGCTACCGCCGATACAACTCCTACTAACACCACCACTCCTACCACTACTTCATTACTACTACTACTACTACTACTATTACCACCTACCCCTACCATCACCACCACTGCTGCTGCTACTACTACTTCTGCTACCACCTCCACCACTACTGCTACTACTACTACTACTATTACTACTACTACCGCCACCACCACCACCACCATCACTGCTACTACTACTACTACTACCAACACTACGGCTCGTGTCTCACCCATCTGCCTAAAATCATGTGGCGATAAAAATAAAATACAGAAACAATGAGAGACTTGGAGATATAGAATTAGTACAAGTGCGAGGGGCCCTTCGGGTCCCTCGCACTTGCTCCTGCGGAGGGCTCTCGCGTTTATGTGCTGTTCTAGTGTAACGTTGTCATTTGGATTTTTTGCAGCTAACCATTTGATCGTGTTATTTGCAGCTTCGGGAATGGAACCCAAGTTGTCCGAACAGACACACGGCTACTGCTACAGTTTATTTTAGGTCTACCTCTGGGCAAAAAATTCTACGGAGATCCTATGCCGGTCTCCGGGAGCAGCGTTTTTTTGGTCAAAATGTGATCGCTTATTAAATATAGTAAAGGTTTTTCAATCGTGATGGGACCCAGTTTTTTTTTTTTTCAAATCAGAGATTTTTTTGCGATTTTTTTGCTAATTTTGGTGCTATTTGAATGTGTAGCTTCGACTGCCCAAAATACACACACACACACACACACACACACACACACACACACACACACACACACACACACGGCTAGTTCTAAAGTATATTAGAAGAGTTGGGTTATTAAAATATAGGAAGTAAAATAAATCGCTAGAGAAAAGGTGTTAAGAAGTCCCCCCTTACAACGAGAATGCTTCTTGTGTGTGTGTGTGTGTGTGTGTGTGTGTGTGTGTGAGAGAGAGAGAGAGAGAGAGAGAGAGAGAGAGAGAGAGAGAGAGTGTTTTGAGGGGGGGAAAAGGGTACTAGAATTGCTTGTGGTTCGTTTGTGTGTGTGTGTGTGTGTGTGTGTGTGTGTATGTGTGTGTGTGTGTGTGAGAGAGAGAGAGAGAGAGAGAGAGAGAGAGAGAGACGCTTCTGTTTGTGTGTCAGTCTGTTTGTGTATCTTTGAATGTGTTTGAGAGTGACTGAGTGCGTGAATTTGAGTATGTGTGTGTGTGTGTTTGTTTGCGTGCGCTTGTTTTTCAGCAAGTTTGACTTTATATTACACACACACACACACACACACACACACACACACACACACACACTCAGTATAATGACTAATACTATCTGCTGGTTGTGATGGTAGTTGTAGTAGTAGTCATAGTGGTAGCTGTGGTAGTGATAGTGGTAGTTGTAGTAGTCACAGTATTGCGTGGTAGTTGTGGTAGTAGGTGTGGTAGTGGGTGTGGTAGCTGTTGCGGTAGTGCATTTGGTAGTTACAGTGGGTGTGGTAGTTATGATAGTGGGTGTGGTAGTTGTGGTGGTGGGTGTGGTAGTTGTGGTTGGTGTGATAACTAATGATTGTGGTAGTTGTAGTGTGTATGGTTGTTGTGGTAGTGTGATGGTGGATGTGGTAGTGTGTGTGTGTGTGTGTGTGTGTGTGTGTGTGTGTGTGTGTGTGTGTGTGTGTGATAGGTGTAGTAGTTGTGAGTGGGTGTGGTAGTGAGTATGGCAGTGTCGTAATGGATGTATGGTAGTTGTAGTAGTAGGTATGTGGCAGTTGTAGTAGTGAGTATGTGGTAGTTGTAGTTAGTGTGTGGTAGTTGTGGTAGTGTGTGGTAGTTGTGGTGGTGTGGTGTAATGGTACGTGCTGGGTTGCCTCTCTTCAGTCTTAGCTTCGTTCCCTTCCTTGTTACTTGTTACGTCACTGGCCTAGGGAAGAATGGCGGCAATGGTCTACAACTATTACTACTACTGCTGCTACTGTTAATACTAAACCCTACGTCTTCTACTACTGCTACTACTACTTCTTCTCCTCCTCTTACCACTACTTCTCCTCCTCCTCCTCCTCCTCCTCCTCCTACTACTACTACTACTACTGCTACTGCTACTACTACAATCCTACACCTACTACTACTGTCACCATTTTCATTAACAATTACTAAGAACTCCTCAGGGGGCAGACTCAGGCATTTTACTCTCGCTGCCACAGTCGATTAAATAAAACGATGCCACTAAGGGCTAAGCTGCACTGTTTTAACGCCATTTACTGCTAATAAAAATAAATTAAAGATCACTTCTCTGATTTCAATTGCTCTCTCTCAACCACTTTTTTTTCTTGCCCTGCTTTAACTGGTATTTCCTATTTGACTCAGATATCGTCGACTACTGTTACTTTGCTTCCACTGTTACTTATCGCCGAGAAAACAAGGGAACGGGTCCAACTAGGCATAAAAATAAACAGACTAGATATACAATGCGTCCTCCCTCAAATCAAAACAAAGATGGCGGTCACATCCAGTACAGTTAGTGACCATAAAATTTGAAGTCACTGCAGCGGGCCCGCGGTGATTACTTTTCACTGCCCAGGGCTCGGTGGCAGGTAATGACGCCCAGTTGATTACTTTCATCTCACCTGCCAGCTTCAACAGGTGACCAAAACGTGAGAATATAAGCGTTTTTGAGCGGTCGTTTTTGGGAAGGCGAGGCGAAGTCCGTTATCCTCGCACATTTGAAATCTCACGATGGGCTTCGGTTTTTCTTCTAATGTGGTTTCGTGGAGTAAGATGGAAGGGCAAGGTGTCAGGGGATTAAAAATGGTGGAAAAGTGGAAGCGCGGGTTTACAGTAGAGGGTGGCAACGTTACCTCACCGTGGGGTTGGTTGCCGGCCAAGGGCGACCAATGAGCGGGCGTGACGTCATAGGAATGTGTGACGTGTGGGGCAGCTTCCAGGGCCCTGCACGGATACCATATTTTTTCCCGCCCAAATATACACTTTTCGGCGGAATTTTGAATCCTACGGGCTGTTTTGAGTGCCATGTTTAAAGCGCTTTTGATTTTGAGAAGATTTGCAAGCCTGGAGTGAGGGTATATTGGGTTGTTTTTGGGTAGTCAAGTCATCCCACCCACTTTATTCATTATACACTGGTACTTCCGGGAGGCTGGGCAGTGTCACCGTCCTTATGGCAGCGGGAGTTAAGGCTGAAAGTACTCTACGTGCAACACTGGTCTCCCTCAAAGCCATTTCTGATCACACTAGACTGTTGGTTGCGTGTTTCTTGCAAGTGTTGACTTTGTGATGCGAGAGGAGGTTGGTGGTAGTTATAGACATTTGAGATCACTCCTTGGTAGGCAGTGATACCGTTAATATGTCTGATGAGCGGTGAAGGTGAGGATTATTTATTATTTATATTTTCCACGAAGCCTATCAACATACAAGGATTTTCCTTCTATGGGCATACCTATAAATATCGCTTTGTCTTTAACCACAACATTCGCCAGTCTCGCACGATACTGTAGCACACAAGAAAATCATGAATATTCACCCCGCGATACTGCTACTCTATGATCATCACTTTGTAACGGACGGTGCTACAAAGAGTACTGCCACGATTTAAAAATAACGTACTATAAGCTAAAAATGAATGCGCTCACAGTATATCCCCAAAATACATCAAGGGTAAATATTTGCCGCCTGTACCGGGGCTAGAACTGTGGGAAATAGTGACAGTTAGCGTGTAGGAGGCAAAATTAGATGAAACAGAAGTGAAATGGGGGGAAACTTAGCTGTGAACTGGGAGGGTGGGTGTCTAGTGCACCTGTCCCACAGAATCCGAAGGGGAAGGAAACGAGGGAATTGGGATGGAAGGAGAGGCTATGGGGAGGGTATGAGGGGAATGAGAGGAAGGGGGAGATAAGACGATATGCACGGGGGAGATAAGGGTGGATAATGATAGGCTATAAAGAGAGGAGAAAGAGAAGACAGGAGCATCTCACAGCGCGCGGGAGAGGAGAGGTGGCACCACCGCTGCCCCACGGCGGGTACGCACTGGCAACACCGCTGTCTCGTGTGCCGGCAGGGAACGTGTAAAAAGAAAAACAGTGCTCAACCAACCACGGGAGGAGGTGGATGTGTGGCATTTCCTCTCCCGAAGTTCCCTCCGTTGCAACACAAAAAATCAGGATAATAATCGAGTGTCTGAGAAGTGCAAGACCATTGAGTCTTAAAACTCCCCTTATGGTGTTCCTCAAGGCGCGATTCCCGCACCCGTGTTTTTGTAAATTCTGTATTCTGCAAGGGCATTACATAAAAGGATTATTTTTTGAAGAACAACCTGCAAGGGGAGATCCGGGCACCCTTTTGTAAATTAACGCACAACAAATCCCTCCCCACCCCACCCCATAATGATGTTTGGAGATTTTTTAATGTTTTTTTGACTGACGATGCTCGGAGCTGAGGTTAGGGAGATGAGGGTACCTTGCTGACCAATCTCAAGCCCACACCCGCCTTCCCGTCGTCGCATTCTGCACTGGTAAGTAATATTTAACGTTGCTTCTGCTTTTTACCTCGTTTTGTTCGCTGGTGTCGTTTTCGGAGCTGTTGTGCTTGTTTCGAATCCGTATTTTACTGGGAATTGACGCGACGTGAACGGTGCAGGGGTTTTGAATGCTGGATGCACCTGTTACAACGTCTGTGGCAGTAGTGGCGTTGTAAGTGTGGTGTGCGTTATTTCAAGGGGCTTAAATGTACACAAGGGTTCTTTGAGGTATATTTGATGCTTGTGAAGAATGACGAGTAAGGTTTTATGTAAATTTGATTATTTTGAAGGAATTGTGGTTCTGTTAGGGTATGTATTGAAGTTGTGTATGCAAACGTTTAGGGTTGTATTTAAATTTTTTTGAAGGTATACAATGGTTATTCGGGTATATTTTGTGTCTTTGAATGTGAAAGGATTTTTTTGGTTTGATAGTAAATGGCAATAGAAATGTATGTTCTTTAGACTTATTTAGAAGATTACGAAGATGCAGACTAAATGTTTATCTTGCATACATGTGGTTTTGAATATAAGGGATGGTTCTGTTAGGTTGATTTAAAGTTTGAAGATTAGGAAGGTGTTTTTCTTGGGTAGGTTTTGTTGTGGATTTTTTTTTTTTTTTTTTTTTTTTTGTGGATGGGTGGGTGAGATGGACAGGAGGAAAAGTTTGTCAAATTCTGGTTTAATTTGTATTCAGCTGACCGCCAACTGAACTAATTTTGATGTAGGAGATCCATGAAGTGTGAATGGGATATGCATAATAAGCGGTATGTATCTATCTATTTATCTATATCAATATTAATCTGTGTATATTTATCTGTTTAGTGCATATCTCATTCACACTTAATGGGAAGAAGCTACACGTGTTTTTGTAGTATACTTGATTTTTTTGTAGTATACCTGATTTTTTGTAGTGTACTAGAATTTTTTGTAGTATACTTGATATCTTGTAGTATGCATGTTTTTTTTTAAGTATACCTGATTTTTTCCAGTTCAAAATACTTTATAACAATTGAAACACTATGGCGACCTAATTAACACTTTTTTTTCAGTAACTTTTAATATCCTCGGAAATATATCAAAACTTAGGGTAGTATTCTAAGTGGCGTTGAAGGGGCATCGTAACACCTGTTCCGTACTGATTTAGTTTGTATATTGTACCCAGTTCTTTTAATGTTATTTGTATCGTTTTAATTTATACCTATCATGCATAATAACACAACAGGATACTTAGGTGTAGGCTTAATATGCAGAATAAGTAGCTAAGGGAATAGTGTTACGAAATCCCCAAGCCAGTTACTACACGTGCCTTAAAATCCCCAAGCCAGTTACTACACGTGCCTTAAAATCCTCAAGCCAGTTACTACACGTGCCTTAAAATCCCCAAGCCAGTTACTACACGTGCCATAAAATCCCCAAGCCAGTTACTACACGTGCCTTAAAATCCCCAAGCCGGTTACTACACGTGCCTTAAAATCCCCAAGCCAGTTACTACACGTGCCTTAAAATCCCCAAGCATGTTGCTACACGTGCCTTAAAATCCCCAAGCCGGTTGCTACACGTGCCTTAAAATCCCCAAGCCAGTTGCTACACGTGCCTTAAAATCTCCAAGCATGTTGCTACACGTGCCTTAAAATCCGCAGGCCAGTTACTACACGTGCTCTAAAATCCCCAAGCCAGTTACTACACGTGCCTTAAAATCCCCAATCCAGTTACTACACGTGCCCAAAAATCCCCAAGCCAGTTACTACACGTGCCTTAAAATCCCCAATCCAGTTACTACACGTGCCCAAAAATCCCCAAGCCAGTTACTACACGTGCCTTAAAATCCCCAAGCCAGTTACTACACGTGCCTTAAAGAGATGCAACCAACTATTCGGTGATCAAGTGGACTGGAATCTAGCTTTACTACGTGTCACCTCCAGATGTACAGCTAAAGGAATTCCTGAGGGAGTGAATTGTTTTTTTTAAATACCGTATCAGACTAGACAGACGATCCGTTCCCTGAGGCGGAAGAGTTTTTACACGCTCAAAGGATGCGGTACTACGTGACTGTACGATAAGTTTTCAAGATAACGTAGATTGTCACGATATCGGTTATTGTAGGGTACAATAATAATAATAATACATTGTTATTATTATTATTATTATTACCGTATTATTATCAGCGACCAGGCATATTACTCAACTTAATCTAAACATTCCAACAGACCTAATAGGCGAGGTCTATTTCCCGTAGCGCAGTGGCGGAATAATATACAGCTCTGCATTCTTTGTGGGTCTATTTGTATCTGTCCATCTATCCATGTCTGTCTTTTTATCTATCTGTCTCTTCTGGTGGTAAAGCTCAGATTGCAGAGCGGATAGACAGTATGCCTAATCAAAGTGAAGTAACTAAGACATGTACCTCAAGGGTTTAAATGATTGTGCATCCGTTTGTCTGGTTACGTAATGTGCCTCACCAACAGGTACCATATTGATTTGTCTGTTTTTTAGATGCCAGTTTATTACATTACCGTTACATCATTTTTTCTTTATTCGTATGACCCTACAAATTAGTTAGCTCGATTTTATCTTTATAGCCTAGCCCTTAGCTACTGTTTACTTCCGTGCACTAACATGTTATAGAAAACTACTACTACCACCACCACCACCACCACTACTACTACTACTACTAATGATGATGATGATGGGAATATTAATAATAATAATAAATTTATTTTGTATATAACGAAAAAATGTGTACACGTTCCTAAAATTTATTTGTGTAATACGTTATTGGAAGAGTTGTATAATACCGTTAAGTGAATCCATTGAGTCAGCTTTCTACCGAGTGTTGTATCTATCAGTATTTGGCCCGTATTTTAAGTGGCATAGGAGGCTTCGTAACACCACTTCTTAACGGATTTATTTTAAGCCGGACGCCTTAATATAGTCTACGTAAACACTATAATTTTAATACCGACATTGTTTGCACCAGTAACACACAAGAGGATATGGGAGTTTCAAGTACAGAATAAATCGGTAAGGAAGAGGTGTTATGGCATTTCGAAAGCCACTGAGAATACAACCATAGTATTTCTCCATCTGCCTCTCATATCTCTTACCATTCTCTTCATAATTGTGTACCATATCCCCTTGTATATCTACAGTACGCTTCTGCATTTTTCACCTAGCATATCTTTTTGTGCATTTGTCACCACTTATTTTTATCATTTTGTCAGTATAGCCAGCGTTTGCAATTAAGCTATTTCTGTCCATCCAGCTATCCGTTTATATATTTATCAGTCTTTACCACGTAGTATATGTCAGTGTGTGAATCTGTCATCTGTCTTATCATACGATGTTAACATCCGGTGTGGCGTTGGTGGGGAATTAAAGATCTTCGCTATCTATCTGTATCTGTCCAATTTTTGCCAGTCTATCTGTCTCCCTTTATCCATCTATGTATTTATGAGTCTGTTTATGTTTATCTACTTGTGTGTTTGGCTATTTATCTACCTATTTATCATTCTATCTATCTAAACTGTGACTGTTTCTTCTTCCCCCCATGCTTTCCCGCGTTAACATCCGGGGTGGTGTTAGTGTGGACTGAAGACCTTCACGGTCATTCAGTGTGTATTTGTCTATATCCTTTTCTATCTGTCTATCCATATTTGTCTATTTATCTATCTGTCCACTAAAGCACATCGTTATTGTTGGCTATCGTCTCCAAGCGTGTTATCCGTGTGTGTGTGTGTGTGTGTGTGTGTGTGTGTGTGTGTGTACTAAAGACCTTTACTGTCAGTGTTTTTCTATATATATCTATCAATCCATCTATCTCTATCTATCTATATCAATCTATCTGCCAACCACAGCATAATACCACTGCATGCCTCTGTGCCCCGTGCTAACATCCGGGGTGGTGTTGGTGTTGGTGTGGACTAAAGACCTTCGCACCCCCCATCCCGCCTCACCTGTTGTCCTTCATTCCATCCCAGCACTGCCTAACCCAACCCACACCCGTCACTGCCTAACCCAACCCACACCCGTCACTGCACACCACGATTTATAGGCGTTCTTCACCTTAACCCATGCATTTCGGGTGGTCTCCATACGCCTTTTGTTATGCGATTTATTTTACCTCTAGCACCCATAACTTTGGTGCGGGAGAGGGACGCCTGTTAGTGGTGGCACTGATATGGCTGGATTTCCTCTACCATACAAATATCCCTCGGGTCCCCTAAAAGGAGGACGATTGACTGCAGGGGAAGGGTACACAGTCTGAAATTCACTGGGTTTACTTTCTCCTGCTGCTGCTGCTGCTACTACTACTACTACTACTACTACTACTACTACTACTACTACTACTACTACACCACTTCTACTACTACTTCTACTACCACTACTACTACTACTACACCTTTACATAAACTTTCGACCCGCACTCTAAGTGATTTCGTGGCACCTTTTCCTTAGTGATATATTTTGTCTATTACATTAACATTCCCATGCATGATACGTTTAATCTCAGTGGAATGCAAGATAGTCTCCACACAGCTACAGACGATATATGTACTTCTTTGCAGTTTGTCGTGATAAGTAAACAGACGTACCTACAAGAACATATGATCCCAAAATTTGTGTTTGTGTGTTTTGACTTGAAGGCGTTTTGTCTGCGGCCACCCTTTGCGGGATTAAGGCGTCGGGCTGTAGATAGATAGATAGTATTTTGACCTTTTACCTCATAAATCCATTTAATAAATTCTTAATACACGAAATTTAAAAGATGTCGGGGGATATTTACCCAAGAAACAATTTTACAGTTTAAAGCGAATTAAAGTAAAAAGAAAGAAACGACATTAAACTGAAAAGTGTTTGGGAGAAAAAACAAAACAAAAGCAGAACAAATATGGTATGTCTCTACACTATCTTGTGGAAACTTAATTTTAAAAGATCCTGTCAGTTCCTACAAAAAAAAATCTTCGCAACAGTTAACTAATATCACAGATCCTTTCGTATTTCCTCACCATTATAAGCACAAAAATGACTGAAATATTTGATACCTGTGTGCGTGAAGACAAACAAAAGTGTTATCCAAGCAGTCTCATGCATAACGTAAGCTTAAGAAATTTTATGAATGTGACTTCAGGACTAGGAGATTTTGGTGAATGTGACTTCGGGACTAGGAGATTTTATGAATGTGACTAGGAGGTTTTATGAATATGGCTTCGGTACTAGGAGATTTTATGAATTTGACTAGGTTTTATGAATTTGATTAGGTTTTATGAATGTGACTTCGGGACTAGGAATTTTTATGAATGTGGCTTCGGGACTTGTACAATTACCCGGATTTACAAGCAAACTTCTGATTAATTCCACGCCGTTACGCAAACTATAAAGTAACTTTATATATATATATATATATATATATATATATATATATATAGGATGGAAAATTCTTGATTCTTTGTTCTTGTCTGTCCTGCAAAACCAGGATGGAAAATTCTTGATTCTTTGTTCTTGTCTGTCCTGCAAAACCAGAATTACTGTACGATAGAATTATTACTATTATTTATTATTATTATTATTATTGTCATTAGTGAAACCGGACTGGTGGTTAATTTCTTGCTGTAACTAGGATTTATTTATTTATGTTTATTTTATTTTTCAGCAAGAACAAGGCAATATAACCATTTTTGCTCACTGTCGTTCCTGTGAAATCATAGTTACGATAGGGAATTAGTCGAAAGTTTGTGAATCTCTCTAGGGGACGTATTTATATATATTCTTAAATTTACGCACGATTGTTTGTACGTCACTCATACTGCTATCCGAGAATTAAGTCAAATGTATGAGTATTAAAGCGTGGAAATACGAAAAGTAGAATAAGTACCGGTAATTAGGCAACTCTTTCGGAGCCTTGTAGCTTGTAATTTAGCTAGGATTCTTTATAAATAGCTTCGACTCCTAGGCCCTACACGCGGTGCTTTCCCTCCCGCCCACGCCGCCTTCCTTCATAGCCCGAGAATGACACTGGAGATTCACCTTCGACCCAGTATTGTCTGCGTTAATTACTGTATTGCGTGTGATAATTTGGATCCGACTTGTAGTACGCAGTTATTGTACGTAAATCACAAAGCGAATGGCCCGATTTGGAGTGATATCGTCATTAGGGGTAAGAATGTGTGTGTGTGTGTGGGGGGGGTAAATTACAAACCGAATGGCATGATTTGGAGCGATGTCGTCATTGTGTGTGTGTGTGTGTGTGTGTGTGTGTGTGTGTGTAATTCACCGGGTCGGTCAGGATCAAGTGATGGTCGTGATCGTCAGCTTTTACCCTCCCGGAAGGGAGCTGAGAGCTCATATAGTCCGATCTAAGGGCAAGGCTGTGACCTTCACACACACACACACACACACACACACACACACACACACACACACACACACACACACACACACACACCCGTCCCCTTGCTCAAGGGGGACAGTAACCACCCACTTCGTCAGTGAAACTTTTCGCAACCTGAGCGAGGTGCGAACTCCCGTCCCGTGTGTGTGTGTGTGTGTGTGTGTGTGTGTGTGTGTGTGTGTGTGATATGTCGATAGTAGCCAGTACCTGAATAATTTGTTTCTCTTGGGCCTGTCACTTCATCATACCTTAAGAAAATGATAATGACTGATGATGATGATAAAGTACCGGTAAGAATAATAAAGCAACAAGTTATCATCAGAAATTTACCAGATTATGTAAGGATGTTCCGAGGGACTCAACGGCGAAGGAAAATTTGTGTAAAATGGGTTTGCAGTGAAGGTCGCAGGTTAAGGTCACACTCCCAAAAATGCATTCAGGTCGTGCGTATCGAAATGGTGTTATGGTCTTAGGGTCATCTGAATGTGAACCCAGTGGACTGCAGGCTGAAGTTGTCCTCTCCTGCCGCCCACCAGAAGTATTGAGAGACGTTTATATAACCGGGCAGTTCCACCACCTAGATAATACAATGCTACCACATGAAGGCAACCCTCTCCAGTACCAACGCTATCCTGAATTCAGTTACACATTATTCATCAGTAAGGCTCAAATTACTTTCATAGTTGTCAAGCATTAAGCGCGGTACACTTCCTTTTAGTTCAGATAATCGGGTATAACTAAAAATACTTTAGGGTGTACCGTAATGAGATTAATAATTTTGACAACTAGCTGCGGTGTGTTATCTGATATCAGCAAATATGTAGGCTATTTCCAGTTTTAGCAAAAAGATTCTCTCTCTCTCTCTCTCTCGTTGACGGGAATAATAGACTTGGGATATTGTTACGGTACCGGTACCTTAAGTGGCGCATGTAAACACACACACACACACACACACACACACACACACACACACACACACACACACAGATGGATGGATGGAAAATACAGGTAGAGAAGAAGTGAAAGCAATGTAGCCTACGGTAATTAAAAGAACTGCAAACACCCTTATTAGAGAGGTCGAATTACCGAATATGGAGGGAAAATATAATAAGGAAGAGGAAATGAAAAACAAATAGCTATGTGGCTGTTTAAAAAGTCATTTGTATTTTGCCCCGTCATCGGAACTAATAATGCGTTGTTAGTACAGATATCACGTAATCAGTTATGTTGTTTATGATGCAGCGTAAAGTCAATTAGTCGTAGGGCAAAGTTAAGTGGTATCTGGTAGTAGTGCGGTAGTTGTTGTAGCACCAAGTTCATCTGGAATGTGAACCTAGTGGATTACAGGTTTAACGAGCCCGTGTGCAGATACGGGGTAGGCTAGTTGAGTGACATTTGTATATCGAGGTAGTTGAGCCACGTGGTTTTATCGATGCCACCACATGAAGGCGTCCCTATCTAGACTTAAGATGAGTGGTGGAGGAAGTGTTTACTAATACGGAATGATTAACCTCGATATGGCCAAGCGTGTATATTTCTGGCCACCATCAGACGATTGCATTCGCTTTGGGCAACTGATTATCCATGAGTTAGTCACAGGAAGTCAAGTTTAGAGGCATGGTAGTAGTAGTAGTAGTAGCAGTAGTGTTGTTGCTGTTGTTTTTGCACGTTCGTCTAAATGTCAACCTAATGAAGTACAGGTTGAAATTGCCTCTCAACTGCAGTACACCATCTTCCTTAGGAGGGATAGAGAGGGAGGTGAAGAACGTTTATATAGCCAGACAGCACCACCGCCTTGTTTTATCGGTACCACCTCGTGACGGCGTCCTCTTCAGCACAAACACTTAGCGGTAAAGGAAGCATTTACAGTTGCAGTGTTATTGGCCTAGTTTGATCATCAACACTCAGGCTTCTGTGACTCAGCTGAATCAAATCATCTGGAGTCAGCAGGAATAAGATACTACTGTAGAGTAGGCACGACCGTGAGAAGGCTAATGGGCTTTATTCTCCCCCATCTGGAGCGATTATCCCTTTCAGTACGATGTCGGTTTTCTTGCTTGAGGATTTTATTAACGACTTGTAAATCGGTTTTTGTTTTTTTCATAATGTCGGACGATTTGATTCAGATTATATGGAGCGTCAAAGGTAAATACACGTTGTTCACTTTAACCGGGCGTAAAATAACCATCTCTGTCGTGAATGTTGAGCTTTTGTAGGAGATTAACACTAGAATATGGTGCTGGTCACGAGGAAGTGCTGTGGAAAGGATGTTGAGTCGTTGTATTGTCTTATTCCTTACTGACCTACAGGAAGTCAGTTGCAAAGGGACGAAAATCTCCGCCTAGTTAACGTGGATGAAGTGTAGAAGCGTGGAATGAAGCAGTTGTGTAATTTGTGTAGCCTAAGAAGCGTGGAATGAAGCAGTTGTGTAATTTGTGTAGCCTAAGAAGCGTGGAATGAAGCAGTTGTGTAATTTGTGTAGCCTTAGTGCTGTACCCAGGCGTAGAAACGTTCCAAGGCCTTCCTGTGCATGGGAGGTGGTGGTAGGGGGTAGTCTCATGCGCGCGCACCATGAATTTGGCCAGGGTATTGATGGTGTTTGTGTATGCAGGTTGGCCACGAGATTTTTACGAGGGTAGTGATGGTGAGTTTGTATGTGCAGACTGTCCACATGAATTTTGAGAAACTTCGGTAGGGTAGGTTATTGTAGGGCAGATTCTGTTTAAAATGCTGCTTCAACATAGGTCAGTTCTTAGACATAACGGAGATAGAGTTACCCATCGTATGAGCTTAAATAATCTTCATAGTTTACCCATAAAGTCATCAGTAATTGTGGCACCTTAAAGGTATAGAATTGGACCCATGTTGATGTAACATTTTTTAAAGCTCAATACTAGGGATAAAGTAACGTCAAGTACAAAATAAAATCCCTCCGGACACCCTGTATGCATGTATGTATGTATGTATGTACCGCTTTGTATGTACGTATGCATCAGAACCGAACCGTGACAAACGTTATTAATAAACCTTTGGATATGCAACCACCAGGTGCTGACATTCTGGTCTAGTTCAGATTGATGACGTCCGAGGAGGGTGTCGTCCATGGTCCTGCGAGGGCTTCGTTAGTGAAAGGCGGGTGGCAGGGTCCGTAGATTTTTAAAAATTAGACAGCCCGCGTGAAAGAGAGGGGGGGCGAGATTGATGTCCTCTGAGGGAATGTTTTGGTTACTTTTGTGCTTCCGGCAGGGGAAACGCCTTTACGAGCGAATCTACTTGTTTATCTGCCAGGTTATCCGTATTTCTTCTTCATGCTCTACATATACACGTATATTTACTGATAGGTCTGTCAGGTGGAGCTAGGATTCCGGAAGCTTGAATGAGTTCTCGGCTCATTTCACTTGCATATTGGACCCTACCTCACCTCATTCTTAGGTGGGAAAAAGAGATCAGAATAATAGTGATGATGATACACTCTACCGATAAACGATATAGCCTAAATAATTCGTTTGGCAATAGCAGGAATAAGAGAACGTCATAGTGCTTGAGGGGTTAATGAAGAACAGATGTAGATAGATAGATGGAAAGATAGATACAGGTATATATCGGTACAGTACTAACCTGTGCTCTTTTTACGCTAACTTGACCTAAAATTGCCATCTGTCTTGAATGCAGTTGCTAGTCACGAAGAGGTGCTATGGAAAGGATGTAGATCAGTAGTAAGCTGCAAGAAGGACGAAACTGAACCAGGTTAAGTTGAAAGTACTGTAGACGTCTCAGGCTGAATAAAATCATCTGACGGTAGCAAGAATGAATTATACAAGACATCCTGGTAGTGGAGGGGTTAAAATTAAATGAAACTAAAAATAAAAGTTGATATATGTTGCAGTACGAAATTTTTGGCCAAATGAAGATGAAAAAACTATAGATGTAAGCTGAATAAAATCGTTTGAATGAATTAGAAGGCATCCTGGTGGTGAAGGGGTTAAGATGAAAATACGGATAAAAATTAGATAAGATTGTAGAATGAAGTGTTGCAATACGAACACCTAATAATTGTGTAACGTGTTGTCGCGTGATCTTTGACATTCAGCCGTTTCCTGTTGAGAGAGAGAGAGAGAGGATTGGTGTTGATGTATAATTTAATTCTGTGTGTGTACGTGTGTCCTTGTATAATTTTTGTATGAGAAGGGAAGGTGTGAGTTTGTGTTGATGTATAATTGTGTGTGGGTGGGTGGGTGGGTGGGTTCATGTATAATGTTTGTACGAGAGGAGTGGGGAGGGAGGGAGTTTGCGTTTGTGTATAGTTGTGTGTGTGTGTGTGTGTGTGTGTGTGTGTGTGTGTGTGTGTGTGTAATTTTTGTGAGAGAAGGGAAGAAGTGAGTTTGTGCTGATGTTTAATTCTGTGTGTGTGTGGGTTCATGTATATTGTTTGTATTCGCATGAGAGAGAGAGAGAGAGAGAGGAAGCATTACCCTACCCCGCCACAACTACCACAATTACCACCAGACAAGGACCACCCAAGCCCTACCACACCTACTAACGCAATGTAAAAACCACCACACTTACCACAGTTACCACACCTTTAGTTCTTTCACCTTAACTTGGCCCAGATTTTCGTCTTTTTACAGCTTGTTTCACGTAGCTCAGTGGCAGAAAATTATACTACAGCTCTGCATCCTTTCATTGGTACTTCTTCGTGACTAGCATCTTTCTCTAGTGATGTTCTCTTGTTTTAATTCAGGATTGAGGATGGATGGATGGTAATTTTAGGCCAAGTTAGAGTGAAAAGAGTATTATTATTAGCTCTCCCTACCATTCTCTTCAACATGATGCTTTCCCCTGTTTCTGAACTACCACTACAAAGTACCATATCATAACTACTTAATCTACTATCGCAATCCACTGCAACTACTTTATTTACCACAACTATTTTATTACCACAACTATCACAGTCCACCATCACTATATACTTCAACTACCCCCATCACTTTCATCTGCCAGTCTACCATAACTACCACTATCACTACCTGCAACTACCACATCCGTCACAACCACATAACTTCCACCACTACTACCACAGTTCTGTTAGTAATGAAATGTACCTCCAAAACTACCACAACTGTCTCCACAACTACCACCATTCTTACACCACACCCACCACCACCACCACAAGTACCATCATTATTGTTATCACCACAGTTACTACTGCTACTACCACTACCACAAGTACCATCATTATTATCACCACAGTTACTACTACTACCACTACCACAAGTACCAACATTACTACCACAGCTACCACTATTACTATATCTGCAACCATATCCATAACTACCATCATTTCTACAGCTAGCACTACTACCACGACAGATTCGGCTACCACACCTACTGCTACAACTACAGTCATTACTACCACATTTTAGCACCACTGTCCCACCTACCACCACAGCTACTATTATTATTACCACAGTTACTACCATTACAACCATCACAGCTACCACCATCGCACCCACTCCTGCCACAACTACCACACTGCAAGCATCACCACCACAAATATTATCATTACTACCACATTTTCCACCATTACCACTGTCACTGCTACCACCATCGCAGCCACTCCCACCGCAACCACCACCTCTACCACAACGACCATTATCACTACCACACCCACCACCACTACCACAACAACCATTATCACTACCACACCCACCACCACTACCACAACAACCATTATCACTACCACACCCACCACCACAACTAAGCTACCACCATCATACCCACTGCCACTACACCCACTACCACCATAACAGTCACAGCCTCCACCATTACTACCATCATTGCAGCCACTCCCACCACAACTACCACACCCACTACCACAACTACCACCACCCCTTTGAAGAGCGCAGCAGACTGGGTAAACTTGGAGCAAAATTATTCAAGAAAAGAATAATTAAATGTAATTATCCTCTCTCTCTCTCTCTCTCTCTCTCTCTCTCTCTCTTTCTCTCATCCATTTTCCTTATGTTCATCTGACATTTTTATCATGTGCTTAAAGTCTCTCTCTCTCTCTCTCTCTCTCTCTCTCTCTCTCTCTCTCTCTCTCTCTCTCACTCTTTCTCTCATCCATTTTCCTTATGTTCATCTGACATTTTTATCATGTGCTTAAAGTCTCTCTCTCTCTCTCTCTCTCTCTCTCTCTCTCTCTCTCTCATACAAACATTTTCCTTATGTTCATCTGGCATTTTTATCATGTGCTTCGAGTCTCTCTCTCTCTCTCTCTCTCTACGTATGTACGAAACTGATTTTTAAAATTTCTGAAATGCTAGAGATATTTTCATACGTCATATGCAGCAAAAAATGAGAGAGAGAGAGAGAGAGAGAGAGAGAGAGAGAGAGAGAGAGAGAGAGAGAGAGAGAGAGAATATGAATGAACACCAAGGAACTTTATCGAACACATCAAGAAACCGCCATAAAACAGTCCCCACATCAATACCGTCTGTCCCCACCGCAAAACCAGTTCATAATAAACCCCAAAATATAATAAACCAGATATATTTGACGGTTTGGCGGTTTTTTGAGTTTAAATACCAAAAAGATTCCCATATGAACCTGTAAGCGACTCCCACGCAGTTGCCAAATACCCCTAGATCCATTTTTCAGTAACTGGTCTAAAATTCTGTTTAGAACTAAATGGTTTTGATGGGTAGTTTTGGCTTTAAAGTGTGTGTGGGTTTGATTTGAGTGTTTCAGATGTATGGAAGGAGTATTTTTTTCGGTGTTTTTGAGGAAGTTGTTAAATAAGTGAATGTGGGTTGGCAACATTAAATCTCCCGCCACCATGCCCTACCCTTCTCTTCCTTAGTTCCTCCTTGTTTCTTTTCATCCCCCCCCCCCTCTCTCTCTCTCATTTTCTTTGTCTATCTCAGTTTTCTTAACCCTTGCTTTCTTCCTCCTGCTTCGTATCTTTCTTTTCCTGCATTCATTTCGTTTACCTTCTTCCTTCCCTGTCTTCCCTGCGTATCACATTATTTCCATTATATACATCATCCTGTTTCCCTCTTTATTCCTGTAGGCTATCCATCTGTTTAACTCCCTCTCACCTCTCCTCTTCCATGTTTCTCAGTCTTCGTGTCTTTCTCGGCCATTTTATTCCTACTTTGTCCTTTGTTTATTTTCCTGTTTGGCTAGTTGTCGGAGGGGACGGTGGGTGGGGAGAGAGCTTTAATTTTCGTATTTTTATATATTGTTTCTTTTAATTTCACGTCAAGACCAAAGCACCAAATAAGGATAGTAAAGGCTGCGTTGTCTGGGTGTCACTGTAATTCGCCTTTTTGTTATTATTTCCCTCTTCAGTCTTTTCCTTCCTCACGTCTCTGCATTCTTACTATTCTCTGTCACTGCCTCCCCCCCATCTCTCTCTCTCTCTCTCTCTTCTCTCGTATTCTCCTTCATCTTTTTCTCTTCTCCGTCCTCTCTCTCTCTCTCTCTCTTCCCTCGTATTCTCCATCTTTTTCCCGTCATTATTCGCCCTCCTTATCCCTCCCTTCCCACACATTCTTTCACTCATTATTTTCCCTATTTTGTTCGTCTTCTCCCTTTTCATTTTCTCTTTCCTCCCTTCTCTTTCTTCCCAGTTTCTTTCCACGCATTATCTTTCCCTTTCATCTTCATTCCCTTCTTTCCTCATTTTTCTTTTCCCCTCCATTTCTTCTCCCGTGTATCCTTCTGTCTACCATTCTTTCCTCAGTTCCTTCCCACTTTTTCTCCCCATCCCTACTTCCCCCCCTCCCTCCTCCCCTCCCCTTCCCTCCCTCAAAGTTCGTTACAGTGAGAGCGGAAGTGCCTCGTCCGCCATGATGGGTGAGGGTTGGGGCATCTCTCTCTCTCTCTCTCTCTCTGCCTGTTTTGTATTTGTCATTAATTTAGCCTGTTACCCATTTCTCTCTCTCTCTCTCTCTCTCTCTCTCTCTCTAATTTACCGTTATTTAATTTTCCCATTGAGTTCTTATCTTGTAAATTCCGTAAGTCTTCCATAAGTGTTTATTAAATTTTTGTGTCCGTATTCTCGCTCTATAAACCTGTTTGTTTTTACTCTCTCTCTCTCTCTCTCTCTCTCTCTCTCAGCAATAAAGATTACCACAACCTCACCACCTTTACCTCAGACTCATTAGAGAGAGAGAGAGTACCGGTATACAGAAAAAAAGTTTAAATAAGTGAAGGAAACGCGTTAATATTGTTATTATGGAAGATAAAAAAAAAATAAATTGCCGGTATTATGGACCCGAGAACTGGTTACCATCTTAAAAATATGTATATACAGTATTCCGGTATTTATTATTATTATTATTATTATTATTATTTATTGCATCAAATACCCCTGCTAGTGAACTGTTAGTAGGGTCCACGTAATAATGATGATGATAATAATAATAATAATAATAATAAAAATGATGTTAGTAATTTTCAGTAATATTAATGGTAGTGGTAATAGAAGCAATAGTGCCTTCATTTTTTTATTAGTATTTTTTGCATTTAAAACTGGTCTTCCCACGGTAGACAAGAGGGAAGGCAGGGAGGGGGAGAGGAGGGATGGAGGGAAGGCAGGGGTGGAGAGAGGGAGGCTGAGAAAGAGAAGAAAGGAAAGATGAACCACAAGGAGGGAGAGATAGGGAACGGTACACAGAAATGAGAGAGAGAGAGAGAGAGACAGACAGACAGACAGACAGACAGACAGAGATGGGTAAAAAAGTAAAGAACAGATTAGAGGTAAGGGGGACGGCCATGTTTGTTTACATTTCTAACGTTTGCTAGTGCGAACTAAATTTTTGGCGGGAATATTTAAAAAAGCGATTTGGATTTTGTTTTAGAATATCGTAGATGAGTGAAAGATTTGCATGGAAATATTACGTTCCTGAAAATTTGAATGATTCCCTTTTATGTTTTGTGTATATAATTATTTTTTCACTGAGATTAGGACACACGGAGGTAGATCGTATAGCGTATGACCTGATGGAGATGTAAATGTTGATAGATTATGGCGTCTGGCAATAGACAGATAGATAGATAGATCTTGTAAATAAATGATCATGACATATACTGTGGATATGTAAGTGGATTTGTAATGGGAGAATTTAAATGACGGATATTATTTCATGTTTGGGTGGCTGAATATTAAAATGTTGGTTGTTGCTGTTGAAGTTATTATTATTATTATTATTATTATTATTACTATTATTTGTTAGTTTTTATGATTTATGTATTGTCTGAGTTTTTTCTTTAATAGGAAGTTGAGTTTGGTGGTAAAATGTTAAACTGCGGATTTTGGCGGGAAAAGTTTAAAGGGCCTCACCAGTTTGGCGGGAAAATTTAAAAGGTTATATGTAACGTCTTGCCCGGAAGTGTGGGATTTAAATCTTTCCCAGGGGGGTTTAAATATCCATTGCTTCCCTCCTCCCCTCCCCTCCCCCCTTTTTCCTTCCTTTCTTCCCTGGCTTTAACGGAAACGGTCGGTGCACCTCTCTCTCTCTCTCTCTCTCTCTCTCTCTCTCTCTCTCTCTCATGATGTATCCGAGTAACTAGCTTCTGGGTAATAATCTGTTTATATTTTAGCTGTTCTCTGTCTATTTATCCATTTGTCTGTCGTCCGTAGGAGCTTATATCGAGTGACTGGCATCTGGGTATTAAGCTGTTATGTCGATTTCAGCTATTCTCTCTCTCTCTCTCTCTCTCTCTCTCTCTCTCTCTCTCTCTCTCTCTCTCATCAACACTTCCTGCCATCACAAACAACCACGTACCCCAATTAATACACCCCATAACCATTAACAAGATAATAAGAAACTAGTTACATAATTTTAACTGAGATTTTCGTCCTTCTGCAAGTTATATCCCTTAGCTCAGTGGCAGAATAAGGTAATACTATGGTTCAACAGCCCATCCATAGAACTTCGTGACTAGCACCATATTGTAGTGTTAATCTCATGTTTCACCTCGGCTTTAGATAGATAGATGTTAGTTTTATCGCTAGTTAAATTGAACAGCGAATAGTAGTGATGTACATATGAGTAGACTAGGTACAGCGGATGTGCAGTCAGAAGTAATATTGATTTTATGTCTTTGAGGGGAATGCATCTCAGAATTTTCATGTGACGTCTTATTTGTAATGTGTTCAGTCTTTCCTACAAAATTTCTTTCATACCGTAGCCGACTCTTCCATTTTCTTACAGTCCACACAACTAGTAATACTGATTTTTTTTTTAACCTCTACCCAATATCGTAACTCCTAGCTTTTCCCTGTTTACCATAAAATTCGCTAAAAATCACCCTACAGTTTTTAGTAAAAGTTACCGGAGGGAGTGGAGGGTGAGGGGAGAGCCTTCTACTCGCCCATATTCTTTTTTACATTCTCTCTCTCTCTCTCTCTCTCTCTCTCTCTCTCTCTCTCTCTCTCTCTCTCTCTCTCGGACGGTATTGGTGTCGGGCCACCTGTTGGGACGCTGTGGTGTGTGTGGTTTGTGTACCAAGACTGTGGAAGGTAACTCTTGACAAACTACGATGCTCTTTTATCTACCTGTTTATCTATCTATCCACCTGTCTATATCTATTTGTCGTTCTATAGCCTGACATCTTTCTTCCATCAGACTGACTCCACCTGTCTATCTATCTATCTTTCTATAGCTTGACATTTTCTCTTCCATCAAACTAACCTCTTCCATCTAGCCATTCCACCCTATTCCACACTCCATCCTGTCCCTCCACTTCATCCTACCCGACCCCCTCTTGCTCTCCACCTTTCATCTCATCCTTGGTCTCCCCCTCCTCCCCTCCACACACACTTCTAGTCAATCTTTCATCTTCACCATCTAGCCTATAGTAAGGTTGTGCTAAGGCTGTCACATCAGGACTGGTTTGGTTGTATTGGGCTGTTTGTATGGTTCTGAGTAAGAGAGAGAGAGAGAGAGAGAGAGAGAGAGAGAGAGAGAGAGAGAGAGAGAGAGAGAGATTCCCACTGCTCTCCTGCGATTCTAACTTAAGGTGACCAAGAGTACCGGTATGGTGAAGGAGGTAGAGAGAGAGAGAGAGAGAGAGAGAGAGAGAGAGAGAGAGAGAGTTGTAGGGTGGTTGTGGTGAGGGAGGGACTTATTCACACCGACCCATTCATTAGTGCTATTCACACCACGCTGCCTGGGTGTGGTTGGTGTGGGTGTAAGGTGGTTTCTCTCTCTCTCTCTCTCTCTCTCTCTCAGAAATTCAGACAACATTGGACATATCTTGTAAATCTGTCCCGCAATTTATCAGTCTGTCTATCATTCAGTCTGTCTGTCCATTCGTCTGTCTTCATTTATGTGGACATTTATCAGTTTGTATTTTGTTCAGTTGTGTGTGTGTGTGTGTGTGTGTGTGTGTGTGTGTGTGTGTGTGTTTAATTTACCGTTATTTAATTTTCCAATCCAGTTCTTGTAAAATTATTAATTCTTCCGTAAGTGTTTATTAAATTTTTGTGAGTATTCTCTCTCTGTAAACCTGTTTGTTTTTACTCTCTCTCTCTCTCTCTCTCTCTCTCTCTCTCTCACACACACACACACACACACACACACACACACACACACACACACACACACACACACACATCCGTCACTCACTCACATACTCCCTCCCCTCCTCCCTTCCTGCCTCCCTTCCTTTAAAAGTCCAAGAGGAAGTTATTGCTTATATCCCAACGAACTTTTGGAGGGAGGGAGGAAAAGGAGGAAGGAGGGGAGGGGGAGAAGTTGAGGGAGGGAGGGAAGGTAGACGGTAAGAAAGGAGGGGGTTTGGGAGAGAAGTTGAGTGAGGGAGGTAGATAAGTAGGTAGGTAAGTAGAGAAAGAGAGAGGTAGTGAAATAAGGAGAGGAAATAGGGAGAAGAGACAAAATAGGCCCCCTCACTGCACTCCGACACACACACACACACACACACACACACACACACACACACACACACACACACACACACACACACACACACACACACACACACACACCAAATCTTCCTGTAACACTGGTGGGAAGAAGTGAGGAAGCACCATGCAGTAGAGAAAGAAAAACTGTAATGGGAATTCTGTTGGACAGGAGGAATTGGATACATATTAGTACTGGATAAACTGTTGGTTAATTTGTGTAGATGTTCAAGCTAACCATTATTACTCAGCTTGGTTAAAATATCACTTTTTCGGAAGCCCAAACCGTGACTACATAAATCTTCATCATTATCATCATCATCCAGACTTCTTTTCTTACCTATATCATTATCATAATCATCATCATCATCATCCTGACTTCTTTTCCCATGTCAAGTCGGAGTTCGGTGTTGGTCAGACTTGTGCTTTGGTCATGTAGTAGTCTCTCTCTCTCTCTCTCTCTCTCTCTCTCTCTCTCTCTTTCACCCGATCGAACAGGGCTACTCCTACTGACTGTATAAATATGGTACATACATATTACACACATGCATTCTGTACGTATATTCATTCTTTCACATACACGTACACTGGCCATCTAAGCAGCATGACAGGTTGAGAATATGAAACAGGATAATGTTTTGCTTTTCGTTGTCTTGTCTTATTACTCTTTCACATTTACCTTTTTTCTCGTTTTCTTTTTATCGCTCCTTTTCGACTTTCTGCACCCTCCTCCATTCCCTCCCTCATTACTTCATTACACTTTTCTCCCATCTTCCCTCCCTTTCCTCGTTCCCGCACCATTCTCCCTCCTTCTCCACACCATTTTGCCCCCTCCCTCTCCCTTCCTCCTTACTTCATTACACTTTTCTCCCATCATCTCCTCCTTTCCCTTCTCCCATACCATTCTCCCTCCTTCTCCACACCATTCTGCCCCCTCTCCCTCCCTTCCTCTATACTTCGTTACACTTTTCTCCCATCTTCCTTTCCTTTCCTTTCTCCCATACCATTCTCCCTCTTTCCCCACACCATTCTGCCTCCTCTCCCTCCTTTCTTCCTTTCCTCACATCCCATACTGTGATGTAGCTTGCGTCCCATTGTGCGTATTACAGGTGTTGGTAAGGTGTAAGCAGGGATTTTATGGAGTAGCCCATTTTATCCTGTCATTTTCTCACTTTCATGTTCGTCCCATTTCACTCCCCTTCCTCCTGTCCTGTCTCTTACCTCACCCTTCTCCACCTGTCACTCATGCCTGTCTCTTACACTCACCTACCGTCAGTATTTATCACTCACACATAAGCTATCCTTTACACTTCTTTCACTCAACTGTTTGACTTAGTGAGGGACGCCTCCATGTGGTGGCATATATAACTGGGCGGCTTCACTGTCAGGTAATGCAAACGTCCTTCAGTTCCTTCCCTATCCCCCAAAGGAAGGATTGTGGGTTGCAGGAGTAAAGTCATTTCATCCTGCAGTCTACTGGGTTTACGGCCAGGTGAGCTCGGGACCACAACAGCAGCAATCTATTTCTCCTACACTTGTCCCCCCCCCTCTCTCTCACACACACACACACACACACACACACACACACACACACACACACACACACACAAACACACACACCTGCCAGTACCTCTTAATTGTTTCACCTCTCTCTTCTTCTCTTACACCTGTTTCTTTCACGTGCCCCCTCCCCCCCTCACACACACACACACACACGCACACACACGCACACACACACACCTGCCGGTACCTCGTAGTTGTTTCACCTTTCACACCTCCCTCTCTTACACCTGTTTCTTTCACGTGCCCCCTCCCCCCCCTCACACACACACACACACACACACACCTGCCAGTACCTCTTAATTGTTTCACCTTTCTCTTCTTCTCTTACACCTGTTTCTTTCACGTGCCCCCTCCCCCCCTCACACACACACACACACACACACACACACACACCTGCCAGTACCTCTTAATTGTTTCACGTTTCTCTTCTTCTCTTACACCTGTTTCTTTCACGTGCCTCTCACCTGTCTCTTTCCCGCCCCTCATACCTTTCCCCCCCTCACCCGTCTCACCTGCCGGCACCTCTTACACCTGTTTCACATACCTATCTCAGTCTCCCTCGTCTACTCCTCACACCTGCCTTCTCATTTGCTACCTGTCTCACTCCCCCTGCCCCATCTTCTCTTCTCAAGGACAGGTCGGAGTCAGGTGTTACTAAGATGGGAGTATACAAACTTGCGACCAATTCCATGTCGTAACTAAGGCAATGCTATGCAGGAGGGACAAGGTGGGGGTGGAATAAGTCGTGGTTATGTGAAGGTGAGCTGTAGTATTGAGGCAGGACTAAATCTCCGTGGTTACTGGTCATATTTTTTTTTTATGTAAGAAAGAAGGAACCAAAGGCCAGTAGCCGGCAAACCGTTCCTTCCAAGAAAAAAAAAAAAAAAACTGCAAAAGAGCACCAAATTCAGGGTCCGTTCATACACCCTCCAGTCTGACAACACTTGGCCATTAACTGAGCTGAAGGGGTTAAGGATCTTCAGTTTAGAACAAGCTCTTAATAGTGACGTAAAGTATTCATATTTTTATTGGACAAATCGAAGGGCGAGGTGACTGTAGAATAGTGTACATTTCTTTACGCATTTAGCTGATACTGGATTCTTTGTGCATGTGTCAAAGGCCAGGTTTATCTTTTCCATGCTTTTTTTGTGTGTGTGTGTGTGTGTGTGTGTGTGTGTGTGTACCGCGTCATTATCTATCTAACCTGTCTTATCTAGCGGCGGATCCAGAGGGGTGTTGAGATGCCACGAGGCCTCCCCCCCTCGTGAGAAAATATAAAGATGAGTTGTTGTGTATGTTATTAGTGATTAATTATTGATATATGTAATGGGTACTTTCAGATTGCACATCCGATTATTTATTTATTTACTTATTTATCTGTATTTACCTGTATTTTGTTGTTATTGTATTTACCGGTACCTGTTTTTATTTATTTTTTTATTTTTTTGTCACTCATACCTTCTCTTAGAGGCGTTGTCAGGTTCAGACGCCCCTCTCTCCTTCCGCAGGACAGCTTGGCCCTCTTACTGGATCAGTCACATTCCCATTCACATTCCCATGCACTTTCCCATTTCCATTCCCATTCCCATTCACTTTCCCATTCACATTCACTTTCCCATACTGTCCCGCACCACTACGGTAACGCCCGGATTGTCAAAACGGGGCGCAAAGGTGTGAACAAACCCCGATTTTTTTTTAAGTCACAGGAAGTTGCTATAGATCTGGTAGATGTGGTTAGCCTGCATCCCACATTACAGCGATACAGAAATGCCATGTCAAAACAGAGAGCGCCAGGGTGTGACCAAACCCTAATTTTTGACGGTCATATATGAAACACCCTTTATTTTTTTTAATGCAAGAAAGAAGGAACCAAAGGCCAGAAGCCCGCAAGATTGTTCCCCTCAAAAAAAAAAAAAAAAAAAAAAAAAAAAAGAGAGAGAGAGAGAGAGATAGGGCCAAATTCAAGATCCGCGTATTTCGATTGATAGATGTTATTAGCCTGCATCCCAGATTAAGTAGTGCAGTCAGCAACGTATAGAATGGTCAGACATGGGGCGGTATTCTTGTGTGGTTAGGAGGCTTACTAACACCTTTTCCTTACCGGTTTTTTTCAGATTCTGCCCCTATATTAAAAAGAAATGGGAAGCAAAAAAAAAAAAAAATTAATGAGTAGTTTGGAAAATAAATCGCTAAGGAAGAGGTGCTAAGGAGCCTTTTACCCAACGAGAAGGGCCGTGTTTTATCACCGTCACATGTTTCAATAACTACCGTGTTTTGTGTGTGTGTGTGTGTGTGTGTGTGTGTGTGTGTGTGTGTGTGTATGTATGTGTTTTATCCCACACTCACAGTTTTTACAATACACCACTTCAGTACAAACTCCAGTCATGTCGTTTTCCAACCCGCTGTCCTTTCACTATACTGTTTACTGTAACTTAGCCTCAAAATTGCCATCTCTTCACCTTGAATGCTGAGTTGTAGGGAATGATTAACGCTGGAATATGATGCTAGTCCCGAAGAAGTGCGGTGGAAAGGATGTAGAGCCGTAGGTAGTATTCTTTGCCACTGAGCTACGTGAAATGAGCTAAAACAGAACGAAAATATCCTCTTTGACTAAATACATCTGAGAGAGAGAGAGAGAGCAAAGAATGAAAATCTGGGCCAAGTTGAGGTGAAAGGAGTACAGCCTGCGTTAGAGTGGATTTTCTTTTGCTCACCTTGCACAGTAGGTTGCGGTGTAAGGTGCGGGGAGTGTGGGTCCTGGGTTCGACTCTTTACCCTGATGCTCATTTAATTTCTATGTGTGTCTATATTATTTTATCTATTGGTATCAGTATATTACCCGTGTGACTGTCTATCTGAGGTATGTGTATCTCTCTCTCTCTCTCTCTCTCTCTCTCTCTCCCTATCTCACTCTCTCCCTTCCTATCTCTCTCTCTCTCTCTCTTTCTCTCTCTCTCTCTCTCTCTCTCTTTCTCTCTCTCTCTCTCTCTCTCTCTCTCTCTCTCTCTCTCTCTCTCTCTCTCTCGTGCGGAGATTTAATTTCCGCTTGGAAGATTTTTAAACGACCCCCACCGACAGGAAACTTCCCCCCTCCCTCCCCTCCCCACCTTCATACTCTCCCCTCACCTCCCCTCTTCTCCCCTATGCCCTTATCCTCACCCCCATCCTCTCTCTCTCTCTCTCTCTCTCTCTCTCTCTCTCTCTCTCTATTTAATGCCGGATCACCTCCCTTGCATCAGTAGGTCTGTATGATCTGTATCTAAATTGCGTCACACACACACACACACACACACACACACACACACACACACACACACACACACACACACACACACACACACACACACACACGGTATCTTTGTCTCTGTATATACTTATGTATCTCTGTGTGTGCGTATATCAGAGTATCTATCTGTCTATCTACTAGTGTCTGTCTCTACTCTCTCTCTCCCTTCCCCTCCGTCAGCGTTATCCCTCGCTCCCTTCCACCCCACTCTCTCACTCACTCACTCACTCACTTCCCCTCGCTCTAAACGAACAGGAAATAGCAATTCATGGTTAATAGTGACGCAACTAGCTCTACCTGCCTCTCTCTCTCTCTCTCTCTCTCTCTCTCTCTCTCTCAGTCAGTCCATTTATCTATATCTATCCATCTTTCTAATTGTCTGTCTATCTTCCATGCTATCTGTCCATGTATCTCTCTCTCTTTCTCGCTCTCTCTCTCTGTTAATCTATCTGTCTGAATATAGTGAAATATTAGTATGAGAATAATGTGTTCAAAATCTCTCTCACCCATCCACACATATGATGTAGGTCGAGCGTATTAACTCTCTAAATGCAAGGATTACTTATTTATTCATCTAAGTACCCATCCATCTATCTGAATATATTGTAATGTTCATATAAGAAGTTAGAAATAGATAAATCCCCCTGTCTCTTCCTCCAGCCACACTACATGGTTGAGATCAAGTGTGTTAACCCCTATACTCTGAGAATTTCTTTCCACTGAACTGTATCATTTAGTGTTACATTCTTCATCCCAACTTGGTCCAGAGTTTCCTTTTTGCAGTTACTTTCTCGAACATCAGTGTCAGAAAAAGATAATACTGCGGCTCTGCTTCCTTTTCATTGCCCTGCCTCGTGACTAGAATCCCATTTCGTGTTTTAATCTCACAAACTGATTTAGAGTTTGTCTTTTCTATTTTTTTTTTTTTTTCCCTCTTAAGGAAGCAATATTGCGGGCTGCTCAGCTTCTTATTCCTTGTACAATGCCTTCCATATATAGACAGATAGATTGAGAGATGACAGTTTTAGGCCAAGTTAGAGTAGAAAGGGGATATTTTGCTTGTAATTTCTTGGTGTACTACTAGTGACGCAACTAACTCTACCTGACCCCCCCACCCCTCTCTCTCTCTCTCTCTCTCTCTCTCAGTCAGTCAATCCATTTTTCTACACGGGATGGTGTTTGAAGACCTTGACTGCTATGGCTGAGATATTCGTCCTCATGCGTTTACCGTCGCGTACCTCAGTGGCAGAATAAGATAATGTTACGACTCTACATCCTTGTCAGAACACTTTTTCTTAACGAGCATCATAGTCTTGTGATAATCGCTTGTTATAACTTATCATTGAAGATGGAGAGATGGCAATTTTACGGCTGGTGAAGGTAAAAAGAGTAAATGATTTCTCTCAAAAATACCGTCTGCCCATCTTGAATGCCGATGTATTATAATAGACCAACATTAGAATACGGTGTTGGTCACGAAGAAGTGCTATGTAAAGGATGAAGAGCCGTAGAATTGTCTGTTTCTGCCAGTAAACTACGTAGAGTGAGTTACCGACGGACGAAAATCTGGTTCATATTAAGGTGAAAGAACTGTTATACCGCTGTGTTATAAGGCGACGTGTGTGCATGGTGTATTTGTATTTATTTTTATTTATTTATTTTATTTACATTTAATGAGAAGTTGTCTAGGAGGGTAAGTGAAGGGGAGGGGGGGGAGGGGAAGGAGATCGAGGGTGAGATGGAGTGGAGAGGTTTATGAGTGAGTGAATGGGGTTGTGGGTTGGAAAGAGGACGGCTGGATGGCAGGGGGCAGGGTAACATGGAGGCGATTTGTTTGGGGCTACCCTTTCCGAGATCAAGGCGCCTAGATAGATGGACAAATACCTGTGTCGATAGAAGTATGAACGTGTACGAAGATTGTGTTAATGTCTATCTATATGTCTGTATGCTAATGTGTATCTGTATGTCTGTGTGTTAATGTCTGTCTGTGTCTGTGTTAATTTCTGTCTGTATGTCTGTGTTAATTTCTGTCTGTGTGTTAATTTCTGTCTGTATGTCTGTGTTAATGTCTGTCTGTATGTCTGTGTTAATTTGTCTGTATGTTAATGTCTGTCTGTATGTCTGTGTTAATTTCTGTATATGTCTGTGTTAATGTCTGTCTGTATGTCTGTGTTAATTTGTCTGTATGTCTGTGTTAATTTGTCTGTATGTCTGTGTTAATTTTTGTCTGTATGTCTGTGTTAATTTTTGTCTGTATGTCTGTGTTAATTTTTGTCTGTATGTCTGTGTGTTAATTTTTGTCTGTATGTCTGTGTGTTAGTGTCTGTCTGTATGTCTGTGTTAATGTCTGTGTGTTGATTTGTCTGTATGTCTGTGTTAATGACTGTCTGTATGTCTGTGTTAATGTCTGTGTGTTGATTTGTCTGTATGTCTGTGTTAATGACTGTCTGTATGTCTGTGTGCTAATTTCTGTCTGTATGTCTGTGTTAATTTGTCTGTTAATTGCTGTCTGTATGTGTGTTAATTTGTCTGTATGTCTGTGTTAATTTCTGTCTTTGTGTTAATTTCTGTCTGTATGTCTGGTTAATTTCTGTCTGTGTCTTAATTTCTGTCTGTGTGCTAATTTCTGTCTGTCTGTCTGTCTGTATGTGTGCCTATGTTGAAGCAAATGGCCAGGCGGTAACAAGGCAAGATTACACACACACACACACACACACACACACACACACACACACACACACACACACACACACACACACACAAAAGCATGATTCTATTGATGGATTTTTTTCCCCTCCATGTACTCTCACAAACATTTTAGCTTAGGTGACATAGGAGACTTCGTAGCACCTGTTCGTAAGCGATTTATTTTGCATTCTAAACCACAGTATCCACACGTATGCCACTTATACGAATTATATCGATATTAAAAAGATATATATAATGTACAAAGATATATTAAGTGGTTTGTGAAGCCCGTATCTAACCTACCCTGTCGAAAAGTCTACCTAGAATTAAGAAAGTGCTTTTGAGGTAGTCAGGATGAAGTGTGAATTATGTCATAGGTTTGAAGGGGTGGTAGTTCGATTGTACCGTTTCAGTACGATGACCTGCTTTATTCTTGCTACCAGGTGATTTGATTCAGTTTAGGAAAGACCGTGATTATTATTATTATTTTTATTTTTATTATGTTACTTTATTATTGTTACGGTATTTACGGTATTATTATTTTATGGTATTATTATTATTATTATTATTACCGTATTATTATTATTATTATTATTATAAGGGATGGTTGCCAGATACGGCTTTTTGGACATCTTTGGCATATTTTTAGTGATGACAATTCTGTTTCAGCGAGTGATTTAATTTGCCAAACTGAGAATTCCATGCAGAAATAATGTCTGTAATTCACCTTTATTTTATTTCTATTTTATTTATTTTTTGACTCACTGCTGGGTTTCTTTTAATCTGAGTAAAATCACCGAGAGAGAGAGAGAGAGAGAGAGAGAGAGAGAGAGAGAGAGAGAGAGAGAGAGAGAGAGAGACCAGAATCAGTATTAGAACAAACGAAAGAAAAAAACAAAGATTCATAAACAACACATACGGGGAGAGAGAGAGAGAGAGAGAGAGAGAGAGAGAGAGAGAGAGAGAGAGAGAGAGGTGATTGGACATTACCGTATTCCCTGCCATGGGCCTCTCAAGGTGAATAAAATCGCGTAAAGAGTGTGAAAATTAAAGATAAGGTCATGGTTCTGAAGGGGTTACGTCTGTATTTTAAGGGTCAATACTCTCTCTCTCTCTCTCCCCTTATGTGTTTTTATGAATATTTTTTTTCTTTCGTTTCTTATGTTGTAATATTCTGAGTCTAGTCTCTCTCTCTCTCTCTCTCTCTCTCTCTCTCTCTCTCTCTCAGAAGCCTGTTTTCTTCGAGTTATGCATTTCCTGGAAGCATTCTTCTCCCCGCTCTCTCACATCCACCACAACACAGCGTCTCTCTCTCTCTTTCTCTCTCTCTCTCTCTCTCTCTGCATTTTAGTCCCCCTATCAATCACAATCTCCCTCGCTCTTCACTTCCTCCCCCTCCTCCCTCCCCCCCTTATCTCTCCATCTCTCCCTTCATCCCTCCCTCCCTCCCTCCCTCTCTTATCTCCCTCATCACGGTTTAATGAGTTAGGGTGGAGAGATGGAGAGAGATTTTGATACTTTCCTACCCTCTTTCTCTACCGCCTTAGCACCTCTCTCTCTCTCTCTCTCTCTCTCTCTCTCTCACACACACACACACACACACACACACACACACACACACACACACACACACACACACACACACACACACACACACACACACACACACACCTTTTTCTCTTGCAGCAAAATAAAAGAAAATGTAACAATAAAAAGATAATGGATATTTTTACGAACCCCTTCAGTACGAGAATTCTTCCATAAATTGCATAAGATAATTGACTAGCCATGCAAGAATAATAGCAGCAGCAGTAGTAGTAGTAATAGTAATAATAATAATAATAGTCGTAGTGTAATAATAATAATAATTGTGATGTTAATAGTAATGCTAGACTGGGGCATCACTTGTAATATCTGCCATCTATTCTATACTCTGTTAACTTTATCTTGGCGCAAAATTCGCATCATACCATCTTTAGTGCTGTAACAGGGGAATAACCGTGGAATATAGGGCTAGTCACGAAGAAGAGCTGTGAAAAGGATGTAAAGCCGTGGTATTGTGTTATTCCCCCACCTATGACAAGAGATTAACACAAGAATATGATGCTAGTCACGAAAAAGAGCTATGGAAAGAATGTAGAACCGTAGTATTGTGTTATTCTGCCACCTGTAAGAAGAGATTGACACTAGAATATGGTGCTAGTCACGAAGAAGAGCTATGAAAAGGATGTAGAGCCGTAGTACTGGGTTACTCTGGGATGTAAGATGCAAAAGGACAATCTCTCCCTGTCTCAACTTACTGAACTTAAAGATGCTGTGATATGTAAGTTAAGGAAAGAGGAACGAAGTAATCAGAAATTCTTGGTTGAAATAGTGTTGTTCGTTGTGTGTAGGCAAGACTCGTATTTGATTTATTTATGAATTTATGAATGATTATGGTTGGGAGGAACTATTGTTGTGGAACGCTTATTATTATTATTATTTCTTTATTATTATTGTTGTTGTTGCTGTTCTTTTTCTTCCTTCTCCTTCGTCCTCGTAAAAATATTATTATTATTATTGGCGTCTGGTGGTTTAGTGGGTAAATAAGGCGCTCCAATCAGATTGAGCCTGTGTAGGTTTATATCCAAGGAGTGGTTGGGGTTTATTGCTCACGTAATGCCATTCAGGGATGAGTGAGGCTGGTCACTCATCTTAAATATCAGGACCAACTTGCCTAGCCCCGGGCTCCTATGCTCCTCATGGGGAAACATAGGATTAGATGATGGATGGTCTTACTTATTTATTCATTTATTTATTTATGTGTATTAATTTATTTGGCTTGAATAATAATAAAAAATACTAAGGTACCATTTACTGATTTTAGGTTTGTATTTCGTTTTTTTGGAGATTTTGTAACACTTGTTCCTTAGCGATTTATTTTGCATATTTCAATTCATTATCCTCGTGTGAATTATGGTAAGAGGTAAATCGATGTTGGAATTATATAAGTAACAAAGGATAAAATGCTAAGGTGTTAATACCAAAATAAATCGCTAAGGAAGAGGTGCAGCGAAACCTCCTATGCCAGTTAGAGTACGAAACGTAGGAAATGAATGAAGATAGTCCCTAGTATGGCAGTCTTTTATTAGCCTTTGAATAGGTACGTAGGTATTAGGGCTACTTTCTACCTTTCCTGTAAAGTATCCATCTTGTTTTATTTATCCTCTTCTCTCCTCTCTCGTTCTCTCTCTCTCTCTCTCTCTCTCTCTCTCTCTCTCTCTCTCTCTCTCTCTCTCTCTCTCTCTCTCTCTCTCTCTCTCTCCCCTAAATCTCTTCTTGTCTCATCCCGCCATCTTCACACCTTTTCCCTCCTTCCCTTCCCCTACCCGCTTCCCTCCCTGCCTCTCTCTCTCTTCCTATTATACTATTCTCTTTCCTCGTTTTACTTCGGTTCTTCCCTCTCTCTTTCTCTCCCTCTATCCCTCCCTTTCTCTATCTTCTTCTCTCTTTTTCATCCATACTCCTTCTCTCCCTTTATCTCTACTTCTCTCATTTTCCTCCGTCTGACTCTTCTCCCTCTCTTCTCTCTTTCCCTTCCTCTTCACCTTTTCCTTTGTCTTGTTAACTTCTTATAACTTTTCTTTTTCTCATCTTTCACTCTTCTTTCCCCATTTCTTTCTCTCTCTCTCTCTCTCCTTTCCCGTCCCCCCCCCCCTGCCAGCCAGCTACCTGAGTGTGCACCTGTAAATTAGCCTCAGGACAAGGTGGCCTCAACCTTCACCTCACCTCACCTCCCCTCCCCTCCCCTTACTCACGCTCTCACCTCCTCTCACCCTCACTTTACCTCACCTCACATTCGTACCTCACGCCTTTATCTCATATTGCTCTCGCCGTCGCCTCACTTCACCTTACTCTCGGTCTTACCTCACCTCGTCTCACTTCACCTCACCTCACCTCGCCATACACTCCTACATCATCTCACCTTGCCACTCTCCTCCCATCCGACGCCTCCACCATACCTCACTCATGTCATCTCATTTTACCTAACTTTCTCCCTCCTCTCACATCTACATGAAGTGAGACTGGAACTGTGTGTGTGTGTGTGTGTGTGTGTGTGTGAGAGAGAGAGAGAGAGAGAGAGAGAGAGAGAGATCCATGTAAGCAAGGTAAAAATCATGACATTCTTTTCCTCCATTCGTTTCTCTCTCTCTCTCTCTCTCTCTCTCTCTCTCTCTCTCTCTCTCTCATCCATCATCCTTGGCTTTCGACTTTCATCCATTACTGTTATTTTGTTTAATCCCTTCCCTTCCAGAATCCTTTATTTTTATTTTCCATATCCTTCCAGCGTTATTTTTTTCTTTGTCAGCGTCTCTCTCTCTCTCTCTCTCTCCTTACCAGCATCATTTTCTTTCCTCATCTCTCCCTCCCGGCATCATTTTTTTTTTTCTTCCTTTCAGCATCAGTTTCTCACTCTCTCTTTCTTCTCCCTGCTTCACTTCAGACCCTTCCCTCTCCCTCTTCAAGCCTGCCACTCTCCCCTTCTCCCGTCTTTCCCTTCAACCTCCCTTCTCCCTCATAGTTGTAGACGTAAGGAAGGCCAGTCTCCTTGTAATGTGATAGAATGTGATATAATACAAACATTTAGAAGTTACTTAGATGTGTATTTATCTTTTTATTTTCCACTTATTTTGTTAGATTTTTTTACTGTCAAGAAAGAGGTCTGTTTGTGTTTGTTTTTGTGTTTATTTGCTTTGTATTCGTTTGTTCTCCCATTCTGCCACATACTTTTCTTTCATACCCCCCTCTCTCCCTTCCTGCCTCCCCATTTCTCCCGTCCTCTCCCTCCCTCCCCATTTTCTTCGTCCCTCCCTACCTCCCTCCCCATTTTCTCCCTCCTTCCCTCCCCTTCCCATTTCCTCCCTCCCTCCTTACCTCCTTCCCTCCCATCTTCTCCCACCCTCTTCCCTCCCTCCCTCCCTCCCCCTCCCCCCTCACCTGTCTGCCAGCTACCTGTGCACCTGTTAATTAGCCCGAGGACAAGGTGAACTCAGACCCTCACCCCACTCACGCTCTCGTCACTCATCTCTTTCTCACTCATCTCACGTACTCATCTTAGTCACATTCACTTTAATTCATCTCACACCTCGTCTCATCTCTGCTCACGCATCTCACGTACTCATTTCTCCTCACTCATCTCAAACACATAACATACCTTGCTTCACCTTCAATACTCACTTCTCGTATTCATCCCTCCTCACTCATCTCACGTATTCATTTCTCCTCACTCATCTCCAGCATATATACCTTGCTTCATATTATTTCACTTCAGTACTCACTTCACTTATTCATCTCTCCTCACTCATCTCACTCACATTTTCCTCCTTAATTTACCTCACCTCATTTCACCTCGTCTCATTACTCATATCACGCACTCATCTCAGTCAGAGTCACGTTAAAGCGTCTTAGTTCACCTCATCACGCCTCATTTCGTCCCCTCCATGCTCTCACCCTTCTCAGCTCAGGTCATTTCAGTCATTCGTTCACCTTGTCACTTCACTTCCCTCTAACTCATTTCTAATCACCTCAGTTTAGTTTTTCACCTCAGTTCATTTCTCATGCTTTAATATTCCTCTTATCTCATCCATCCACTCATCCGATTAACTTCACCTCACTCACCTCAGTTCATTTCATTCTGTCATTCACATGGTCTCTCTCTCTCTCTCTCTCTCTCTCTCTCTCTCTCTCTCTCTCTCTCTCTCATTGATGGTAATTACTGATTGGTAATTTGGATCGTGGTAGTTGTGGTAGATGTTCTCATGGTAGGAATGTTGGTAGTTGTTGTAATAATGTTGGTAATTGATGTAGAAGTGGTGACTGGTAATGTTGGTGGTTTGGCAGGAACATTAGTAAATACAATAAGAATGTTAACAGTTGTAGTGTTGGTCGTAATGTTGGTAATTGTGGTAGTAATGTTGGTAGTTTGGCAGGAACAGTAAATATGGTAGGAATTTTGATAATGGTGAGAAAATGTTAATAATAATAGTAGTGTTGGTGGTAATATTGGTAATTGTGGTAGTAGTGTTGGTAATTGTGGTAGTAATGTTGGTAGTTGTGGTAGTTTGGCAGGAACATTAATAAATATGGTAGGAATTTTGATTGTACTGATGAAAATGATAATAGTAGTTGTAGTTTTGGTTGTAATATTGGTAATTGTGGTAGTAGTGTTGGTAATTGTGGTAGTAATGTTGGTAGTGGTGGTGGTAGCGGGTCTGATGATACTGGTAGCGTGGGAAATTGCCCAGAGCATCAACCCCGTTATATTGAACACTGCTTCTTGTGCCCTACCCTGAATTCTTGCCCAGATTATTATTATTATTATTATTACCATTATTATTATTATTATTATTATTATTATTTTTATTATTATTATTACTATTATTATTATTATGGTGGTGGTAATGATGATCGTTTTTATTATACCTTTTACTAGTAACTTTTCATGTCATCATCCTCATCAAAATTACTGATGTTAAAATTATTATTGTTGTTATAATGGTATTGTTATTATCCCCACTGTTATTCCGGTTGGTGGGGTATAGGAATCGCCCCTCTCCATCCGTCCGTCTGTCTGTCCGGGCCTGTATCTCTGAAGCTGCCGGGTGGATTGGCTTCATATCCCACAGAAAGTTAGAGTATGTGTCGTAGGTGATGCCCGTATGTGTAAAATCGCCATATTGTGTGTACTTGCTTTGACCATGTAAGGAAAAATCTGCCTTGTATTATATTTTGGAAACCTCTTGCTGGATTCTCTTCATATTTTACAGAAAGATAAGAGTACGTGCCCTAGTTATGTCCTTATATATGAAATTGCCACATTGTAGGTATTTTACGTGCTATTTCAATTTAAGGAAACTAATATGTAAACAGGTGTATCTTGGAAACTACTTGCTGGATCATCGTCACTTCTTAAAGATAGTGTACGGTCCTAGTTAACGCTCCTATAAATTATACGGTAAAAAATTGCCTTACTTATTAGTGCTTATCTGTGTATTCCTTACCACGTGGTGCGGATACGTCTTTGCTAAAGGGTTGTTTTTGTTATTCTTCTTTTTCTTCTTATTGATTTTTTTTTAATAGTAGCTTGGAATATCATTGTTCTTTTTCTTTTATTTATTACCGGCACCAGTTACTGTTATCCCGTATCATTTTCATTATTATGATGATGATGATGATGATATTAATAATAATAATATTATTATTATTATTATTATTACTTCATTTTCTCCTGTTTCTTTTACTACTACTACTACTATCCTTATTTTATGCCGTGGTTATATAACACTTGTAGACAGTGAGAGCTATTTGATTGTAAATAATAATACCGGGTACTAATTGTGACAGTAATTACTCTTGTCATATGTATAACATGTTTGATAAATTACTTCGTCCATTGAAGGAGATGAAGTTAGTAAATGAGTATATATTAGCATTACTGGCTGTATAATAGTGATGAATGGTAACTAAGAAAGGATCGTATTACTACTACTACTACTACTACTATTACTATTACTACTACTATTACTACTACTACTATTGTTATTATTATTATTATTATTATTATTATTATTATTATTATTTCTACTACTACTACTACTACTGCTGCTACTACTATTACTGCTACTATTACTACTACTACTACTACTATCACCACCACTATTACAACTACTACTACTACTA
This sequence comes from Coenobita brevimanus, assembly GCF_032717465.1. Taxonomy (NCBI): domain Eukaryota; kingdom Metazoa; phylum Arthropoda; class Malacostraca; order Decapoda; family Coenobitidae; genus Coenobita; species Coenobita brevimanus. The sequence continues at coordinate 7,649,717 of NC_137030.1, read as the reverse complement.
CCACTGCTAATACTCTTCATTACTATTGCTATTATTACTACTATTATTATTGACTGAAGGAGCATCGTCATCCTCACCACCACCATCACCATCTTTCTCCTCAACCCATTATAAACAAGAGAAACCAAAGCAATTGCCCCTCATGTATAGTCCTAAGCATGTCATTGCGTAACACTGACATCTAATTAATACCAGGCATCCAGAAGTTACCTTTTTTTAATATCAACATAAAAAAAATCTGGTGTGAACGTAATTTTGGGCAGAGTTAATTAAGATACTGGATAATTTCTGTGTAATTAGGGTGGGATGTGTAATTACTGGATGGTCAAGAGGTGGGGGTCATTTATTTTGTATTATTTTATTTTTATTGGTGTTATTTATTTGGAAGGATGTGGAGAGTTAATTTTTTTTTTTTTTTTGAGAGAGAGAGAGGCTGTTGGAGTGGTTATTATTATTTTTTATTTATTTATTTATTTATTTATTTATTTTTTTTTGAGAGAGAGAGAGAGAGAGAGAGAGAGAGAGGACCACGTGGACAGAAAGATGGAATTGTATGGAGGGAAAGGGGGGTGGGGAGGGAAGAGATAGGGAAAGGAAGGAGGGGAGGGGAAGGGGAGGCCTGGTCGGGAGATGGGGAAGGAAAGGAAGGGCATGGGGGAGGTATGAAGGGAAGAAGGAGGTAGGAAATAGGGAGGAAAGGGGAGGTATGGAGGGAAAGAAGAAAGGGAGGAGAAGGAGAGGGGTGAGGTAAGGAGGGAGAGTGAAGGGAAAGGGGAAGGGAGAGAGAAACATGGGTGGAGGGAGAAGAGGGAAAGGAAGAGAGAAAGGAAGGGAAAAGCTGGAGAGGAAGGGGAGGTACAGAGGTGAAGAAGGGGAAAGAGAGGTTAAGGAGAAGCTAAAAGGGAGGGTAGAGGAAGGAATGGGAAGGGAGGGGAAGAAGGGAAGGGAGAAAGAGAGAGGAAAGACGGAGTGGGAGGACAGAGGAGAAAGGGAGAGGACAGAAAAGGAGAAAGTGAAGGGAGGAGAGAGGGAAAGGGAGGGATATAGAAAGGGAAGGAGGGGGAGGAAAGAAGGGAGGGAGGAAAAGGGGGGGTTGAGGAAAGGGGAAGGAGGGAGGGAGGGGAGGGGAGGAGAGAGAGACAGGCCTTGTTTTTGTTGTACACTTGTTTGTCTGTTAAAAGGGGGTGAGGAGAGAGAGAGAGAGAGAGATGGCTAAATAGAAAGCTGGACATATAGATATAGATATTGATAAATAATTAGATGGCTATAATTAATGAACGCATGTAATTGGAGATGTAAATAGATAGACAGATAGATATGGTAGGTAGATAGATAGAGAGAGAGAGAGGGGGGGTTGGGGCAAGGTGCTGTCATCCTTTAACCCTTTCTTACCTGGCAAACAACAACAACAACAGGAAGAGGTAACGAAGGCACTCACAGACCATGCGTTATTGGTTAGGATCTCTCTCTCTCTCTCTCACACACACACACACACACACACACACACACACACACACACACACACACACACACACACACGAGAAGGGAACTCAATGTCTGTGTAGTCTGTAATTCTGTGTAACCAAGAGCACTGTATTCCTCTATCTATTAATCCATTTATCTATATACAGTGCATTAATCTATTTAGTTATATCTATCTATGTCTATTTATCTATGTATTTAACTGTCTTTATCTGTGGTTATCTATCTGTCTTTATCTATTTCTGTCTATTTGTCTTTATGGCTGTCAATGTTTCCAGCCATCTGTTTGTATCTGTCTGCCTGGTATG